>NC_132856.1:46784005-47088305 GCF_048164855.1 Canis lupus baileyi
GGGATCCCCTAAAACGATGGTCTTAAAGATGCTCACAGAAAGAAAGGAAGACTGCAAGAGAATGCTGCATGAACAAAACAGAAACATTAAGGATATAGAAAATGTAAAAAGTAAATCCAAAAGAAATTCTGCAACTGAGAAGTACAACTGAAATGAAATATTCACGAGAGGAATTTGATTCATGATTTAAACAGCGATTTTTAATGACAGGACAATGGCACTGATCAAGTCTGAGGAACACAGAGAGTAAGACCGAAGAAAGTGAACAGTGGTTAAGGGACTCGTTGGACACCATCAAAAGGGCCAATACACAGGTCGGAGTCCCAGGAGAGAAAAGGGCAGAATGATTATTTGAAGAAATAATGGCCCTAACTTGCTGTAATTGATGCAAGGCGTGCGTATGAATGTCCAAAAAGCTCAACAGGTTCCAAGTGGGATGACCTCAGAGAGACCCACTGTGACCTGACTGCTGAAAGACAATCTCTGAGAGAAAACAGAGACAAAGGGGAAGTTTATACCTATAAACGTTTATATTAAAAAACATCTCGGGACACCTGGGTGGCTCAGCGATTGAGCGTCTGCCTTCAGCTCAGGGCGTGATCCTGGAGTCCCAGGATCGAGTCCCACGTCAGGCTTCCTGCATGGAGCCTGCTTCTCCCTCTGCCAGTGTCTCTGCCTCTCTCTGTGTCTCTCATGAATAAATAAATAAAATCTTAAAAAAAAAATCTCAACGTGACAACCTTGCAACCCAAGAATTAGAAAAAGAACAAAGAGAAATCCAAAGGTAGCAGAAAAAAATCAAATAGTAAAGATAAAAGCAGAAATTTTTAAAATTGAGACTAGAAAAACATAAAAGATAATCAACAAAACCGCAAGTTGGTTCTTCAAAGAGATTAACAAAATTGACAGCCCTTTACTAGACTAAGAAAAAAGAAGACTCAACTTCCGAAGATCAGAAGAGTGGGGACACTCCTACTGACTCTACAGACGTAAAGGCAGTAAGTAAGAGAGTAGCATGAATAGCTGCACAACCAACAAACTGGATGACCTGGAAGAAATATGCAAATTCCTAGAAACACAAAACCTACTAAGGCCGAATCACAAAGAAACAGAAAAGCTCAACAGATCTATTATTAGTAAGGAGATTGAATCAGTAATTAAAACTCTTCTAGGCTTGGGCACCTGGGTCACTCAGCAGCTGAGCATCCGCCTTTAGCTCAAGTTGTGATCCTGGAGTCCAGACTTCTCCCTTTGCCTACGTCTCTGCCTCTCAGTGTCTTTCATGAATAAATTAATAAAATCTTTTTTAAACAAATTAATTCATTGGGACGCCTGGGTGGCTTAGCAGTTGAGCGTCTGCCTTCTGCTTAGGGCGTGATCCCAGTCCCGGGATGGGAGTCGCACATCCGGCTCCAGACCCACGTCAGGCTCCCTGCGAGGAGTCTGCTTCTCCCTCTGCCTATGTCTCTGCCTCTCTCTCTGTGTCTCTCATGAATAAATAAAATCTTAAAAAAAAAAAAATTAGTTAATCAAGGAATAAAATGTAAGAGCCAAAACCATAAAGCTCTTAGAACAAAGCAAAAGCTTCATAACACCCATCACATGGCTACTATCAAAATTCAGAAAATAGTGTTGGCAAGGATGTGGAGAAACTAAAATCTTTCTGCGTTGTTCGTGGGAATGTAAAATGGTGCAGCCGCTGTGGAAAACAGTATGGTGGTTCCTCGAAAAATCAAAAATAGAATTGCCATGTGATCCAGCACTCCTACTTCTGGGAATATACCCAAAAGACTTGAAAGCATGGTCTCCAAGAGGTATTTGTCCAACCATGTTCAAAGCAGTATGATTCAACCAACAGCAACCAAAAGGTAGAAACAACTCAAGTGTCCATTAACGGGTGAATGGATAAACAAAATATGGTCAGCCACACAATGGAATGTTACTCAACCTTAAAAAGGAAGGAAATTTTTTTTTTAAGACTTTATTTAAGGAAGAGAGAAACAGAGCACACGTGTGCACAAGCAGAGGAGAGAGGCAGAGGGAGAGGGAGAAGCAGCAGGGGGAGTCTGGCATGGGGCTTGATCCCAGGACCATGACCCAAGCAGAAGGCAGACACTGAACTGAGCTACCCAGGCGCCCCAGATATTTAAAAAAAAAAAAAAAATATATATATATATATATATATTTATATGTATATTTTAAAGATATTATTCATTTATTCATGAAAGATACAGAGTGAGAGGCAGAAACACAGGCAGAGGGAGAAGCAGGCTCCCTATGGGGAACCCAATGTGGGACTTGATCCCCAAACCTGGGATCACGACCTGAGCCAAAGACAGATGCTCAACCTCTGAGCCACCCAAGCATCACTAAAAAATATTTTATTTATTTGAGAGAGAGAAGCATGAGCAGAGGGAGGGGCAGAGGGAGAGAGAGAATCTCAAGCTGACTCCTCACTGAGCACTGAGCCTGATGTGAGGCTTGATCTCACAACCCTGAGATCATGACCTGAGATCATAACCTGAGCTGAAATCAAGAGTCAGACGCTTAACCAACTAAGCCACCAGGCACCCAAGGAAGGAATGTCCTTAAAAAAAAAAAAAAAAAAGGCGGAGGAGGGGCGGGTTATGACGCAGGCTACAGGATGGATAAACCACAGAAACATTCTACTAGAGTGAAATAAGACCGAGTATGAAATAAGATAATAGAGTACGATTCTACTCACAGGAGATGCCTAGAGTACCTAAGTCATAGAAACAGCCAAGTAGAATGGTGGGTGCTGGGGAGGAGGAGAGAAGGAATGGGGAGTTAGTATTTAAGGGGGACAGAATTTCAGTTTTGCAAGACAGAAAGAGTCCTAGAGAGCAAGGGCAAGGATGGCTGCACAACAATGTGAATGTACTTAATACAACTGGCGCCATGTTGCATACATTTCATCACAACTAAGGAAAACCAGGAGAAAAGTTAGCCTGGCATACCTGAGACTGCTAGCCTTAGAAAGGTCTGCTTCCAGAGTGGCCCTTGGCTGCAGTCTCGGGAATTTAAATCTCAGAGAGGTCCCCACTGAGTGACAAGGGTGGCCTGTGTGCTCACCTGTCCTGCAGCACTGCGGCTCCTGCTGAACCCCTGCTCCCCCTTTTCTGAGGAGTCTGGAATTTGGGTGCGTGTCAGGCAGAGGGTGCCAATGTAATCAGCGCCCCCCAGAAACCCTGGGCACTGTGTCTTTTACAAACCTCCCTGGTAGGCACCACTTCACATGGGTCATCTTGGGTCCCTGCTTCGGCATTGAAGCACATGGTGTGACTATGCTGGGAGATAGCTCTAGAAGCCTGTGCCTGGCTTCCCCCTCCCGCCCCCCCCCCAGGGGGCCCCACCTCCGCCTGTGCCCCTTGCCCTCAATGATTCTATTCTGTATCCTTTTGCTCTAATAATACAATTCAGCCATCAGGAGAACTGTCAACCAAGTCCTCCCAGCCAATCATCGAACCTGGTGGTGGTGGGATTGGGAACCTCCACACAAAATGGTTAAATATACTATTAAAATTAATTTCACCTATTTCTTCTTACTAGGGCTCAAGTTCATGACGACAGATATGCCCACTTTATGTTTCCACTGACAGCAATGCTTGAGTGCCTAGGAATTACAAGTGCCTAAACAGTGAGGCAGAATTTCCATTTTATGTGAGAAACGGAGGCCCAGAGAGGATGGCAGGTGTGGCTGAGACCACACAGCAAGTATGGAACAAAGACTTGAGCCAGTAACACTGTAGGATGCCAGCTCTTGGGTACTCACCAGGTGGGCCCCGAGTGGTCGTCTTGGGGACTGAGGACTTTCTGGACAGAGGTGCCCGACCTCCCTTGTCACTGGGCTCACTCCGGGTGCTGAGCGGCCGACTGGCCCTGTCTCCACCAGCCAGTCCCTTGGTTTTGGCAGTGCTCGCTGCAGTGGCTTTGGGAGCAGCAGTGCTGGGGTTGGGGCGAGCCAGGGACTTCCGGGTGCGGCTGAGGCCCTCTGTCAGCCGTGCCTGCTCAGGGGGCAGCATCTCAGGGTCCACCATGCATATGCTGGGTGGGGTGGGCAGCGGTGGGGGGAACTTGAGAGGCTCGGGCAGCGGGTCACGGCGAGGGACCCCAAAGCCCTCCATGTCCTCATCTGAGTCCGCGGTGCCAGAGGCGGCAGGCAGGGGGTCTGAGTCAGACAGGGTGGGCAGGGACTCACTGACGGATGTGGGTGGCGTCTCCTCGGCCCCTGGAGCGCCCGCCCGCTCCTGGGACCGAGCACTGCTATCTGAGCTGCCGGGGGATGCGGGTGCTGGCACCATGGGCACAGCCTTTCGGTGCTCAAACTCGCAAGGTGACACCAGGCACAGGTCCACATCATGTGGGGAGGCTGATCGCCGTACCCGGGGGCCACGGAGTGGGAGGCTCAGCCCAGCCTCGCTCGCAGTGGCAGGTGGTGGCGGAAGCACCTGCTCGAAGGACACGGACAGGGACTCGTCTACCTCTGTGGAGTGTGGGGAGCCTACCTCAGCTGGCAGCGAGGGTGTGGTCACTGTGGGTGAGGCATCTGGCCCAGCCTCCCCGCCGCGCAGCGGGCTCAGTGACAGTCGCCCACTGCCTTCAGTTGGGCCCTGCTGGGCTCCAGTAGGTGAGGGTGTGTGAGGCCGGGGTGTGCCAGCATCCAAAAGCAGCTCCAGGGTCTTCTCCTCCCCGGCTGGGCTCAGCCCCAGCTCCAGGCTGCTCTCCTGGCTGGGTGTGGCCACCAGCTGGGGAGCTGGGGAACTATAGACCTCTGCTGGGGGGCTGGCCTCCCCACACCGGAAGCTGGGGGGGCTGTGGGGCCCATTCTCCATTGGTGGGGCACCTGGGCGGGGGACATTGGGTGCTTTGCGGGGTCTGGGGGCCGCCTGGGCACCCGCCTTCTTCACATTAACAGAAGCGGAGACTGCCCGGCGTACCTCCCGGGGCTGGGTCCGAGGGGCGCTTAGCTTGGGGTCCTTCTTCACCTCCCGGGGGACCTTGGCTTCTTTCTCAGCCCTGCGGGGGCCCTCAACTCGAGGCGGGTCCTTCCGGGCCACTCCAGGGCGCTCCTGGGAAGACCTGGTGAGTGCTGTTATCCGGCCTTCTCTTCTTAAGCTGTCCCGGGAGCCCACGCTTTCCTTGCTCTCAGCTCTTCGAGGCCCCGCCAAGTCCTGGGGAGTCACCACGGGCTCCCGCAAGAATCCCAAGTGCTGCAGGCGGACCAGGCCATCCAGGAGGCGGGCAGGTGGTGTGCAGCCAGGGAACAGCACGCGCACCACCTTCTCAGTGGGGCCTGCGGGGTGCCACACTAGCAGGGCGCACACGGAGGCCAGTGTGTGCTCAGCTCCAGCAGCAGGGGGGTGCAGTACATACATGTCGAGCCGGCCCACGCCCATCTTCTGAAAGAGCACAGTGGGCTCAGCTGGGAGCGGCCCGCGGTTCAGAGTCAGGGGTGTAATGCCCAGCCGGGCCAGGAGGCTCAGGGCCAGCTCTGCCTCGTCCTCGCCGCTCACCAGACGGGAGGTGGCCACGCGGGCATTGAGGAACACGACCCCCAGGTTGGGGGAGATAAGCCTGCGCAGCCGGTCATCCCCGGAGCCCCCACCAGCCGCTGCCTCCTCACGCTCTGCCAGCTTGCGCCGCAGCAGACTGTTGAGGCCTGGGAGGCTGTCGGCGCCTGCATGGGTCACCAGCACAGCATCCACCCGGTCCAGGTGCCGCACCAGCTTCCAAAAGCTCGACTTGGGGTTGGAGCCACCATTGACCAGCACTGTGAAGCCATTGACAGCGAAGAAGGCTGCATCGCCGAGGCCGCCAGGGAAGATGTAGCAGCAGGGCCGGGCGAGCCTGAGGAAGCCCACAGATGCCGGCGGCTCAAGCAGCTCAAAGGGAGATGGTGGCTCCAGGGACTCTGCCACATACTCCAGGAACTCGCGTAGGCCCTCAGACGCCGGCAGCTGCATGGGGGGGTTCCATTGCAGCTGGAGTGCGCTCTGGAGGCCAGGCACTTCAGGTGCCAGCTGGGCCCAGTCACCAAAGGTCGGGCAGGTGATAGTCAGCTTGGGCAGGTCTGCAGGTGGGGGCGAGGATGCCAGGAGATCCCGGATCTGCAAGAGGTAATGATTATTAGCCCCTGGAACCAGGCAATACCCAGCCCCTTAGGAAAACTAGGCCAGGACACCCCCATCCTGCTGCCTCCTGGGGCGGAGAATCCCTTGCCCAACCCTTGTCACCCTTAGGACAAAACCCAGCCCTCCCCCAGGTCCACAGAGACACATGGGCCTGCCTCACCATCTACTTCCCTCCCCACCCTTTCTCTTACTCTCCCTACCTCAGGGCCTTGCACTTCCTGTTCTCCTCCTACAGCACAGCTCCCTCCAGGGAGACCTTCCATGTCCCCTACCTCTGTATGCTGTTCCTATCTCACCATCATTTTGTCATTCTCTATAATGGGAAAAGATGGTTTACCAATTATTTTTCCTCATCTGCTCCACCCAGACTAAAGACTCTAGAAAGGACCCTACCCAACTGAGCCTAGAGCCTGGGGTGCCACTGAAGGTCTCTGGGAGGTCTACTGATCTACAGGCGTAGCTTCAAACCATACACTGTGGTGGGTGAGGAAACTGAGCCCCCCAAACAGAAGGGACATGTATCACTGCTACCATTCCACAGAAGAAGAGATGTGATGCAGGGGAGATATATCCCTAGGGCCACACAGCCCAATGGGTAGGAGTCAGGATTCAGAGCCAGGGGAAGCAAGATGAGAAGGTGGCTTACCTCTTTGTCCCCTAGGACCTGGAGGAAGTGGCGGGGCGAGAAGCCCCCCGTCTGGAGCAGCAGCTCCCCTGTCTCTTCCAAGCAGGGCCCAGCCAGCACCAGCAGCTTGTGAGGGGCAGGGTCAAGCAGAAGATTCCGGAGCTGAGGACGGAGACTGTTAAAGCCCCTACTCTATGTGATGACAAAGCCTGTACACACACCCATGCTGGAATGGACCCCAGCCCCAAATTTACATATAACCACCCCAGCCCAGCACTCAACTAGAAGCCAGAAGCATACCCTCTGGGCCTCCTGCTGAGCCCTGCTCCCCTCACCCCCGTACCCTGCGGCTCATCCTACAAAGCCATGCTCCAGTGCCTCCTCTTCTTAGAAGCCCACCATACCCTTTCTGGACTCCCTCTAGCCCACTTCTCTCTCTGGCCCAGCCTCAATGCCACGGGGAAGAGTATCTGTGTCTAGCTCTATCTCCTTCAGAACTCCTCAAGGACCATTTCTGATCAAAGGGATCAACCCGAACCAGGTTCTTTAGAGGGGTGTCCTGGGGCTCTAGCTTGTCCATCTTTCCCACGGATAACTGGAAGAAAGGCATAGTGTCCACAAGCTACAAGTATTAAGAAGTCAATCCACATAATTCCTGGGGCCCAGCCACGAGGGAGGCACAAGATGCAAAAGTCAAATCCTGACTTCCAGCCTCCAGACATTCCCCACTCTGTTCCTTCCTCCCAAACTCTAATCTTTCCTGACTTCACCTGCTCCCACCATCACCCCTGAGGAGGGAATAAGCTGCAGCTGGGTCCACCTGGGGAGGCTTCCTGGAGGGGGGTGATGCAATGGGGTGTCAAGAGGATTTCCAACAGCACAAAGTCAGGGAGGCAGGAAGTCAGGACTTGGGATGGCTCTGGTCCTGGCAGCCTACTCCCTACAGGAGACAACTATTCCATACCTCATCACATAGGGACTTGTCTGATGGATTTAGGAGGACCAGGGTCTCCAGGGTGTCTCCACGGTGGTGCAAACTCCGCTGGCCTGCGAGGAAATTGGGCACAGTAAGTCTGGGGCTGGGCCATGTGTACCGGGCCAGGCTGTCCCGGTGTTGAACCCTGACTCCCTGTGTGACTCCAGGCAGCCATAAACCCCTCCAGAACTCTGCTTCTCAGGGTCATCTGAGGGTCAACAGCACACGGTAGAGCTATAGGTCAGGATGAGGCAAGAACAGGAAATCTGCCTTGGCAGGCCTCAAACTGGAAACAGCAATGACAACATAGACTCTACTGCTTGCAGGCCCCAATTCACAGCAGTCAGCCCTATGGGGGATGCCACTGTCACCCCCATTTTATAGGCAAGAAGCCTGAGCCCAGGGAGGGCCAATGAGGGATACCAGGAAGAGGGGAGAACATGGGCAAAGGCTCTGAAGCAGGCCTGGGCTCCAAGTGTCTGAGGATCACAAAGTGGCAGGTGAGGTTAGAATAGGGGAGCATGGGGGCAAGGGGGCCATGAAGAGGGGAGTAAGGATGATTCTGGAATCTGAACCTGGTCTGCCCCCAGAGCCCAATGTTTCAAAAATGGAGCACCAGGACTGAGGCTGGAGAGGTAAGGACCTTTTGGCACTGGTCTACTTTTTATCAATTTATCACATGCTTATTATCATGTACGGATATTGCCCCATTCCGGTGGGGAAACCAAGGCATAGAGAGAGGAAATGGCTGCCATGGTCACACAGAGCAGATAGGATTTCCAGCCCCCCCATCTCGTGAGGGGTCAGGAAGCCACCAGGAATGGTTAGGACAATGAGGCGCGAAGGACACTTCCTTCCTCTCCTGCAGCAGCCTGGAGCTGACTCAACGGGCTGGCTGAGGCAAGAGGGACTGCAGGACACACCTGGAACCCGCCCAGCTGCTGCTCTGTGCAGTAGGTCACCCTGCACGGTGCAGAGGTGGTCCAGGCATCCCGACCCCTTTCTCGATCTTGCTCCTTTCCCAGCTCCCCATCTACTGAGCACCTACTGTGCACCCAGTCCTGTACAGGGGTCACAGACACAAGCCAGACCCAGTCCCTGCCACACGGGGCCCACACTCCACCCTCCAGGGCCCCTCAAGCAGCCCCTCACTTTCCAAATATCTTCTCACCTCACCTAGGCCCCTCCCTCCACTTGACACACCAACCCCAGATGCCTTTCATCCAAAGAACCCACTTTTGGAGATCCCCCCGGCCCCTCCCACTCAGCTGCCTCATCTGCAAAATGGGGACAAAAACAGGAGTTCCTGTCTTGTGTATAACTGATGTCCAAGGGAGTTAGCACTGGGTCAGGGCCCACCCCTGCTCTGCAATCTGTAGAGCTGAGCTGTATTATTGCTGTTCTTTACAAGTGTACCTTACCCCCCCTTCCCCCCAATGCCTGTCACAGAGCTCACACTTGGAGAACATATGCCTGGTGAAGCATATGGAAGGGGAGCAGCTGAGGCATGCGGGGTCCCCGGTCTCACCTTTCACGATGCTGGAGAAGGTGGCAGAGTGCCGGGACACAAAAACCTTGAGCTGCTCGTCAAGGCTGCAAATGCTAGGGTCAATGTCCCAGGACCGGATGCCTGTCATGGGGGGAAAGGGAGAGCAGGAGAAGTGAGAGAGGGAATCAGCTGGGCTCCCCAGCTCCCCGGAAATCTCAGTACCTAGCATCTGGCAGGTGGGAGCAATCCCAGCCCCTCCCCTCAACCTGCCTCCACTATGCAACAGCCTGGAGTTTCACAACTACCCAAAGTGCCCCTGCACCCGCATCAAGGAACCCAAAGCGTAACTCAGCATTTCAGAGAAGAGTCACATCAGTACCAAAGCTCCCACCTCCTATTAAACAGTCATCTCCTCCCCTCCATCATCTCCCCGACCCCCACCACTGGTCTCACAGCTCCTCCATCCTGCCAGACAGGCTCCTACCTCTTGGCTTTTGCACCAGCTGCTCCTGCTCTCAGGAGGCCCTTCCATCTGACTACCCTTCAGGTCCTCAGCCCCTTGCATCCTTCTGAGCACTGCTGACAGCTTGTGAGCTTAAAACCTGTTCCACCTCCTCACCCATTTTGGGTCTATCTCCCTACCAGACTGTTGGCCCTGTGAGAGCAGAGCTGAACCTGCCTGTGGTCTCCACACTATCCCTGCGCATGGGCCAGTGGGGAGGGAAGGAGGAGGACTCGGGCGCAGACTGACGACATTCCCGAACACCAGAACAAAAGTGCGCGCTGCCTTCCCATTTTACAGGCGCCAGACCGCAGGCCCTGCCCATCTGATTCGGGGGGGATGAATGGCCTCCAAACACGGTGTGGGGTGCACCACGCCCGAGCCCGCCGGTTCCACCGTGCCAAGTGGCTGCAGGTGAACCTTGCAGGTGCACCCATGACTCACCTCCCCAGATGCCAAATCCCCCGGGCAGGCCGCGCCCGCCCACACCCCAATTAGCAAGCTCCCTGTGGAGCAACGGAATATGGGCCCCGCGGCTGCGGGCCCGGCCTCTCCACCCCTGCTCCCTCCACGACGTCTAGGCTGCTAAGACCAGGGGATTCGAGAAGACCCCCGCTCCCCTCGGCCGGCTCGCTGGGCGGGAAGCGGAGCTATGGTCCGCGCTGCCCAATCACGCGGGTCCTAGAGCCGGGCGCGAGTCCCATCCCTGGGCTGCACCCGAGTCGGGGCGGGGCAGCCCAACAGGCCCGGGCGCCGCCCCCTCCGTGGGCACCCAAGGCCTCAGCCCGCGCCCTGCGCCTAACACGGTGAGGAGGCTCGAGCCTCCCGGCCTCTGGATCCCGCCGCCCCCCTCCTCCCCGCCCCCAGCTCGGCCGCCCCACCCCCCAGCCCTCGGGCCCAGACGCACGGCCGCGCCCGCCTCCCGCGCCCCGCGCCCCCAGGCCGGCCCGACCTCGCTCGAGCTCCTCCAGCACGTAGGCAAGCAGCCCCGAGCACCCGCACTCGCCGCCCACCACGAGCAGCAGCGAGCTCGGCGCCAGGGCAGCCCCGGGACCCGCCGCCGCCGCCGCCGCCATCTTCGCGCCGCACTGACGCTCCGAGCGCCCACCCGCTGGCCCCGCCCCTTAAAGGGGCCGAACCGGAAGAACTGGAGACCCCGCCCGGAAGCCCCCTCGCCCCTCGCCTGCCCCCGGCCGCCCCCCCTTCAGGTCTTGGCTGCTGGGGACGCGGGTACCTAAGTGGATCTCCACTTTGGCCACCCCGCCCCAACTGACCATTCCTTCGTCCATGCGTCCTTCATTCATTCAACAAGCTTTAACTGCCTGCCTGCCACGTGCCCTCCGGGGGCTCATGATCGCAGGGGCCCACTGGGAACCAGGCCCACATGCTCCTAGCTCCCTGGGTCAGGGCTTAACAGAGAAAAGAAAGGTATCTTATAGCTAGGGTTTTAAGGGATGTGTAGGAGTTTGACAGGTGTGAGTGGTGGGGCCAGAGCATCTGAAGCAGAAGTTAGAGCATGTGCAAAGTCTTAGAGGTAGGAAAGTACTTTTGTGTTTGGGGCACATTCCAGAGCACTCTGGGCCCTGGAGCAGGGTGACACGTTTGCACCTATGTGCCAGGCATTTTACTGCATTAGCTCATTGAATAAATTTATGAGGTAGGTGATGTTATTATGCTCATTTCAGAGGAAAAGAAACCGAGGCTTGGAGAAATTAAGTCACCAGCCCCTTAAGTGGTAGAGCAGAGTTGAAGCCAAGTGAGTCTGGTTCTAGAAGCAGCCTGTGGCAGGCACTGACTGCCTGTCTCACATGGGTACCCCTCCCTCCCCAGACAATCTCATTCAGCCCTTGAAGCTATGGTGGCCACTACTTAAAAATATTTTGTTGCATCAAACTTTTCGATGGTTGTCTGTGCCCAGGGAGGGCTGAGCTGTCTCTCTTGGAAGTGAGGTCTCCATCCCTGGAGGTATACAAGACAAATCAAGACAGAAATGGAAAGGCCTGGGAAACAGGATTGGCCTCCTGTCCGCCTTTCGTTATCTGGGGTTGTTTAGCCCAACTTCCTCTCTGGTCAGTGTGTAACAGTCACTGGCCACGTGCTGTCTAACGTTCCAGTACTCCACTTCCTCTCCCTTTTTGGCCCTGGCATTCTTCCTCTATCCCAGTCCCTCCTTCTTAGCTCCCTCCCCCGTGTCCTGGCTGCCTGTGATTTCTTACATTATTGCTTTGAGCAATAATAGGACTGGGAGTGTCTATATCAGGCTCTATTTCCCCTACCAGGCTGGGAGTTGGAGGCCAGGCCAGTTAGAGGCCTCTCTGAGCCCTGGGCTTTTGTAAGACAAGGCTGAGCATCCTGGAAATGCATGATAAAGGCTTGTGGAATGGAGATGAAAAGCCCATTAGTCTACCACTCATTTATTACTTATTCCTTCATGTATATTTACTGGTTAAGACTTGAACCCAGGACCTTCTGACTGAAGTCTATGGTCTTCCTCCTGCCTACGGCTGTGAGTTATGACTGTTGCTATCAATTCTAGTTTGTCTTAAAGGGCCCTGATGTGTGAGGATGTGTCTCCACCAGGGTGTCTGACTTGGGAGGAAAGGTCCTCCCTAAGGACTGTGGGGGCTGATGTTCTGAATGTTCTGGAGTCCTAAGGTTTTTCTGTCATCCAGGTTGATGATGCTTGTATGGGAAATGTGGGGAGCATTTCCCCAGGGATGAAGCATCTGGGTTATCACTTCTGAAATCCCAGGCAGCAGACTCAGGTTACTTCCTTCCTGCCTTTGTCTCCACCCAGCTCTATGCCTGTTTCAAGGTCATCTGTCCCTAGAGGGATCAGATGATACCATTTGTGGGGAAAAATGGAACTCAGCCTTCAGGACTGCTGGGCACTTTTGTTTTCTTACCCTGGCAATTCTTTTCTCTTTTTAACATTTTTCTTGAGGCTTAACATAAGGCATGGTCAAGTTCACAAGTGTCAAAAGTGGTGGTTGACGAGGGCGATGGCACTCTGGTCAGGATCTAGGACATTCCCAGCTCCTGGCAGTTCCCTGGACTCTACAATTGACACTCCCCTCTCTCAAGGCAACCACTGCCCCGACCTCTGTCATCATAGGTGAGTTTTACCTGGTTCTAAACTTCACATAAATGGGATCACAGAGGATGGCCACTCTTGATTCTGGTTTCTCTTATGGTAAGGGGCACGCATTGGTCCTTTTCATGGCTGCGTAGCATTCTTAGGGAATGCTTTTTTTTTTTTTTTTTTTTTTTTACGTTGTGGTAAAATACATACAACATATAACTTCTTTTAACCATCTCAAAGTATATAATTCAAAGACAGTACAATGTCATGCAACCTTCACTAATACTAGTTCCAAACAACTTGCATCCTCTTAAAAGGAAACCCTATTTCCATTCCATTCCCTCAGCCCCTGGCAACCACTATTCTACTTTCTGCCCCTACAGATTTATCTGTTCTGGACATTTCATACACTGTGTGGCCATTTCTATCTGGCTTCCTTCCCTCAGCATATTGTTTCAAGGTACATCCATGTTGTATCCACGTCTGACTACTTTATTCCTTTGTATGGTTTTACTACATCTTGTTTATCCATTCATACATTGGTGGATGCTGGAGTTGTTTCTGCCTTTTTGCTATTGTGACAAGTGCTGCTGTGAACATTCATGGATACGTTTTTGTTGAATACCAGCTCTCCATTCCCTTGTGTATAAGCCTGGGAGTGGAACTGCTGGGTCACATGGTAATTCTATGTTTAGTTTTTTTGAAGAACTGCCAGAGCATTTTCCACGGCGGCTGCACCATTTCACATTCCCGTCAGCAATATATGAGAGTTCCAATGCCTCTGTGTCCTTGAAAACACCTGGATTTTATCATCACCATCATTACTATTATTGTTATTAAAACCTCTGGGTACCACTTTTTCACTGTTTGTCCATTTCCCCTGTCGGTGGACATTTGGGTTGTTTCCAATTTGGGGCTATCATGGATAAAACTGTTTTGAACCTTTTTTGTACATGTCTTTTAGTGACTATACCTCATTCTCTCCCAGTAAATGCCTAGGGGCAGGATGGCTGGGAGATGGGGTAAGAGATGGCCAGACTGTTTTCTCAAGGGGTTGGTGAGGAAGTCTGTGCTACATCCATCCTCACCAATATTTCAATTTCAGCCTCTTTAGTATTTGCCTTTCTTTCCTCCTTCTATCCCTCTCACCAGTGCTGTACATCTGTGGCATCCATTAAGCATGTGTGTTGAGAACCCTAGTTCTGGGTGCTGGGAAGGGGATCATAACTGTTGGTCCTAGGTGCACATCACTTCCAGTCTGGGCCTGAAGGGAGCCTGAAGTCCCTGGGACTGTATGCTTTATGTGTTCATTTCACCCTTGCAACAATTTGTGTTTATTCTCTGAGTAAACATATTTAATAAATGGACAAGTGAGATTTGGAGAGGTCAAGGAACAGATTCAGTGTTTAGCACCCTGGCCGGGATGTGAAACCCAGGACCTCTGATGCCAGGCCCTGCAATATTCATTCATCATTCATTTGTTCATTCATTCCTCTGCAAGCAATTTTTTAACAACTTCCTGTGCCCCTGAGAGGTCTCAGTCCTGGTTCCCAAGGAGATCTCAGTATGCCGGAGAAAGAGCTATCCATAGATGTTCCCCCAGCCCTGGGGCGACAGGGTTGGGCTGAAGGGTGGGTCCCAGAGCTGGAAGGGTTAGGAGTAGAGAAGTAAGGGCTTTGTCTGGGGAAACAGGGAAGGTATCCTTGAAAAAGAGACATTGGAGCGAGGCTTTTGAGGAGTGCACATAAGGCAGATGATATATTCATTAGTTCAACAAACACTTCCAGCCTGAATCCTCTGCGCCAACCTCACCCCAGCCTGGTCGCAAGGAGTCCCCAGGCTGGAGGAGTCAGAACCAGACACAGACTCCCCAAAAGGTCATGGATGAGCTGCAAGGAGAGGTGGAGTATAGAGATGCCCTGGAGGGGAGGGACATGGGTGATTTTCAGGGGCCAGCAGGTGTCTCCTGGATAGAAGCTGTGGCTCCAATTTGCTCTCCCAGAGCAGAAGCAGCAGGTACTGAATGTTTTTACTTTGGAATATATTGCTTGGGTTAAATGAGGCCAAGATGACATGGTTCTGCCCAGAGAGATGCTTGGGCCTGTTCCAAACCACTTCCTTGCAGTGGAGCTTGTTTCCCCAGGTGAAATATGTGGGAGGAAAAACAACTTTCCCCACCCCACCTCCATGGGCCTGGTGGAGTGGTGGTGATGGAGGACTGATTTGTTGCTTGTGGATAGAGGTCCATGCATGTGAGATATTTGAGACCTGTGAGTAGAACAAGGAGGTCCCAACCAAACCTGGAGACATCTAGGAGGACTTCCCAGGGGAAGCAACACTTGAGTCAGAACCTGATGGAGGAGGAATTGGGACAAGTATGGGACAGTGCAAGGAGCACCTGAGGAGGAAGAGCATTTCCTGTGGAGGAAAACAGCATGTGCAAAGGCCCTGAGGCCAGAACAGACTGGGTGTGCAGGAAGACTAAGAAGACCACAGAGTGGCTGGATGGGGTAACTAGGAAATGCAAGAGGGTGTGGCCCGGGAGGCTTGTGGGGGTTGGGCCACACAGGGCCTCCGGGTCACAAGAAGGTGTGTGGATTTTAGTCTGAGGGCTCTGGGGACCCATGGACAGTGTGGGGGCAAAGGGGACATAGAATGTGAACTGTAAAAACAATCATGAGCTGGTTCCAAGCATTTTATGAGATCAATGTGCATCACTACCCATTCCGTTGTACAGGTGGGTAAGTGACGTGCCCAGCATCACACAGCACGTGGCAGACCTAGGATTTGAATGCCCTCAGTTTTGGAGGCTGGCTGGGCTCTTGAACACTTAGCTGGGAGCAGCCGGGTCCAGACGGTGGCCCGCTTGCCATCAGTTCATCGTGCCAAATCGCCAGGGTGCGGCGGCGGGAGGGAGGCAACTGTGAGTGGGGGAGGCTGCATTTTGTTCGTTCCTAGCCCAGTCCTCCGCGAGGACCCTCAGCCCCACCCGCAACTCCCCCCCAATCCACGCAAAGGCGCCGCCTGAAATGGCGATTTCCTGCGCTCGGCTCCCACCTGCCCCGGGCGCGCCCTAACTCCGCCCCCAGGGCGGATTGGACGAGGCCGCGCGGCGGGCGCCCAATGGTGGCTCAGGATGCAAGTTCCCGCCCCTTCCTCTCCCTCAGGCCACGCCCCCAGCCCCGCCTCCGGGCCGGCCCTGGGTCGTGAGCTGGTGGAGGGAGGTGGCTGGTTGGACCTGGTTAGGTCCCTGGGGGCTGCAGAGGACCTTGGAGTGGTGCTCCGAGCCAATATTGAGCACGTCATCTCCAGAAATGACGTGTGTCCCTTCCCTCCTCCCACACACGTGTGTGGAGCGCACACTGCGTGCCAGACCCTGTCCCAGGCCAGCAGCGGCCCTGCCTTGAGGAGCTCCCAGCTCAGTGTTCTCAAGAGGCCCGAGGGCTCCCTAATTGTTTTTTTTTTTTTTTTTTTTTTTATTTATTTTTTTCCCTAATTGTTAATACTAGATTCATTCATTCATGATTCCGCTTGACATGTTTCAGGAGCACCTAAGCACGTACTATACACCAGGCAAAGGGGAGACAGTATTTTCTGGGATCTCGTCCTGGCTTTTAAGGAGCTTGCTGACCTGATTGGGAGACAGACAAGAAAACTGGTATGATGTGGAGAACACAGGGAGTTCTCCACCCAGCCTTGGGGGTCAAGGAAGATTTTCAGGAAGAGGGGGCATTTCAGCTGAGAGCAGGAAAGAAGGCAGCTCATCCAGGAGAAGAGAGAGGAAGGGGGTTCCTGGCGGTGGGAACAGCAGCGTGCAAAGGCCAGCAGGAGAGTTGTGTCGGAGGAATTAAAGACATCCAGGAGGACAGGTCTGGAGGAGGATGCTAGAGAAGATAGGGAGGCCAAGGCAGAGGGGGCGAGGCTGGGCGGGAGAAGGGGGGGCACAGAGCGACTGGAGCCTGGTGGGTGGGGGGAGAGAGAGAGAGAGAGAGGCAGAGACACAGGCAGAGGGAGATGCAGGCTCCATGCAGGGAGCCTGACGTGGGACTCAATCCCAGGTCTCCAGGATCAGGCCCTAGGCTGAAGGTGGTGCTAAACTGCTGAGCCACCGGGGCTGCCCTTTTTTTTGGTTTCTTAAGATTTTATTTATTTATTCATGAGAGACCCAGAGATAGAGGCAGAGACATAGGTAGAGGGAGAAGCAGGCTCCCTTTGGGGAGCTTATGCCGGACTCGATGCCAGGACTCCAGGATCACCACGTGAGCCAAAAGCAGAGGCTCAACGACGGAGCCACCCAGTCGTCCCTGAATTTCATCTTTGAAGCCCCGATCTGATCCAGAGCAGGAGGTGACCTGCCTGGGTGGCTTGCAGTCTTGGGAGCTGGTTAGAGGGGACAGAGATGGGTCCACCAGGCTTCCCACCCCAGGCAGCACCATGTCCTTACATCCACACCCGAACCAAGTCAGACAGTCACCGTCGTACTCGCATCTCCCATCCCACTAATGACTGGACAGGAAACACAAGGCTGAGGACAACACGGAGGTCAAAGGTTCACCCCCCAAGCCTGGTGGGTTTCAAATCCCAACTATATCCCTCCCCAGCTTGTGACTGCTCCGTGCCTCAGTTTCCCCATCGTTTGAACCCCTATCATAACCGCCTTCACCTAGGAGGGTCTCTGTGGAGATTAAATGATTTAAAACGTGCAGGATCCAGCCCAGCATGTGCTAAACTCTCACCTGGTTAGCTATCCTGTAATTTATTGTTTTCCTTTGGAAATCGACTGGCCACAAGTAGCTCTCTTCAGTAGACAGCTGGCAGTGACCCAGCTGGGGTCTTCCCAGCAAGACCACATCCCACCCCAGACCTGTTTTCTGATGCATCAACTTTAATCCCAATAAAGCTGACGCCCTGTTCCTGAACATAATTAAACATTGATTCATTTGAACTTTGCAGTTTACCTTTTGCATTCCGAATCAGTGTGTATGAGTCTCAACATTTTCAGAGGACCCTAGAGTCCTTGGGAATGCTGGGTGAGAGGGGTTGACACAGCCCTGCCTGACAGTGCCTTCATTGGTATTCCTAGAAGCATGAGAGCCCAAAGCCCTGAGTTCAAGTCCAGCTGTGCCTTATATTGCCTGTGTATCTTGGGCAAATACCTTGGTGTCTCTGATCTGCGGTTTTCCCATTTGTCAAAAGTGACAGCATCAAGGCCCCTAGTCGAATATTCTTAGCCCCTCATACCCCCCACTCCTCCACATCTGGGTACAAGTCCAGGTCATCTGTGGTGGGAAAGCAAGATCCGAAGGGGTGGCATAAATGAGGGTGCAGCCCTGGCCTGGGGCATGGCAAGGGATTTATTTGGGAGCAGTGGTGGCTGTGGTGGTTTGGAGGCTGGAGAGGGCAGAGGCTCCAAGTTCCTACTGATCCCTCCCCTGAGCTGGACCCAGGGCCAACAGTGGACGAGCCTCACATACTCTTGACATTCTCACATTGGGCATAGAACCACCTTGGCTCCCAGAGTCCTTTGTTTGTGCTTCAGTTTTCCTCATCTGTAAAATGGAAATGATTGTACATACCTGTGGGATGGCGTGTAAGGTACACAGGAAGAGCTCAATAATTGTTGAAGGGAGTCCTTGTTTTGTTTTAAACTATCATTCTAGGAGGATTTGGGAGTATAGGGATTAAGGATCCCAGTGACCTGCCTAGATTTGAATCCCAACTCTGCCTCTCACCTGCTGTGTGACCTCGGGCACATGGCTTACAGTTTTGCTCTGTTTCCCTCTCTGTAAAATCAGTTAAGGGGATTAAAGGAGTGAACACTGGTAGAGTTCTGCGCAGTCCCTGGCTCCCTTTGAGAGGGTCCCTGACTCTTGAGAGGGTCCTTGCCTGCAAGTGGCCGGCTTGCAGCCTTGCGATCGCCCTTCGGCCCAGTGCTGCCACCTGCTGGTACTCTGGAGGTGTGAGCTGAGCCCCGCTCCCACTCCCTCTGGACCTATCGTATCTCTTGATCCAATCATCCTTTTATATTGTCCGCCCTCCTCAAGCCAGTCCAATTCCTTGCTTCTTTGAATGAGTCCCTTGCTAGAGCCCTGCAGGTCACGGCTGGGACCTTGCAAAGGGCCAGCACCGCCCTCGTCCCATTAGTTCTCTAGAAAATAATTACTGTTTTTAATCCCTGTTTTATGTGATAAACTGAGGTTGCCCTCATTGATTTCTCTTTGTGACCACTGGCCTGAGGGTCCCAAGTAGATCCAGCAAGAGGTCCTCAGAGCCTCAGAGCATTTGCATTCACAGTGCCCTTTGCTGGGAATGCCCTTCCTCCAATTCCTATTGTCCCTAGCAGGATGTCCTCGCTCTACAGCTTCCACTCTTCCAGCAATAGTTTCCCAGCATCCCAAGCAGAGCCTCCTTCCCTCTAATCCCTCTCCCTTCCTTTGTCCATGCCCTGCCCTTAGATATTGGGTTCTGTTGCCCCACATCCCCTTCCAGACTTCAGATGGTCCCCCAGACCCTGGGCATTACATGCACATGGGTATGGATCCAGGTTGTGTTCATTGAATGAATGATTACACAAACAACTGTATTAAAGAAATGGCTTATTCTGAGAGTTGGTACAGCTTCATTTCACACCCTTCCAACCTCTCAGGAACTCGGTCTTCCTGTCTATAAAATGAATATACTATTGCACCCACTTTATGTTTCAAAGGATTGGGGGAAATAGCACTTATCAGGCATTCAGCACATTGCCAAGTACACAGTAGGTTTTCTGGAACCATATGAGTACTGCCTTTCTTTCCACTCAGGACACCTTTGAACGCAGCATCACCTACTTCTATCTACTTCATCTCCCTCAGTACTCCTCCACCCCCACTCACTCCACCCCAGTACCCTAGGCCATTGACCACAGAAATGTGGGGAGAAGAAGATAAGAGTATATGGTAATCACAAGGGCTCTGAATTCCATGTTCCCTGCTCTTACCATTGCCTGTTGCCCTGATATCAGGGACTATAGTTGGGGATGGACAAACATGTGGAAGTGGACCCCTAGGTTTGAAGTCTTGGTTTTGGTCCTGGAGGCCAGGTGGCCCTTCATGCTCTGTCTACATTCTGGCCCCAAGTGGCCACACTCCATCTCAGGTTGATTCTATCCCATTTGTATCACCAGCCCAACCTATCCTCTGCGTATCAGACTCAAATATCCAACTGTACTGGGTATTCTCATTGGGCGTCTTGAAGGCATTTCCAGCTCAGCAAGTCCAAAGTACAGACCTGTTTTTCACCCCAAGATCTGCCACTTCTCCATCAATATGATGGATGGCTTCACCATCTCCCAGCCTCCCAGACCCCAAATCTGGTCTCATTCTTGTCACTTCTCTTCCCTTATGCCTGCTTGTCCAGTTCATTGGCTGGTCCTTTAGGCTCAGACTCCAGAATGAACCTGAACCATTCCTCATTCTCATAGACCCTGTCATCTGCCATCTGGATGCTGCCCTGGCCTCCTGTCACCCACACTCCTGTCCCAACCATCCCTGCTCCCTTGGCAGTCTCAGACGGATTTTTTTAAATTCAATTAGCCAACATATAGTACATAATTAGTTTCAGATGTAGAGTTCAGTAATTCATCAGTTGCATATAATAGCCAGTGCTCATCACATCACATGCCCCTCTTAATGCCCATCACTGTCACCCCAATCCCCCCCAATCCCCCAACTCCCCAGGGATTCTTTTTTTTTAAAGATTTTATTTATTTTTTCATAAGAGACATCAAGAGAGAAAGAGAGGCAGAGACATAGGCAGAGGGAGAAGCAGGCTCCATGCAGGAAGCCCTATGCAGGACTCGATCCTGGGACTCCAGGATCATGCCCTGGGCCGAAGGCAGGCACAAAACCGCTGAGCCACCCAGGGATTCCCTGGAATCTTAAATCATAAATCAGGGCAGCCCTGGTGGTGCAGCGGTTTAGCGCTGCCTGCAGCCAGGGGTGTGATCCTGGAGACCCTGGATCGAGTCCCGCGTCAGGCTCTCTGTGTGGAGCCTGCTTCTCCCTCTGCCTGTGTCTCTGCCTCTCTCTCTCTCTGCATCTCTATGAATAAATAAAGTAGAATCTTTAAAAAAATCATAAATCAGATTGTGTTCCTTCTCTGCTCAAAGCTCTCTCATGGCTCCCATTGCCCTTTGAATAAAACCCACACTCTTCCCTGTGGCCAGGAGACCCCACATGATCTGTACCTCTGTATCCCTGCCCATCACCTCCTCCTTCCTTTCTCCCTCCCTCCCTCTGACATACTAGCTCATTCACATTTATGAAATACCTACTGTGTGCTTAACCATTCTTGGTACAGGGTGGTCGCCGCCCCCCCTCCCCCACCAGTGCAGGTGGGGCATTAGTAAGGAGTCTGGGGGTGGGGGAGACATGGGTAAGAATGAGGCCTCAGTGACAATAAGATGCCTATAGAGCCTCAGGTCCTGCTGGACTTATGTTCTTCCCCAAAAAGTAAAGGCCCAATCTCTCCTTCTCATTCACAGTCTCTCTCTCTTTATTTCTCTCTCTGTCTCTGCATCTTAGACCTTTACCCATATCCCAAGCCTCTCACTCATCTTCCTTTTCTCTCACTCTGTTCCAGCCACACCAGCTTCTTTGATATTCTTCTAGTACACCAGGCATAGTCCTACCTTAGAGCCTTTGCACCTGCTCTGCTGTCTTGAATGACCCTCCCCCAACTCTCCCCAGGCCTGGTCCTTCTCCTCTGGGCCTCAGCTCATGTGCTATCTCCTCCCCAAGGCAATTATCCCATCCTCCACCATTCCTTTCTATCAGGGGACCCTCCTCATATTCTTCATAATTTTCCTTGATTTCTTCTGTGTATGTTTACTTGTTCGTTTCCAACTTTTGTACTAGAACCCATGTCACCCAGTGGAACCTGCTGATAAGAGTAATTCTCAGCATCCAGATGGTGCCAGCAAATGCTTGCTGAACAAATTGATTGACATCTGATTCATATCTTTCCCCCCTGTGGAGCTTTGTACAGTGCCAGAAACATCAGACATACCCAGTAAAGATTGGGAATTTATTCGATGACCAAGCATGGTTGCCCTGGGTTTGGGGCTCTAGAAGCAGCTCTGCTCATTCCCCATTAAAAAGTTGAGCTCGGGGATCCCTGGGTGGCTCAGCCGTTTGGCGCCTACCTTTGGCCCAGGGTGCGATCCTGGAGTCCTAGGATCGAGTCCCGCGTTGGGCTACCGGCATGGAGCCTGCTTCTCCCTCCTCCTGTGTCTCTGCCTCTCTCTCTCTCTATGTCTATCAAAAATAAATGAATAAATAAATAAATCTTTAAAAAAATAAAAATAAAAAATAAAAAGTTGAGCTCAATAGGTGCTGTGGGTGGGGCTATGCTAAAGCTCTTGGGATAGGAAATGGACAAGTTTGGGCTGTTGGGGATTGCCAGGAGCTCACTGGCTGGGAGGTGTGTGTGTGTGTGTGTGTGTTTGTGTGCACATGTGCACGTATGAGTTTCTTCCTTTTCTTCCTTGTGTGTGTGCATGGACTTGTATTTCTCACCAGTCTGTGTACTATCTGCCATTATATGTGTCTTTCAATGACTTTTCTCTGTGGATTCCATAAGATGGTAAAGAGAGTGAAACATCAGAAGCCAAGAGAAGAGAGATGGAAAGACAGAGAGTAGTATGAATTTGCAGAAGATCTGAGTGTAGATGCATAGTAAGAGGAGTCAGGGAAGGAAGGGGCTGCAGAGAAGAGAGTGCAAGAGAAAGATGGAGGCAGCATGGCATAATTAAATAGAGGGCTGAGATAGCTCAAATAAATAGCTTTGGAAGTAACAGAGCTGTTGGTGGAGCAAAATGGGCCAGTGGGGTTTAAAAATTAATTGGATCCGAATGATCAATTTATCAGAGGCTTTGGCAGATAGAGGGGGATAACTTATGAGCAAAAGAGAGAACAGGAGAGATTAATGCATATCAAACATTGAGAGAATATAATTCACATTAACAGATTAAAGAGGAAAAGTTATACGGGCAACCCAATTGATTCAGGAAATGTAATTGCTAAAATTTGCCACCCATGTTTGATAAAAGCAAAAAATCTTAGCAAAATGGAAATAGAAGTGGACCTCTTTAACTCGATTTTCTATTAAAACCCCCCAGCAGATATCACATTTAGCAGTGAATATTGAAATGTTCTCTTTAAGCTGGGCAGACAAGGCAAGGATGTCAGTTACCATGGTATCTGAGATTGTACTGAAGGCACTGGCCTGCATCCTAAGGCAGGAAAAAGAAACGAAAGTTCCAAGAACTGGTATGGAGGAAATAAAATTGTCTTTTATTTTCTTAACTGCAAAGGAAAAGATTAAGTTGAAGAATTTTATTTATTTATTTATTTATTTATTTATTTATGATTATTTATTTGACAGAGAAAGAGCATGAGCAGGGGGAGGGGCAGAGGGAGAAGCAGACTCCCTACAGAGCAGGGAGCCCAATATGGGGCTCAATGCCAGGACCCTGAGATCATGAGCTGAGCTAAAGGCAGATGCTTAACCGACTGTGCCACCCAGGTGCTCCTAAATTGAAGAATTTTAAATTAAATCCATAGACACAGAAAGCAGATTGGTGGTTGCCAGGGCCTGGGAACAGGAGATGGGTAGAGACTGCCAATGGGGATATGGTTTCCTTTTGGGGTGATGGAAATGTCTTATTACTAAGTAGAAGTAGTGGTTGCACAACATTATAACTGTAAAAAATTGTACACTTCAAAATGGTTAAAATGGTAAATTTTGTTATGTGTATTTTACAGCAATAAAAAAATTTAAAATTAAGTGCTTCCTAGATACTCCTGCTCCAGGAAATGAAGCATAATTCCTCACCATGAGGGTGGGCTGGGCTTAGTGATTTGGTTATAAAGAGCAAAATAGGAAAAGATAAAAAGAATAACTTGACAGTGGATAAACTTGGCAGACAGCATGGGAGATGGCGTTTGCCCAGCTTGGCAGATGATCAAAGTTAACATCCCCTGTGATGTCATGTAGGCATCAGGGACCTTTGGTGACAATGAAGGAACCTGATCTCTGTGATCTTCCCCCTAAAGTCCATAACCCCAGTCTAATAATGAGAAAACATTAGATAAGCCCAAATCAAGGGACTGTCTGCAAAATTCCTGACGAGTACTCTTTAAATACATTGAGGTCATAAATGATAAGGAAAGACTAAGAACTCACAGATAGGCGGAGACCAAGGAGATAGGATAATTAAATATAATGTAGGACCCTGGATTGGATGTTGGACTAGGAAGAGAACATTAGTGGAATGCTGTGAAACACAAAGTTTACAATTTAGTTAATAATAAGTGCAAATGTAAATGTTTTACTTTATTTTTAAAGATTTTATTTATTTATTTATTTATTTATTTATTTGAGAGAGAGAGCACAAGCTGAAGGAGAGGCAGAGAAAAAAGCAGGCTCCCTGCAGCCCCCACAGTGTGGGACTCCATCCCAGGACCCTGGGATCATGACCTGAACCGATGGCAGATGCTTAACCACTGAGCCACCCAGACACCCCTAAATTTTTCCTTTTGACATGTATCTCCTGTAACCACATGTTAGATGGCAACGTTAGGGCAAGCTAGGTGAAGAGTATACAAAAACACTCTATATATTTTTTAATTAAATATTTTATTTATTTATTCATGAGAGACACAGAGAGAGAGAGAGAGAGAGAGAGAGAGAGGCAAAGACACAGGCCTAGTGAGAAACAGGCTCCATACAGGAAGCCCGACGTGGGACCCGATCCCGGGTACCCAGGATCACACCCTGGGCAGAAGGTGGCGGTAAACCACTGAGCCACCCGGGCTGCCCCAAAAACACCCTATACATTTTTACAACTCAATACCTCTACAACTTTTCTGTATATCTAAAATTTTTCCAAAATATAAAATTTATTTTTGGGATCCCTGGGTGGCGCAGAGGTTTAGCGCCTGCCTTTGGCCCAGGGCGCGATCCTGGAGACCCGGGATCGAGTCCCACGTCGGGCTCCCGGTGCATGGAGCCTGCTTCTCCCTCTGCCTATGTCTCTGCCTCTCTCTCTCTCTCTCTGTGACTATCGTAAATAAATAAAAATTTTTAAAAAATATAAAGTTTATTTTAAAAAATTAAGAGCTTTTGTTTAGAAAATGATACCAGAAATAGAATGAAAACAGGACACAAAATTGGAATTTTTTTAAAGTACACATTAAACCAACAAAGGATTCATATCATTTTTTTAAGGATTCATATCTAATAAGGTTAATGAACTACACATCAGTAGGTAATTATTATTATTTTTTTTAAAAATATTTATTTATGAGAGACACAGAGAGAGAGACACAGAGGCAGAGACACAGGCAGAGGGAGAAGCAGGCTCCATGCAGGGAGCCGGACCTGGGACTTGATCCCGGGTCTCCAGGATCACACCCTGGGCTGAAGGTGGCGCTAAACCGCTGAGCCACTGGGGCTGCCCCAGTAGGAAATTATAATCACATTTCATTTATTTTTTAAAGATTTATTTATTTATTTATTTGAGAGAGAGTGAGAGAGCATACAAAGCAGGGAGGGGCAGAGGGAGAGGGAGAGAGAATATTAAGCAGACTACCCTGCTGAGCTGGGAGCCCAGTGATGCCGGGCTCTATCTCACAACCTTGAGATCATGGCCTGAGCTGAAATCAAGAGTCAGACGTCCAACCTACTGAGTCACCCAGGTGCCCCAATAGTCACATTTTAAAAAATGGATAAAAAGGGGCGTCTGGGTGACTTAGTTGGTTAAGACTCCGACTCTTGACTTGGCTCAGGTCGTGATCTCAGGATTGTGAGATTGAGCCCTGTGTCAGGCTCCATGCTCAGCATAGAATCTGCTCGAGATTCTCTCTCTCTCTCTCCCTTTCCATCTACCCCTTCCCCACTCTGCTCACATGTACTCTCTCTTTCTCTAAAATAAATAAATAAAAAAAAAATCTTTTTAAAAATGGATAAAAAACTTGAACAAGCATTTCACCCTAAGTAGAAATCAATAATTACGTGAAAAGGTCCCTCTCAAAAGCAATAAGAATGCAAATCAAAACCAAAATGAAGCACCAGTTCTCCCCCTCCATTTTGGCATGATCCAAAAACTGAGAGTATTCCAAGTGTTGATAAGGGTGTGGAGCAACTGAATGCTTATATGGTACGGGTGTGATAAAAATAGTTGGAGGCATGTCAAAAAACAATTTGATGTTATCTCGTGAAGCTGAGCGTGTGGGTGTCCTATGATCTAACTGTCTAATCCATGTGCACCAGCCTACATTTCTGAGAATGATTATAAAAGTTTTTTTCTAAATAAACTCAAAGTGGAAGCAATCTTAAGGTTCCCCAAATAGAAGATAGATAAATAATCAAAAGTATAGTAAATCCAGAGGATACTGTAAAGCAGTGAAAAATTCATGTATTACAGCCCCATGCAGAAATGTGGATGAATATCAGCAAAATCATGTTGAACAAACAGAAAAGGTTAGTAAGATATGTAATAATTTTATTCTAGTTACATAAAGTCCAAAAACACACAAAACTAAACCACGTGTTGTTTGTTGATAAATATGTGGTAAAACTGTACAGAACTATTGTTCTATTTAGAACAAAAAACAAAATTTGGGATAGTTCTTACTGAGAGGAGGGACAATGAGATAGAGGAGAGGCCATGGGGTCTTTGTGGTGATAATGTTCTTTATTCAAGTGTGTCATTGCTACCCCTTATTCCTTACCTAGAGATAATTGATACGTAATAGAAATTGAAAAAGCAGTGAGAGTTAACAATAAGTGACAATATACATTACTATTCCAAGTTCTTTCAGGTATTAGCTTACATAACATCTGTAATTCTGTGAGGCAAGTCCTTTTATTGTCCCCATTCTGTGGATAGGGAAAATGAGGCATAGAGTGGTCACATGACCACTTGCCCAAGATCATGTTAGGGATTAGAGACAGAGTTGGGTTTTAAGTATAGGCCTCATTTGCAACTGACAAGTCGTATTCATTCTGTATTCATGAAGCTCCTTCACGTGTGCTGGGGGCAAAGGACTCTGTGGGGTTCAGCTTCTAGTGCCATTCTACATAATGAAGATGACACAGTGAACAGGTTTGTAGGACACTGGCACACATGGAACTGCCCAGGTAGATAAGTGGGGACAGGGCTAGAGAGCGGAGATGTGTGGGGGTCAGGGCTGAGCCAGGGGAAGAGTTGGGGGGCTGGGGGAGTCCAGAAGACAGGGTCAGTGTGGGGGAGTCAGGGAAGGCTTCCAGGAAGAGGGGGTGTTCAAACTGGGTATTGATGGATGAATAGGAGTTTGTTAGTTACACAAGGGAGTGAAGGATGGAATCCAGTATGAGTGTGTGCAAAGATCCACAGGCTGAGTGGCTTAAAGAGTGAAAAATACTCAGAAGGAGGCCTAGACAGGGAGTGGCAGAGACAGAGACTGGATAGAGAGAGGCTCAGAGGGAGACACATGACCAAAAGAGACGAGGAGACAAAAAGAGTAACAGAGGGACGCAGGGAGAGAAAGAGAGAGAGAAACAGGCAACAAGACAGACACAGAGTTAGAGGCAGAGGAAAAGAGGGAAAGCCAAGAGACAGCAAAAGACTCCAGAGAGAGCCAGAGAACCCACAGAGAGACTCCAGGAGAGATGGCAACACGCAGAGCCAGTAGGGAGGCTGAGGCTGAGTGGGGCCGTTCTCTGTCCTTTCGGTCCCGGAGCCCTGGGGGCGGGGAGCCCCCACCCGGCGCCGGCCCTTTAAAGCTCCCCCAAGCCTGCAGCGCCCCCGCCCCATCAGGCGTCCCCGGCTCCGCCCGCCGGCCCCACAGCGGCACCACGTCAGGAGCTGTCCGCACCCCCGGTGCTGAACCAAGATGGCCGGCGGCGGAGGCCGGGCCCCGGCGTGAGCTGAGCGCGGGCTGCAGCCCCGGCCATGCCCCAGCCCAGGGGCTGCTAAGCTCTGCCTGACGGAGCCGGCCCGCCGGCGACCCCGGAGACATGTCTCTACTTTGCGTAGGAGGTAGGAGGCGAGGCCGTGGGGCTGGGAACCCGAACTGGGCTCGGGGTCCGTGTGGATGCGGCTGGGCTCCAGAGAGGATGACCCGAGTCCACGCGGCTGGACTTTTGAGAGGGGCGCTAACCCTTGTAGACGCGTCAGGGCGCCGGAGGGGGTGATCCGTGCAGATGTAGCTGCATTTTCAGGGGGTCCTGGTGGGGGTCGCTGGGGGTCCTACGGACGTGGCTGAACGCGGAGGCCCATGTGGACGCCAGCAGGCACCTGAGCCTCTATCCGGATCCCTAGTCTAGACTGGGGAGTCTGTGTAGACCAGGTGTGGAAGAGCTGGGTTGGGTAGTTCGAATGGGTCCTGTAGGGTACTTGGAAGGAGTCCTGTGCAGTGAGCTGGGCTGTGGGTTCTCAGCGACGTGGACTGGGCTCCGAATTCGAATTCGAAGAGGAGTGCAGAGGGAGGGGTCTCCAAGCCCTGGGCACGTAAGATTTGGGTAAGGAGACTTGACCATCAGGACCTCGGGGAGCTCTAGGAATCTTCCAGCCTTGGGTGTGAGGAGTCCTGCGGAGGGGCTGGGGAAGACCCCTCCGTCCTGAGAGGGTTGTGATTGGGGTCTGGGGGCGCTTTTCCCATTAACTCTTCGGACTCCCGAGTGGGGGCTGGGGAAATCGCCTGAGGGCCTCCCCACTCCCCGCCCCCTCCAGCACTCTGGGAACGCGTAACGGGGGGGCCTTCTTCGTCGGGAGCCGACCCCTCCAGGGTGCAGTGCCCGTCTGCGCCCCTCCCGGCATGCTCACCTCACCCACTTTGCGCCGAAGGGAGGGAGGGAGAGGTGGGGTGGAGCTATTTTGGGGCCTGAACGCCATCTGCACCGAGGCCCACGCCCAGGCCCACACTCTGCGTTGGGGTTGGGGGGGAGGAGAACGACACAGGAGGGGGGCATGATCCCTGCCCCTCACTTCTGAGGCTGGAGTGGGAGTGAAGTCAGCCCACCGGTCAGGCGTTCCGGGCATTCCTGCTGAGAACTCAGGCTCTGGGAGACCTTAGGCGGCGACGGTGGTGGCAAACAGGGGCTCAAAGCTTATAGAGGTCTCAACCTTGGGTTTCGAGGACTGGGGTCCATCCCCCCTCATTCACACCTACTCGCCCCAAGAAGGCTGAGGTCGGGAAAGAAGTGTGATGGTCAGGCCTGAGATGTCAGGCTTCGGGAGATCTTAGGCAGCGGGGACTGTGTTGAGACAGAGAGAAAGAGAGAGAGAGGGAGAGCTGAACCCCGGTTTCCGCCTGGACCCCAGGGAACAGGCCCAGAGCTGGGAACCGCCCCCGCCGCCCCTCCTCCTTCCTCCCCTCCCCCTCTGTCGCTCCATTCACAAACCCGGCCCCGCCCGCCGGCTCCCTGCCGCGGCGACTTCCAGAGTGCTGTCGCGCGGGGCTGGGCAGGCGTGGACGCGGGTGTTCTTAAAGGGACAGGGACCTGCTTTCCCTGAGCTCATTCCTGACCGTGGCTGATGGCGACAGAAGGGCCTATAGATTGAAAGCAAACTACCCCCTGACCTATGGAGTTAAGGGAATGGGGAGGTGGAGAGGACCCCCTGGAACCGCCACGGGCTAGGCCTAAGAGAAGGCCGAGGTGAACGTCCAAACCGTGTATTGGCCTCTCTTCCCCTCCTCTAAGTCGTCTAGCAGTGAGGGCGGGGCGGGGCGAGGGGCTGGCCCGGGAGGAGGGGGCCCACGTGAGTGTTCCTGGCTGATTCTCTCCTCTGCTCCTCCCACCCCACCCCATCCTGCCTCACACCCTCCAAGTTGGGTTCCTCTGGAAGGTTTGCCTAGTTGTGTGTGTGTGAGGGAGGGTGAATCTCACCCTTCACTCTGACGCAAACTGGAGGCTGGACTGCGGGGGTGGTGCGAAGGGAGGGGGGAAATAAGAAGAGTGAGGCTTCCAGAAATGGAGGCCTGGGGGAAGAATTGTGTTGGATGATTCTGTGGAACTTACAGGAAGGGAATCACCAGCAGAGTGGAGGGGTGTTGCTGGGAGGGGCAAGGCCATGGGTGGGGTGGGAAGTAAAGCCCTGAGATATATGAGGGATGGAATAACGCTGGGAGAAGCAGAAGGGGAGATCAGAGAAATGGAGAGAGGGTGAAATACAGGGAGGGATGGTGCCCAGAGTGGAGAGGCCAGGGGGCTGAAGGGGTGAATGGGAAGGGAGAGGGGGTAGGGGAGCAGTGGAGCTGGGCTGAGAGGGCTTTCCATGGATCTGAGCTTATTCTTGGGGATGGGGAAATACCTACATCCCCAACCAGAGGCCCATTTACGTTTGCCCATATCTGTATACACATGCACTGAAACGTTCATACACACACTCATTCCATGTGGACAGAAATGCCCAGGATCCACTATGGCTCCAGGAAGACCACATGCCTGTGAATGCAAGCTCTTGGACACATGTGCACATTCATATGTGAACACACACATGTATACAGAACACAGCCATTCTTCCACACAGAAGAAATATATGCATGTGTGTCCACCTGCATGTTTGAGGACATGGATGTATCCAAACATGTTTGATCTACTCATGCCCTGACATACAAGCATGTACTTATGGAAACCCGTTAGGGCCCCCAATCCCAAAAAATACACATGTGTACACACAAGCACATGCCAAGGCCACGTGTATATGTGCATGATGACACTTGCCTGGACATTCAAAGCAGCCCCTTTGAGCAGGTGAATGATGATGTATACACACAAGTAAATAAATACACTTTCCATACAAGTGTATAACACGAACACATATACACACACCATGACATATGTTTCTAATTAACATATCACCTGCAAGCCCTCACATACCTAAACTCATGCATACTAGCATGTCCCACATACTGTCCCACATACTGCACCCCCAACACATGTACAGATCATCACCTGCATTCAGAGGGTATAGGTAAGCTTATGACCTTATACACACACACATACACGTACACATACACCTGCCTGCCCTGGTAACGCTAGCAAATACACACAAACGCAAACTCTTGCATATATACCTGACAGCAACACATAGGAGACCACCTTTTACAGGTCTTGCCTCTGTCCCCTCTCATTTCTTTGTCTACTTGGAGTCCCATTGCCTCCTCCGCCCACCATCCACTTGCTAGGGCTTGGCAGAGTCCTGAGGCTGCAAATACCAAGTGTCACCTGGTTCCTCCACGAATTCATTCATATATTTACTCAGCAAGAATTAGTTGAGCACCTACTCCATACTAGGCACTGTTTCTGGAGACCCAGGGCTATTCCTGGCCTCATGCTGGAAGGGTCAGAGTGGGAGGGACAGGGACAATCTGAGGGAACCAGGGAAGGTGGTGTCCAGGGTTCTGTTCCTTTGGGAAACCTCCTTTTACCCACCCCCACCCTCACCCAACACTTGCCTGTGTTTCAGAAGATGAGGGGGAGCTAAGCAGAAGGGACATGGTGCTCTAGGTGGAGGGAATAGCACACACGAAATCATAGTGGTGGGAATGCTGGTCTAGAGCTTCCTATATGCCTTACAGCATTTTGCCGGGCCACTCAACGTTTTTAAAGGCTCCATAAATATTTGATGAATGAATATTGCATATAATTAGCAGATGCATGTGAGGGTGAGTTTGCCTCAAAACTAATAATATCAACAACAAGCCCCATTTATCCAACAGTCTACAAGTATGGTGTTGACGACTTTAATCTCCATTGCCTTATTTAATCCTCACAGGCACCCATTTTATAGATGAGGAAAACTGAGGCTCAGGGAGGTTCAACAACTTGCTTAGTGCCACAGAGCCAGAGAGGTAGCTGTCTGACTCCACGGCTTACTGGGAGTTGGGGGTGAAGGTTGAGCTTCTTCTTGGAAGAGGGAAGCCAAGTAAGTCTGTTTCATGGGTTAAGAATCTGTCCTGGAATCACCTTCCTTCACCCACTCAATAAAGAGACGTGTCATTTCTCCCCATTCACTGTGGCTTTTCCTCTCTCCTCTCCCAGGAAGGCTTCACAAATCCCTCTGCCCCTGGCTGCCCTGTTTCTGATACCATGTAGCCAGGGGAGTGGGTATCTGGGTCTTTGCTCTCACTATACTCATAGGATAGTCTCCAGGGTTGGCTCTGATTCATCTTCAGGGCTGCAATCTTAGCCCCTTCCCTAACCTGTACCTCGCTTTCCTCCCACATATAATGGGCTTTCTCTGTGAGGTGCCAACCAGTATATCCCTGATCCAGAAGGCCTGGGTTTGAATCCCTAAAACCACCACTTCCTGGCAAGTCCTGTACCCTCTTCTTGCTCAGTGTGCCCATCTGTAGATTGGACACACTAATAACACCCATTGCTTAGGTTTGCTAGAACTCTCCAGTGAGATGAGGCACACAGAGCCCTTGGCCCAATGCCTGGCCTGTGGAAAGGTTCCGTAAGTGTGAGCCAATGACAGGAAAAATCAATGATGGTATTTTTATTAATGGGGACTAAAAGCTTTCTGGAAGGAGGTCCGTGGGTGTAGGACATTTCCTGAGAGCTCACTGCGTTCTCAGGCCTGAGGAGAGCTCAGTAGTATACAGGAGATAAAAAGGCGTGCCAAGTTCATTGGAGGTAAGCGGGCGGGGCCGGGGGTTCAGCACCGTGGACAGAGCAGGGACAGCGTGTGCCGCACCGTGGACAGCGCCCGCCCCGACCGTGCAGAGGGGTCAGATCTCAGGACAGGGCCGTTGGAGGAGGAAATCACGTCATTATTTCACTGAACGCTATTTAATGAGCACCTACTATAGGTCAGGCTTAGTTCTAAGTGGCGGCATCTGGTAAACAACACAGAAAGAAATCCCTGTCAAGGGTCTTGGTGCATTTGTGTTTTACACTGAAGTCTTCTGTCGGGCTCTGGCTTATTTCTGTCAATGGAGGGTAAGCGTCCTTGCTCTCACATGAAAGCCAGTGGGGCCAGTGTCTTTATCACGAAGCTCATGTAGGCCATCGACATCACATATAAAACGGCTCAACATCTTAAAATCAATTTCTAAATTCTTAAAGATTCTATTTATTTTTTAAAGATTTATTATTTTTTTAAGATTTTATTTATTTATTCATGAGAAGCAGAGAGAGAAAGGCAGAGACACAGACAGAGGGAGAAGCAGGCTCCATGCAGGCAGCCCGACATGGGACTCTGGGACTTGATCCCTGGTCTCCAGGATCACGCCCTGGGCTGAAGGCGGTGCTAAACCGCTGAGCCACCCGGGCTGCCCAATTTCTAAATTCTTGATGTTTCCCTTCCCTCCTCCCCAGTCTTGTGTCTTCCGACACCCCATAAGCACATCACGAAGGGGGGCTTTCAGATGCTTCCCTCGGTTGGAATCTACTCTTCACCCGCCCCCATCCCAGACCTGGCAGGTCATCGAGGAGGTGCCCAAAGACCGGAATTCACCTCAATTAGAATCTAGTGTCATCCAGACCCGGGGCACAACCAAATAATACAAATAGTAATGATCCTGGTAATGGTAATGGTAATTGTAAATATAGTGGTCATGAGAGTATAATAATGCCGGTTCTAATAATGATAAAAAATAGAAAGGGGAGCAAGAAGAGGAGAGAATAAGAGGGGAGGAGGTAGGGATGAAGGCTCTGCTTTGCTCCATTTCCCAGATGCAGAAACTGAGGCCCAGAGCCTAGCAGAGCCTGTGGGAGTCCCCGAGCCTGATCCCCTGCTCCCACCTTTCACCAATTCTGCCCTGGCCAGCAACTGCCTGTGTAACCACGTTAATCAGTCCTAATCAGTCCGCGCGGATGCTAATGGGCCCCCCAGGGCCGTGCAGGCAGTGGGCACCTCCCCCACCCGCCACTCCCAGCTGTCGCGTCGCCCACGCCCTCTGTGCCCACTTTATAAATAGCCCTGTGCGTGTGACCAGGAGCTCGCGGGGGGGAGGGGTGGTGCTTCCGCCCCGGTGACCCCGATACTGCAGCTCCGTGCCAGCAGCGCCACGAGAGAGAGCAGGGGGAAAGTGGTAGGGCAGAGATGTGACGACTATGGTGGTGAAGGCGACAGTGACTCGTTTGCTGACAAGGAAGACAGAAGGAGAGGGACTTGGTTCCTTCTCGGAGCCCCACCAGCCCTTCCCTGAGCCCCCTCCTTCCTTTAAACCCCCTCCTCCTCTGAGCCCCTCCCCGATGACACCCGCTCCTCTGCCTTCCTCCACCAAGACCTTCCTCCAGCTCCGGAGCTTCCTTCCCTAGTCCTCTGCCCTCCACCCCTTGCTCCATACCCCACACCCCCTCTGCATCCTCCTCCCCATGCTGCCGAGCCCCTTCCTCAATTCCCCATTTCTCTCTGAGGTCCCCTCTCTCACCCTGAGTCTCCCCCTCCTCCCTCTGAGCTCCCAGTGATGAACATACACTGATGTCCTCATCCTGGACTCACTGAAGCAGCCTGGGAGCTAGAGCCTGGCCTCAGCTGTCAGAGCTAGAGCCCCCGGCAATCACTCCACTGCTGGTGGGCCCCCGTGGAGCTCATTACCTCTGGCCCACTGAGGCTTAAGGAGGAGGAAAGTGGGTAATCTGAGGGAGTGAGAACAAGACAGAGACTGAGACAGATGGGGGAGAAGGGGAGGAAGAGAAACAGAACCAGGAGGAGGGAGACAGAGAGACACTCCATCCCCCACCCGGAGGAGTTGGAGGACAGACCTTGAATGACTGACCTCCCCTCTGAGCTCTATCCCTGGTCTGTAAAAAGGGACACAGAGTAGGAGCTGCAGGCCAGGGCCCAGGCCAGGCTAGGCTAGACACCAACCAGCCCCTCATCTCTCCCTCCAACCCTTGTCTCCCAACTCTGCCTCTCCTTTTTGCTGGCCCTCCCTAGTGGACATCTCCGTGTCTCTTTCTTTCTTTCTGTTTCTCTATCTCTGGTTCTCATGACTTGTCTACCCCCTCATCCTCCTCCCTCTTTTTATTTCTTTCCGCATGTTGATCCCTCCATGTGTTTGTGTCTTCCTCCCTGCCCAACCCCTGCCTCTGCACCACCATCACTTCCACTTTCACAGTCACCAGGTGTTACAAGTGGGAGCTCCCCGAGAAGGGAGGTCTGTAGTTCCTGCTGGGTACAGTCCTAAAGATCCCTGAGCTTCACGCAGCCCCAGGGGTGAGAGGCTGGGTGCTTGAGCTCCCTATGGGCTGAGTGGGGCTGAGGGTGTGAGGGGAGGCCAGTGGGATAGGAGCTGAGCATGCCTTCAAGAGAGGGGCCTTTGCACTTGCAGCTATGTACCTTGAATGAGAAGGTGAGCAAGACAGCACATGGTGACTGATTTTCAGATGCGAGAGAAAGGGAGACAGAGACACAGAGATAAAATACAGTGGGAGATAGAGAGGTAGAGGGAAAGCTAGATCTAGAAAAACAGAGAGAGATGGAGTGAGAGAGAGATGGAGGCCCAGAGAGGGGGATTCACTTGCCTAGGTTCACACAGCACTATAAGCAGAACCTGGCTTCACCTGATTCCATGCTGAACTGGCGCTCATCTCTCCCAATGTCCAGCCAAGGGCTCCCTCTGCACGCTAACCTCCCAAACCCAAATCTGGATGTGAGAGTATGATGTACAACCCATTTGCATTTCAAGTTTAGGTCTTCTTGGGAGGGGTGTTGGCATTGACATAGAAAGGTGATCGTTCTCTTTCCTCTGCAACTCTGGGGAGCTCACTTGGTGCTTCTGGAGGCCAATCCCCCCCACCCCACCAGACACACACACCATCTGTCCGCAACAGGAACAAACAGTATTTACTGAAAAGTATTTAGAACTACTCTACGTCCCCCACCCTTGATGGGAATTCTCTCTTCACCGGTTTCACTCGGGTGCTTTTGCAAGACAGAAATTCAAGCAATGAGGACAGACAAATGAACTCAAGATGGGAAGCCATGGCATTTGCCCAGAAAAGTGCTGAACTTGACTCTCAAAAGAAAAGAATAGAAACACAATTCTGCTTCCAGGAATTTATCCTTCAACTTACTTGCACGTACTCTTCAAGACACACCAAAAAACAGAACGTTTCCACAAAGCGTGTAGAATACTGTCATTTGTGTAGGAAATTACGCACACATGCATATGCGCTTGCTGAATCAGAAACTGTCTATCTCTAGCACTACGAGGAGCTGGTAGTGCTGATTGCACAGGGTGGGATCGTGAGGGTTGGGGTAGAAAGAGCCTTATTCTCATCGTATGCCGATCTCGTTTGCCTTGGCTTTTGTGAAATGGGCGTGTATCGCCTCCCCAAACAAAAATGTTCATTGAAAAGGAGGAAGGGAGATGAATTGTGGAAAGCAGGAGAAAGAGCTCGGTTTGGGAGCAGATACAGAGTGAGGGGTGGAAAAAGATGCTGGGGGCAGCTGCAGGGTGCAAGAAATTTTGAAAGTTTAATATCCTGTGAGAAAAGCCAGTAAAGAGTGGAATTGCTTTAAATCACTTGGGACTGTGGGATTATGTGAACAAGACTGGACCACGTGGAACCCTGACATATATTTGGATTTTGCCTTTCATAAGCAAGTTGGGCTGGGCAGGCTCTAACAACCTTCCAGCCAGGGGTGGGATGTCTCTGTGTGTGCTATGGAGCCACCTCTCTGGGCTGCTCTGTTCCACCTAGCCCAGTCCCCTATGAATATTAGACCTCAAACTCCTGGAACATTTGGTAGGACAAACTGAGCTGGATAATTGGGGGAGAAGTCTCACTGGCCTGACAGGGGGAGGGGGTCACTGGAGATTGTCTTTCTCCTCTCTCTCCCCACCTCTTTCCCTCCCCAGCTGTTCTCTCTCTCTGCTGCAATCTTGGAGGACTTCCTGTGGGAGGCCTCTCCTGTCCCCTACCCAGCTCCTTCTTTTGAATCTTGTTCAATTGTGGGTAAAGGCACAGCTGGAGGTGGGGGAGCTTTGGAGGGGTTTGATGGGGAGGAAGGAGGGGGAGAAATTACTCTTAGGGTCCAAATTTCCTTCAACCCCTAGGTCTGCCTGTGCTCATCTATCTGATGGCTTCTTTTTCTCCCTCTCATCCCTGCCTGTCTCTTCTCCTTCCTGTTTCTCCTCCTCTTCTTGTCTCTTTGTCTCTGTCTCTGATCTCATCTCTCTATCTTGCTTTTGTTTTTGTTTTCTGTTTGGTCTCTTGATCTGTCCCTTTACTCTCTATCTTTGCTTTTCCTCTTTGTCTCTTTGTTTCTATGTCTCTCTCCTCCTGTCTCTCTTGTTATATTTCTATTTTGGTGTGTCTCTGTCTCTCTCTTCTCCCTACTCTCTCCCCATCTCCCTTCCCTATCTCTATCTCTCTCCACAGTAAAAAAAGCCAAGTTTGATGGTGCCCAAGGTAAGTGCCTCTATTCCTGCTCTGTCCTGTGTTGTCTGTCTGTCTGGGTCTTGGAGAGATAGGGGAGGAGGTCTGAGCCAGTGACAGGGGACTTGGGCTACATGTCTTCTGAGCATCACAGAGTGTCAGACTTGGCCTATGATCCCAAAGTCTCCCCAGCCATCTCCTGGAGAATCCAGCGGAGTGGTGCTCACCCTGAGTCAATGGCTCTTCCCAGGATCCTAAGGGACAGGGTGGGGGCTCTTAGATCAGGCTACAGGTGGGAAAAGTGAGGCTCAGAGAAGTGAGGGTAGTTTCTCACAGTCAATTTTCTTCCACTACCTGGGGCCTGTCTTCCCAGCTAAAAACCAAGGTCATTGTACATAGTCATTTCTTAAATTTTTTTTTAAATTTTTATTTATTTATGATAGTCACAGAGAGAGAGAGAGAGAGAGAGAGAGAGGCAGAGACATAGGCAGAGGGAGAAGCAGGCTCCATGCACCGGGAGCCCGATGTGGGATTCGATCCGGGTCTCGAGGATCGCGCCCTTGGGCCAAAGGCAGGCGCCAAACCGCTGTGCCACCCAGGGATCCCTACATAGTCGTTTCTAAGCAGCAAGATTAGGCATCCCAAGAGTCCACATCTTCCTGAACCGAGGCCCTTCCCTTGTGCTCTGAGGGACTGGACGGGAGGGACTTGGGGAGCTGGCCTGGGGTATAGGCATAGAAACAGCTCAGTATATTGGATCTGGTTACTGGACTGTGGTCTCAAGCACTCAGAGATCCTGAGGGATCATAGCAGGGTCATCTAGAGCTTAGGAAGGGGCATGGGGGGTCCCTGAGCCACTGTACTGACTCCTGTTCTCACCACCACAGAGAAATTCAACACGTACGTGACCCTGAAGGTGCAAAATGTCAAGAGCACGACCATCGCAGTGCGGGGCAGCCAGCCCAGCTGGGAGCAGGATTTCATGTTGTAAGTCTGCAGTGACCAGGCTAGCATGGCCTGGCACCTCGATGGTCCCACAGAGCAGAGCTGGACACCTGCATGTCGTCTGGGACTCCACTTCCTCCTCCCTCAGTCCCATGTCCAGCCATCAGCTTTGCCTCCAAAGCACTTCCTAAAGCCAGTTGCTTCCCTTTATCTCCCTGGCCACCAGCCAGGTCCCTGCTGCCCGCCAGCCTCCGCCCCTGGCCTCCTGCTGCTGCCTGCCTCCTGCCTCCTAGCAATCTGTTCTCCTCCAGGCAGTCAGGGGGATATTTTTAAAACTGCAAATCACATCCTGTCACTCTCTAAACTGGCTCATGGCTCATGGCTTGTGAACCTCAGAACAAAACCCACACTCCTCTCCAAGATACCCTCTTTCTAGGCCTGGCCCCTGTGACCTGCCAGTACCTCCCTCCATCTCTCCTGGCTCACTTGCTCCAGCCACCTCCACCTCTGGACCATTCCTCCTACATGTCCAGCTTGTGTCTGTCCCAGGGCCTTTGCACTTGCTCTTCTCACCTCACCCCCTCCCAGCAGGCTCCTTTTCATCCTTCAGGTCTCAGCTGTGTCCCCTCCTCAGGGAAGCCCTCCCTGACCACCATACCCAAAGTGCAATTAGAGAGTAATTTCAGCCCTAGTCACCAATTATTATTTTAGTCATCTGTGTAATTTCTTGACACATTTCTGGCCTGTAGCCCTGGACTGTGAGCTCTAGGAGCCTAGGGTCCAGTTGGTCTCTGTCTCCACTGTGAGTCCCGCTCCACATGCCAAGGACAAGGCCTGGCACACAGTAGGTGGTTCAATAAATATTTGCCTGATAACTAAATGAATTCATGACCTGGACCCTCCCCCCAACCTGGAGCCACTCACGGCCTTGTATTACATCCCATCTTCTCTGATGATGACCAGCAACCTGTGCCATGTCTTCTTCTAAGGCTTTAATTAAATCAAACTTTCCCACAGCCCTGGGATGGAGGATGCTATTCTAATCCTCATTTTACAGAAGAGGAAACAGAGGGCCAGAGAGGCAAAGCCAACTGCTCAGTGTCACACAGCCTATACTTGGCAGAGCTGAGATTTGGACCAGGCATCCCACAAATCCATCCCTGAGCAGAGTTTACCTGGGCACTAGTAGTGGTAGAGGCCATGAGACAACTCAGTTGGAATCTTAGAGCAAATTGGGGAAAGAGGGGAGGAGTTGGCCCTACAATTTTAGGGAAGATGTGAAGGGAGAGAGGCAATGTGGTCCCCAACTCCCTGAAAGCCAGTTACTGAATGATCAGGTCATAGATATATGCAAGGAGAACATTCCTTAAGGTAAATCTTTGGTAAATTGGTGAATTCAGTGAACTGGATGTTCACCAAGGATTTCTCCCAAATCTGCATATTTCCAGGGTGTGGAAAGTGCTTAGAGGTGGTATCATTCATGTTCTCAGGAATGTCCCATGTGATTGGATAGAGGTGAGCCTGGGAAGGTTGGAGGCATCCTGAATGCCCTTATCCTGGGGTGACAGGGAGCCACAGGGGGTGTTTGAGCCTCTTCCTCACTTAGCCAGTATGCTCAGGGTCTGAGGGCTCAAGGAAGGGCCAAGGGGAGTTGGGGGTGCAGGAGATGTGTGATATCTTCCCCCACTCCTTCCTCCCAGCTTGTAGTCCTATTCTGCTGTGATACCCTGAGCATGTAACTTAACCCTTTGGCCTCAGTTTCCCTCTATAAAACAAGAACCACTGTGTTACCTTCCTGATAGGACTCACCCAGGCCTGGGTTTGAATTCCAGTTGGCCATGTGTCCTAAGGCAGGTGAACTGACTTTTCTGAGACTTCACCCCTTCACTCCTACCTCTTCATGCTCCTCCCCGTCTCTCCACAGTGAGATTAACCGCCTGGATTTGGGGCTGACGGTGGAGGTGTGGAACAAGGGTCTCATCTGGGACACAATGGTGGGCACCGTGTGGATTCCCCTGCGGACCATCCGCCAGTCCAATGAAGTGAGTGGTGGACCAAGGGTTGGGGAGGAGTGACTTGGAGGAGCCCAGAGGCCAGTGGCCTACACAACACGAATGTGTATCTCTATCCTCCAACAACATTTGTGATGGTGGCTCTGAAGTAACCAGGGCCTGAACTCCTTCCATCTTGTTGCTCTGCCTTTCTCCCTGGGCAGCTCAGGATGGCTGCTGGAGGATCCCCATGACATCTGCATTGCTGTCAAGGGAAGAAAAGGTGGCGGGGGCGGGGCGGGGGGGCAGGCACCCTCTTGGTTAAGGACCTAACCTGGAAGCTGCTCACAGCACTTCACTCACATCCTATTGGCTAGAACTTAGTCATGTGGACACTTAGCGGCAAGGGAGTCTGGGAAATGTAGTCTTAAGCTACACAGCCCTGGGTCCAGCTAAAAATGTATTTCTATGGAAGGGAGGAGAAGGGGTATTGTGGGTAATTAACACTTTGTGCAGGGGGAAGGCTACAACAGACTGAAGGTAGTAGACAATGACCTTGGCCTCCTCTCTGGCCTCCTGGCCTTTTGTTTCACCCCTTCCACTCAGACCCTTCATGCTGAGCTCAGCAGGATCTTACCACTCTAGGACCTTTCCTTGCTGTCCCTGTTCATCTCCTTTGGGAGGCCCTCTTGATGGCACTCGCCTGCATTGCCAGCCTCATCTCCACTCCCCACCCAACATTCACCCTTTGTAGGCCCCAAAAAGATGACCTCTGAACCTTCACATGTGCTGTTCCCTGGGCTTCAAGTATCCCTTCCCATCATCCCCTGAGCCCAGCTCCCATGCTTTCTCCTCCAAGAAATCTTCCCTCATTTCCCTCTGAATACCCCAACCCCCTTCCTCTCTCTGGCTCTGTCCTGACCTCTCCAGGCTGGAGGTATCTATATCATGCTCTGTCTCCTGTGACTGCAGGACTGGTTTGTTCACTTGGAGTGGGGGGTTCTCCCCTGGATGGAGATCAAGGATTTTATTTGAAGCCAGGGTCTCATATGTCCATGAGAGATGAGGAATGGCTGTGTAAGCTTGGGACTACCCCTTTATGGCCCCACAGGGCCTTCTCTCTGGGTCCTTGCCTCTGAGTTCCTTGGATTCACCATGTTGTCCTGGACTGGAACCTTCTCTCTGAGTCTCAGTTTCTTTGTCTGTAAAGTGTGAGCATGACCCTGCCTCTTGGGGTGTGGGTGAGATGAGGGGAAAGGCATCTTCTGTGAGAGTAGGGGCCCTGTCAGCATACAGCAGATCCCTGCTCCCCCCGCATCACTTTGGACCCTGTCACCCCACCCCAACCCCCAGGAAGGCCCTGGAGAATGGCTAACATTGGACTCTCAAGTCATCATGGCAGACAGTGAGATCTGCGGCACCAAGGACCCCACCTTCCACCGCATCCTCCTTGACACCCGCTTCGAGCTGCCTTTAGGTGAGTGTGGGGCGCACAGGACCCTCACTAGACCCAGGAGCATGGCCAGGCCTGAATGGGTTCAGATTGACCTGCATTCTGAGGACAAAGTTTCTTGTCCCCAGAGGAGAGAGTTTCCCAGCTGCAGTGAGTCAGCGGGTCATGAGCCTGCCATGTGCAGAGTACGCCCCTGCCACCCCTCTCCGTCACCAATGCTTCTTAACCCTTGGGGCTTAGGTCTGAGCTGCCCTAGGCTGATCTTTGGTGAGGTCTTAGGCTGTGGGGTCAGCTGGGGGTAGGACAAGAGGCAAACAGGGACAAAGAGACATGTAGAAATAAACAGCAGCAGAGACATAGTGAGGCCTGTGGAAGCAGCTCAGTTCTCTCCACAGCATCTTTCCAAGAACCCATGGCTTCCCCGCCCTTGTAATGCTAGGATCTGGCTCCTCTCTCATCCTCTCTCATCTCTCATCCTCCATGCATTCCCAAGGCAGCTCTGGTGGGACGGTGGGGGAGGGGGGGCAAGGGGGGGAGTGGGACACCATGCTGCCCTCCCTTCCTCTTCCTCCACCCCCTTGAGACCAGCCCAGAGGCCCACAGGATGCACTGGATGAAGGCTGAGGGGCAGGGAGGGGTTCCGGACTCACAGCCAGGGCTCTGCTTCCAGACATTCCTGAGGAGGAGGCGCGCTACTGGGCCAAGAAGCTAGAGCAGCTGAATGCCATGAGGGACCAGGATGAGGTGAGCACTGGAGGGGGGAACGCTTTTCTTCTTGTGCTTATCTCTCTGTCTCCCCATGTCCTCTACTCTCTGTATCTGCTTCGCTCTCCACTTGTTGCCCTCTGTCTGTGTCTCTAATTGGACTAAATCAGGGTCCCATCTCAAAGCAATGATGGCATCAGAGAACATACAGTCCACCACGGACAAACTATTTCAATCGGCTCAAGTCCTGCCCTTCCCAGGTACCCTCATGGAGACACAGGGGCCCCACACCCCTCAACTCCTTGAATTTCACTTTCAGATTTTTTAAAGATTTTATTTATTCATGAGAGACACACACAGACAAGCAGACACATAGGCAGAGGAAGAAGCAGGCTCCCTGCAGGGAGTCTGATGCAGGATTCAATACCCGGACCCGGGATCATGCCCTGAGCCAAAGGCAGAAGCTCAACCCCTGAGAGACCCAGACGTCCCCCACTTTCAGACTTTTTAAACTTCTCCCCCACCAGCCCTGGCCTCTGTACCTGTTCTTCCACGACATTTCCCTTCTTCTCCTTGGCTCTGGATCATCACAGGGCAAAGACCCAGTGGGGCCCAGAAGATAAAGGCCAGGAAGAAAGAAAGGCAAGACCAGAGCTCTCTTTAGTGGGAGTTGGAGTGTCAAAAGGCAACACTCACATGATAACAGAGCAATTTTTGTGTAACCTCATTTCTGACCTTCTTCTTTATGCTGCTCCCTGCCTCAGTTTACCCCGCTGCCCTCTCTTTCTCCTACTTCTATTTGTTTCTTTCCTTCGTCCGTGTTTCTCACTGTGGTGTGTGTGTGTGTGTCTTTCTCTGTGGACATCTGTATCCCTTCTCCTGCAGACAGAGCGGATTTGGGAGGCAGGGGGTAGTCAGGATGGAACAGAGCAGAGGACCATCTTGGTCCCCTGCACTCTGGCCCCTCCTGAGAGGAACCCTCCCTCCTTCCCTCCCTCTCAGTATTCATTCCAAGATGAACAAGACAAGCCTCTCCCTGTCCCCAGCAACCAGTGTTGTAAGTACCTCTTGATTCCTCCCTGGGCATCAACCGAAACCTCCTCCCTCCCCCACCCACGAGGGTTCTGTGTAACAGGCCACTCCCCTCCAGAGGAACAGGTCCTAGGAGTGCACAGCGTCTGCTCACAGTGCAGTGGAAAGAAAAGATCTGGGGCTTGAATGTGAGTCCTGCCTTACTCTGTGGTCACAGCCATGCCAGTGTCCCGCTCTGATCCGTAGGGTCCCCACTCTGAGAGCTGTTGAAAGGAGTCCTTCTAGATGTTTGAAAAACACTTTGCAGACTCTTTAATTCCATTCATCAGATCCTGGATGAGGACCTGTAACTCATTCAACAAGCTTTCACGGGGGTCCGCACGGACTCCCCCAAGCAGCCCACAGTCAGATGGTGCAGACAGTCCTGCTAACACAGGTACAATAGGCACACCATCCTGGTGTGCAGTGGATGAAGGCTGTTTCATTTGCCTGTTTTCTTAGATAGAGAAACTGAGGCCCAAGAGGAGAAGCGACTTGCCCAAGGTCACACATCCAGTAGGAGGCAGAGCTAGGATTTGAACTCAGGTCTGAAGGACTCCAACTGTGCTTCTCTTTCCACTGCTCTGCATCTATTGATAATGATGATGATGATCATGTTCCTCTGACTGTCCCTCCATCGAGGCTAAGGCTAAAGTTTTCAGGAGTGTTTATCTTCCTTGGCCTTGTGGTTATTCCGACGCACCCAGACCAGTTCTACATGGGCCAAGGAGATGTCTGTCCGCTGAGAAGTGCCCTCCGAGTCCTCCGGAGTGGGAAGGAAGTGTCAAACCAAACAGCCTCAGGACAGAGCCCCCACCCCCAGACATTTTGACTCCACCCCACCTTTCGACCTCTTTCTCCTCTTCCATTTGCTTCCCCATCCCCCTTTCATCCCCCTTCACAGTCTCCCCTGTATCCATTGTCAACCCCCCTACATGCCCAGGATGGTAATGATGGAGCCTGGTGGGTGGAGGAGCTGGGGGACTGCAGTTGAGGGGCCCCGTTTCTACCTTAATATGGGGGTACTATTGAGAAAGTCCTCTGACTTCTCTACCGGGGAAGGAGTCCTCACTGCCCTGAGTAATTACTAATCCCCTCCCTGGTGAGTGGAGTCACTGAAGGATTGGGGTGGAGACAGTAAGAAAGTGGAGGCAGGAGCAGATGACAAAGAACAAACACCTGGAGAGGTGGACTGAAGTGAGCGGTGGACTCAATTTGAGAATGGAGACCTCCTCCCAGCATTTACCTCTGAGTTCTTTCAAGAATGTTTCATCACCTCCATTTCTATTTTTTTTAAAGATTTTTATTTATTCATGAGGCACACACACAGAGAGGCAGAGACATAGGCAGAGGGAGAAGCAGGCTCTTCACAAGGAGCCCGATGCGGGACTCGATCCAGGATCCCCGGATCAGGACCTGAGCCAAAGGCAAATGCTCAACCGCGGAGCCACCAAGGCGTCCCTCGTCACCTCCATTTCTTGGAGGGGGCAACCAAGCAGCAGAGGAGATAGGATTCCGGTCCAAGGCATTTTTCCCCCCAAGATGCCAGGTTCTGAGGATGAACAGATGGGGGAAGATGTGGTCCTCTCCCTGGTCCTGATGCTTGAAGGCTGTGTGACTTTAGGCTGCTCACTCTACCTCTCTGGGCCCTGTTTCTTCACCTGCAAAAGGAGCAGAATGATTACAACCCACCCATCACGGGTGTTTCCAAGTTTAGATCGCCAGTTCAGCGTTTCTTTCCTTGTATTCCAGAAGGGGCAGGGAAAGAGTAGGGCCTGCTGACTCCAGAGTTCAGAGTTGGAAAACCCTGGACCCAAGTGCCCCCTTTATTATTTTCTGGCTGAGCTTGCAGCCTCTGTGCAAAATGAGGCTATTCTGACTCCCTTCCAAGGTGATGATTGAAGGTGTCACGAATGTCAGGGGTTGAGGTGATATTCTGAGAAGATACTCAGGGCAGGAGGGGATCGGGGTCCTGGGGTGTGAGGAGGAGATGGGGAAAATGAGGAAGATGGGGGAGTACCCCTCCCCCTACCCCCCCTCCGCCTCCTGCTCCCTTTTATTATCTCTGCCCCTTCTCTTTGTAGGCAACTGGAATTATTTTGGCTGGGGTGAGCAGCAGAGTAAGTACTCAGTTTGATGTTCTGGGAGGCCGTGGGGAAGTGGGTGCCTTGGCAACCCTGAGGCCCCCATCCCGCCACCGGGGAAGCAGGGAATCTATGGTGTGCACACCAGGGCCTGACGACTGGCAAGGCCCCTCCCGTGCCCGCCTGTCCCCTGACCATTAACGTCTGTCCTGGGGGTCCTGCTTTGTTTTGTGGGGAGTGGGCACTATTACTGGGGTGGGAGGGATTCAGCTGGGAGGAGTGGGCATTTAGACCAGAGACCTGCCTGTCTCCAGCTGGGCGCTGTGACCCCTTCCCCCACTCCCACCCGCGTTCCCCATGTATAATGTCATCTCCTCTCCTGTGACTCCTTCCTCTTTTTGTCTCCCTGTCTTCCTCTTCCACCTGGAAATGAGCCCCAGTGTCACTCAGAGGATGGTAGATAGGGAGTGAGAGGGTATCAGAAGGAGCAGCAGGCACATAGCATTCCAGAGACCTCAGCTCCCAAACCACCCCCACCCCATCTTCCTCCAATTTAACCCCAGAGGAAGGAGTCAAGACACCTCCTACCCCACAACTGGAGGCTCATTTACCTCCCTGAGGAATCGCTCCCTTTTCTCCATGTCCTGCTCTTCCCAGAGAAATCCAGTCTTCTAGCCTGAGCATGAATCTTCCTCCTTCCCTCTACCCCACCAGCTGGGAGCTCCTCCACCCGGTGCCCCCCCCCCCCATATCCTGATGGACAACCTCCACTATGCCCTCCCTCCAGGACCAGGGAAACTGTTCACAAATACTTTGATCCAAAACAATTTGTCAAAAACCAATTTAGCCAAAATAGGCATTTGGCAAACAAGAGGGCTTGGTAACAAACAATTTGCCACCAACAAATAGTACAGTTAAAAACGAAGACAATTTTGGCTGAAACCAGTTTGGCGAAAGCTGATAAATTGGATCAGAAAGAACAAAGACAATTGGGTCAAAACAAGAGTGGTTGAAAATACCTATTGGGAAGCAGGCAATTTGGCAAAAAGCTATTTGGTAAAAAAGCAGAGTCTGGGTAGAAGCAGAAAGAATCCAATAGGAAGCAATTTGCTCCCAAAACAAGACAGCTTGTCAGAAAAAAATTAATAATACACCCACAGCCTCATGCAATTTGGTTGGAAATGTCTTGGCCCGGTCAACAACAGTTTGGTAGGAAGAATGCCCATTTGCCTAAAGACTATACACCCAGGTAATTGGATAGAAAACCAGTTGGTCAAGGGAGCAATTTGGTGACACTGACAAATTGTCCAGACTTCCAGGGGGTACTGTCTGGGTTTCAGATCCCCCACTTCAGGCTCTTATGGCCTCACAGTTCCACCCCAATGCCTGCGGATCTGAACCATGGAGATTCACATCTGCTTCTGCCTAAAATGCCAGCATTGATGATGGCACAGAGCGCATCAATCAGATGCTGGCCACGTATGACAGGGACAGGATAAAAAGCTTGTAGGTCACAGTGGTCCAAGTCAGATGAGAAACCAGGAAGCCAGAATCACCTTGGTAAGGCCAGCTTTGCTAGCTGAAAATGAATGTAAGGTTTCTCAGAATGCTAAATAAATAAATAAATAAATAAATAAATAAATAAATAAATAAATTTGATGTGGTAAACATTAAAAAAAAAAAAAGGACCTGCTTGTCAAATATATAGAAACAGACACGACTAGCTGGAAAAAACTTAGAAGGTTAAAATAATAAGGCAATAAAAGCACACAAACATCTGGGAAATGAGCCAAAAAAACTTAACAGGCGTAAAAAGGGGCAAGCAACCTTCTTGGTATTTAATATCACCAGTAAATTGATGCCATTGCTGAGAGTACCATAGACCACCTAGTCAGAGGTTTAATTTAATTTTTTTTGCAGCCCATTTATTTTCAAGTATTGCTTTCTATTTTTTTTAAAGAGAGAGCATGCACACGCACACGTGCCCAGGGTGGTGGTGGGGGGTTGGTGCAAGGAGGAGCAGAGGGAAAGAATTTCAAGCAGACTCCCCACTGAGCCAGACACAGGGTTTGACCTCACAACCCTAAGATCATGACCTGATCCAAAATCAAGAGTGGGGTATTTCATGACTGAGCCACCCATGTGCCCCTCAAATGTCACTTTCTAAATAAATGGAGTCTCTCCTGTCCCACTACAATCTAACATCCTTCCACACTGTTCTTTTCTTATCAAGGAAAATAAACCAAACTAAAATGTCCCTTAATTCTCATAAAACACTTGAAGTTCAGCAATTCCACCCTTTTCCATTTTAGTGATAGATTCTGAGTGTGTGGCGGTCTTGCTAACTAAGAATGCAATCCTTTTTGAGGACTATAGTATCTGTCAGAGCCCCTTCTTTCTTCCCACACGTGAGTTCAGACCTAAGATCCACACCCTTGGATATCAGGAAATCTCTGAGAGTTAAAGGAAATTTATACTCCACCTTGTCCTCCTGACTTCCCTCTAAACTTTTCCCTGAGTGTGTGACTCCTGTTATGGGAAGCTCACCGTCTGATGGAAAAGCTCCTCTTGTTTTCAGAGAGCTTGGACTTTAGCAAAGTCCGTGCTCACATTTGAGCTGAAGGACACCCTCCAATTTGTCCTTATCCTTCTCACATTGTAGGACCTACTTTGGACCCAAAACTCTGAGTCCAGTCTGACTGGCAAAGCAGAGTTTTCCCCTCCCTTATCCTAAAGCTTCTACTTCTATTAACAGGACCCAAGGTCTTTTATTCATTCTGGCCAAGATTCCCCTCCTTGGGTTAGCAGCCACTGAAGATTTCCCTAGTCTGAGGAGTCTGAGAGATCGGGATTGGCTTTCATTGTGTGTTCTCTCTCCCTCCCCTCCTCACTCTCTCCCCTCCCCTCCTCTCTCTTCTAGATGATGACCCTGACAGTGCAGTGGACGATCGTGACAGTGACTATCGCAGTGAGACAAGCAACAGCATCCCGCCACCCTATTACACTACATCCCAGCCCAATGCCTCAGTCCACCAGTACTCTGTCCGCCCGCCACCCCTGGGTTCCCGGGAATCCTACAGTGACTCCATGCACAGTTATGAGGAGTTCTCCGAGCCACGGGCCCTCAGGTAAACACCGCGGAGAAGGGGATCGATGCGTGTGCATGTGCGTGTATCTGGCTCTGGGCCCCAGAGTGGAGAGAGGGGTAGAGGACCCAGGGAAGCTGGAGGTGGAGGTAAGTGGGTTTAGGAAAGCAGCATTCATACTTTCTGGTGGGTAATAGAGCCCTTTCTTTCTTTCTTTTTTAAAGATGTTATTTATTTATTTATGAGAGACACAGAGAGAGAGGCAGAGACACAGGCAGAGGGAAAAACAGGCTCTCTGAGGGGAGCCTGATACGGGACTCGATCCCCGGACCACAGGATCACGACCTGAGCCAAAGGCAGACGCTCAACCATTGAGCCACCCCGGTGCCCTAATAGAGCCCTTTCTTTACTCTTGATCTTGTAAGAAAATCTCATACGCTTGGTAAAAGATGATCCGTTTTGGCTGAAGAAAGAGGGCTAAGTCAGAAGGCCCCTGAGAGCTGCCCCTGAAAATGGGGGTGCCTTGGCGCTCCCTTTAAGGGCACTGTGTGCTCTCTGACTGGGCAGGGGAGGGGTGGGTGGAGGAAGAGACGAACATTCGTGGAGGGTGGTGAAGCATAGTGATGTTGGAAGGACGCCCAGCAAGCAGCCAGCTGGTGGTCCTGGCATGGTCCTGCCCAGTCCTCCCTAATGGCCTGACTCTGGGTTTCTGAATGGGAGCCATGGGCACGGTGACTTGGAGCTGCCCCTGTTCAGTCTAGACATCATCACTAGTCCCTTGAAAGTAGGCTGTCCCTAGATCTGTTCAGTAGGTGAGTCCCCTGGTGCTCATGGACCATGGCACCTCTCAGTGCAGGTGCTGGTCCTCAAGCCTGAGAGGCTGACTCTTGTGCGGGCCCTCCTCGCTGACCTGATCACCCCAGCCCTGGTTTCCAAACAGAATGATGACGAACATGATATTAAGCAGTTTGAATATTTGTAAATATTCCACTTAGGGTGGTGTCTGAAAGTGCTACACAGTGACCGTTAGGTACACAGCACAAATAATGGCGTTTGGAGCTAACCATGTGCCCAGTGCTGGACCAACGCACCTTCCCTTTGTCATCTCACTTAATTCTCTGAGTGGGAATACTATTAGTCCTATTTGGCAGATGGAGAATCAAGGCACAGAGAGGTTAAGTCCTTTGTTTGAGGTCACAACAGCTGATAAGTCATAAGGACCAGTGTTTATTTTTTTTAATATTTTATTTATTTATTCATGAGACGCACAGAGAGAGGCAGAGACATAGGCAGAAGGAGAAGCCTCTTCTGTGGGGAGCCCGATGTGGGACTGGATTCCAGACCCCAGGATCACACCCTGAGCCGAAAGCAGATGTTCAACCACTGAGCCACCCAGGTGTCCCAGGACTAGTGTTTAGGGTGAACCAACTGGGTACCAAGTAGTGGCCTGGTGTGGTTTTTGGCTGTGGATCTTTTTCCAAAATATTTGTTCCCCAAAGAATACATTTCCTTCACTAAAGCATCACTCGCATTCATTCGCATACTCGAGCTGGCTTTGACATAAGCGATTATGGGAACAAAGTTTCAACATGTTGGAAATAGCTAAGAGTAAGATATCAAATATTAATAAACTATTAACTTTTTAGAAGAAGGAAAAGTCTTGTTTTGGAGAAAAAGCGCTGGAGAATGACCCTAGCAGCAGACCCAGAGAAAGTGCCAGGAAGTGATTGGTTGGAGGCGTCTGTCTACTGTGGGCATTCCTAGGAGGGAATGGGGGGGCAAGGTTGGGGAAAGAGGAGTCCCCTCCTCTCATGCTGTGGTCAAGCCACACAGGGATGAGGGGAGACATTTCAGAAGGAGAAGATGCAGAGGCAGAAATAGCCTGCGTTCCCCTGAGAGTGACTCAAGCTGCACTTCCCGGGCATCCTGGCTGTGCTGCCTGGTGCTGGGTGTTCTGAGAGGCTGGGGACACAGGGCCAGACACAAATATCCCAACCCACAGGTCAGGCTTGGCTGGAAGGAGGGACAGGAATGGACACTATAACAGTGGGCAAGGGTAGGGAGGGCTTCCTGGAGGAAGGCGCCTGGGAGATGGTCCTTGAAGGATAAATGAGAAGTCCGATGAAGGGAATTTCAGGCAGAGGAAACCGCTCAGTCACAGACTGGAGAGATTCGAGGTGCCAGATCATGCAGAAGGCCCTTGGGTGGCTAACTCAGGGGCATGGGAGCCAGGGGAAGCATCCGAGTGGGGTGAGAGCTGTGTTGGGACTCAGTATGTCAGAGCCAGACTGCGAGGATGAACCCAAAGCCACACCTGAGGCAATTTCTGTGGTGCCTAGGGTTGCAGGTGGACCTCAGGGGTATTCATCAGCAGAGAGAGCTTGGAGTCCTTTCCAGCAAGGAAATACCTGCTGATCCCCCACCTGTCTCCTGCCATCTACAAGGATGGGCACTAAAAAGCAATCAACTAAACTCATAAATTACTAAACAATGGCTAGAGGGAGAAACCCCCTTTTGATTCCACAGCATCCCTGGAACTGGGAAAGAGGTCCCAGTCACTGAGAGTGGAGTAAGTATTTAAGACAAGGAATGATGCCTGTTGAGTGACTGAATGAATGATTAGATTAGAGGGATGCATGGTGGCCCATGTGTCACGCTGCCCACACTCAGGCAGAGATAGATGTTTCTTCTAGTCATGTCCAGCACGATCCAGGGGGCATATTAGGATCTGACTTGGCCAGAGGGTGGGGGAAACTCTCTCAAAGAAGTGACATTTTGATGGGCACCAAAGGATTTTGCCAGATAAAACAGGTGAGGAGAGGGGTTCCTGGCAGAGAGCACAGCCAGGGCAAAGGCCCAGAGGGGGGCACGAGTGTAGGGTTTTGGAGGAACAGTGAGAAAGCCGATGTGGCTGGAGCAGAGGGGAGGGCAGGCAGCACGGAGAGAGATGAGGTTGGGAGGCTGGAGGGTTTGGGCCACACTGGGTGTGGGGCACGGCACAGATTTTATTCCCAGGGCTCTAAGGAGCTACAGTGGGGTTTGGGGCAGGGAGGTATGCGATTGCGCTTGTGATTCCAAGAAGCTCCTCTGTGGTTCCATGGGAAGCAGGTCCTGTTGGGGGCAGGAGTGGACGTTGGGGCTGCATCTGGTGGAAGTGGCAGAGCCTGGACTAGGGTGGGGCCCAAGGCGCCAGGCAGTAGCTGCATTTTGCAAATGTTTTTGAGGTGGAGCCGAGGAGCTAGACTGCAGGGTGGGCTGTGAGTGGAGGTGGAGGCAAGGAGTGGAGGCAGGGAGGCATGGGTCCCTGGTGAATGGAGGAGGCTTGGTGGTAGGAGGACCGGGTTGAGGTTTGGGGACATCAGGAGCCAGGCGAGGCATGTTGAATTTTCAGGAGCACGAAGCCTCCAAAGACTGGAGGTGAGGGTGCTGAGTGGGGTCCCCAGCATGTGAGAGGAGCATTTGCAGCCTCCACAGTGCGTGGACAGGATGAGGCACCGTGGGTCATCAGTGATCACTGATGTCACCCTTCCAGTTTACTGCCTGTACCTCCAGACGGGAAATGCCAGGAGTTTTTGTTTCTTTTGTTCATGGCTGTGTGTCCGTGTCCCCCCACCCCCACCCCCCAGTGCCTAGGGCACAACCTGGTGCACAGCAGGTGCTTAACCGATGCTGAGTGGATGTCTGGGTGACGGAACCTGTGTGCCTGGGGCTGGGTCAGGCGGTGGCTCCGTGCCTCCGCTGCTGAGCCCTGGCTCGTCCCCACAGCCCCACTGGCAGTAGCCGCTATGCCTCCTCGGGAGAACTGAGCCAGGGCAGCTCGCAGCTGAGCGAGGACTTCGACCCCGACGAGCAGAGTCTGCAGGGCTCCGAGCTGGAGGACGAGCGGGACCGGGACTCGTACCACTCCTGCCACAGCTCAGTCAGCTACCACAAGGACTCGCCGCGCTGGGACCAGGACGAGGAGGAGCTGGACGAAGAACTGGACGAAGAGCTGGACGAGGATCTGGAGGACTTCCTGGAGGAGGAGGAGGAGCTGCCCGAGGATGAGGAGGAGCTGGAGGAGGAGGAGGAGGTGCCTGATGACATAGGTAGCTACACCCAGCGTGAAGAGGTGGCCGTGGCTGAGCCCAAGGACTTCAAGCGTGTCAGCCTCCCGCCGGCGGCATCTGAGAAGGAGGAGAAGGCTCCGGCTGTACCTGCTGAGGCCCACGACGTGGCCAAGGCGGCCCCTGAACCAGCGGCACCGGAGGAGGTGCCCACAGCTGAGCGGGCACCTGAGCCGGAACCCCCCAAGTCCGAGGAGAGGTAGTGAGAGGGGACCGAGGGGCTGTCGCGGGGTCAGCGGTGCTGCGATGGGGTCAGCATGGACCTGGGGAGTGGAGGGGAGTTTGCCACGGGGTCATGGGTTGGGGAGCGGAAGGGGTACTGAGGCCCATCACAGGGGAAGGGCCAGAGAGGCCACGGAGGGCCTGATGTCACTCGGAGGGCGGAAGGTCAAGGGAGGGCCGTTCCCGGAGCCTCACGACGCCCCTTGCCCCAGTTTCAGGCGACGAGAGGATGAGGAAGGCCAGGAGGGTCAGGACTCCATGTCCAGGGCCAAGGCCAACTGGCTTCGAGCCTTCAACAAAGTGCGGCTGCAGCTGCAGGAGGTGAGTGAAAGCAGCCGCCCCCGGGGTCAGGCCCATGCCCGCCCACACCCGTGCGGGGTCGGGGTGGGGGGGTGGGGGGGTGAGGTGGGGGGTAGGGGATCAGTGCTCCCACTTCTCCAACACGCCCATCATCCACCCGCTCTGGTCCTTTCCCAGGCCCCGCCCACACGACCCATGACACGCCCACGGAGGGCTTGGCCACGCCCACTCCCATGCCCCACTCTGGGCTTTCCATGGCTCCGCCCACGCCCACCTGGCCCCACCCACACCGTCCTAGTCGTCCCCCCATTCCTGGCCCAGCCTCTGTCCGATCGGACCCCTCCCTGGCCCTAGCTACACCTTGGCTTCGTTTGTTCTCACCCAAGCCTGCCTGTCCTCTTCCCCAACTAGTTGCCCCCACCAAGGCCCAGCCCAGCCTCCCCCATGCCATGCTGGAATTCTGAGTGGGGAAGAAGAGGTGAGCTGGAACCTGGAGCCAGGTCATAGTTACAGCCATTCAGAGGTCAAGTTCATGGATAGGGGTAGCAGTTAGGGATAGGAATAGAGGTCAGAGTTAGGGCAGCAGTCCTAGATCAGAGGTCAGGGTTAAAATTGGTGTTAGGGGGAGGAATCCATGCCTGGGTCACATTGGGTACCAGTGTCAGGGTTGGGGAAAGGTCTGCGGTCTGGTCAGAGAAGAAATTAAGTGAAAGATTAGCGTTAGGGTCAGGGTGACTGCTCAGATGGGCAGGAAGATTGAGGCCATTCATATATCTCTTCAGTTGCTCAAGCCACCCTGGGATGGCGCCAGAACAGTGCCCTTATGCAAGGGGACCTTCCAAACTAGGGTGGGGGTGGCAATAGGAGGTTCTAAATAAACTCCCAAAGTCCTAGACCATCAAACATCAAAGCCACAGAAATTTCAAGTCAAATTTCTTACTTTTTAAAAGATTTTATTTATTAATTTGAGGGAGAGACAGAGATAGTGACAGAGATAGCGACAGAGTTAGCGACAGAGATAGTGACAGCATGAGCAGGGAAGAGAGGGAGAAGCAGGCTCTCTGCTAAGCAGGGATCCATCCCAGGATCCATCTCAGGATCCGGGGATCATGATCTGAGCCAAAGGCAGACGCTTAACCCACTGAGCCATCCAGATGCCCCAAATTTCTTATGTTTTTTCTTAATTTATGTTTTAAAACTGAATTTTAGGGGTACCTGGGTGGCTCAGTCAATTAAGTATCTGTCTTCGGCTCAGGTTATGACCCCAGGGTACTGGGATCGAGTCCTGCATCAGGCTCCCTGCTCAGTGGGGAGCCTGCTTCTCTTTCTCCCTCTGCCATTCCTCCTGCCTGTGCTCTCTGGCTCTCTCTATCTCTCTGTCAAATAAATAAAAATATCTTTTTTAAAAAACCCAGAATTATATTTTTTAACTAAATAATAGGTTCACATGATTCTAAATGCAAAGGGGAGAAAAGAAAACACAGCATAAAGTCTGTTGAATAACTTTAAGTCAGCAAATTAAGTGAAAAAAACAGCAGCTACCCTTGTAATGAAATCAGTAATATGACAATAAATAAATAAATAAACATGGGCAGCCCTCTGGGTTTCACAGAAGGGGTGTAAAGCTATTCCAAGACAGGAAAACTTCCTGGAGGAGGTGATACCCAAAATACTTCAATGATACTTCAGAAGAGAGAGCTGGACCCCTCCCACTCTTCCATCACCCTGCCACCCTTTAGTTATATAGGAGGTGGGGGAGTCAGCCCTGGGTCTACACTGAGATCCGAATGATAAATGGAAGCTGGTCAGGTGCAGTAGGTGGGAGGGCATATAAAGAGCTAGCACAGGGACACCTGGGTGGTGCAGCGGTTGAGCATCTGCCTTTGGCTCAGGGCATGATCCTGGGGTCCTGGGATCAAGTCCTGCATCGGCTCCCCACAGGGAGCCTACTTCTTCCTCTGCCTATGTCTCTGCCTCTCTCTTGAATAAATAAATAAATCTTAAAAAAAAAAAAAAAGCTAGCACGGTTCAGGCAAAGGCCCTGGGGTCTGAGATCAGATGAGCAGGTGAGGCTGGAAGAATGACACTATTATGAGTGTTTGAGTCAGCCCCGGAGAATCCCAGAATAGAGAGCAGGAGCTCTTGTTGGAGTTGATACCAACACATCCCCGTTCTGATAGACAAGGAGACCGAATTCTACTGAGATTGGTGATAAAGAGGTGCTCTTCTCTCCCTATTTTACAGATGGACAAACTGAGGCCCAGAGAAAGCTTAAGAACACACAATGAGGACTAGGACCCAGCCCAAAGGGGAGACAAAAGTGGGTGGGGAGCCTAGTCTGGCCTGAGGAGAGGCTGTCACACTGATCATATCTGTCTGTCCCACAGGCCCGAGGAGAAGGAGAAATGTCTAAATCGCTGTGGTTCAAAGGCGGGTGAGTAATGGAATTGTGGGGGTAGAAGAAACTTTTGAACCTAGAGCTTGAGACTGCTTTACCTCACACCTCTGCCCCATGAGGGCAGCAAGGGGTTCCATTTAGACAGGGGACAGACTGAGTGACAGGTCAGGTGAAATAATGTGCCTCTATCCTAAGACATTCACTATAGACAGAAGCCAAAGACAGTGACACATTGAATCCTCATAACACACCCACGGGAGGCCGGCTACTCCTATTTTACGGGTGGGGAAACTGAGTCCAAAGAGGTACATGCCTCACCCCAGCCGCTTGTATTACTCAAGACCATTCTCCCCTAGAAATAAATATAAGATAAAGGAGGAGCCTATTTCCGGCGGCAATACCTCTGTAATCCTGGAGTGCATTTTTTGCTTTGATTCCGGTTTTTAAATATCCCAGATCATCGCTGTGGTTGCTGGGTCTTTAATGAGAACCATTTGGGCTTCCATGGAGCATTTTGTCATATCTGACTTCTTAAGTTTCTAATTTTCGGGGCTTTCTTTTCCTTCAGCATCTGAGTGGTGAGGTTAGAAGATGTGAAAGATATTTTTAAATTCCACTAATGTTTTAAAATTAGCAGCAGGAGGGTGACCGCCTTCCCTTGTACGTCCTCTGCACACAGAGGCGCGGAGACACAAGCTGTGACTCCCAGATGAGCAGGTGTGCTGGGTGGGGAGCCCCGGAAGCAGGGACCGACACGGGGATACACACATGATTTATGGAAGAAGCGCCCTCAGGAGAAATGTGTGAGGGAGGCAGGGGGAGGCAGGGGGAGCAGCCAAGCACAGATGTCGTTCAGGAGTCACTGTGCCTCTGCCTGATTCTGCAGGGAGCTCTGGCACGTAAGTAGCACCCCAGGGCTTGTCCAGAGTCATTGGCTGCCAGGCACTTCTCTCACCGGCCCATGGGAAGCTTCTGGAGAGGAGCCACCCCTGAAACTTCTTTGGGATGAGAGCACCTCTCAGTAAAGTGAATTTGTACAGGCCACAGTGGCCTCCGCCGCAGGGCTCATTCAGATCCACCAGCTACGCCAACACTGCCAAGAGGCAACAGCGCACATTTCCAGCTCCCTTGTTCCCATGAGCTTTGAAGTCACTCCTTCCAGAATAGATTTTAAAATTTCATTTATTTATCTGAGAGAGAGAAGGAGAGAGCGAGCATGAGGGGTCGGGGAGAGAGACAAGCAGACTCTCCGCTGAGCAGGGAGCCCGACGTCTGGGGATCATGACCTGAGCCGAAGGCAGATGCTTAATCGACTGAGCCACCCAGGCGTCCCGTTCCAGAATAGATTTTATTTATTATTTATTTATATATATTTTAAAGATTTTGTTTATTTACTCATGAGAGACACACAGAGAGAGGCGGAGACACAGGCAGAGGGGGAAGCAGGCTCCATCCAGGGAGCCTGATGTGGGACTTGATCCTGGGGACTTCAGGATCATGCCCTGGGCCGAAGGCAGATGCTCAACCACTGAGCTACCCAGGCGTCCCTATTTATATATATTTTTAAAGCTTTATTTATTTATGAGAGACAAAGAGAGAGAGAGAGAGAGGCAGAGAGAGAAGCAGGCTCCCCGCAGGGAGCCGGATGCGGGACTTGATCCCGGATCCTGTTATCATGCCCTGAGCCAAAGTCAGATGCTCAACCGCTGAGCCACCCAGGTGTCCCCCAGGAGATTGTAAATCTACATACCTATTTCCAATTTTGAGCAGAGGAAAAGACTTCATGAATATTTTAGTATATTATTTAGATTTGCTTTAATTCAAATTTTCATTCAACTTGGGCAACTGGGGCACCTGGGTAGCTCAGTGGTTGAGCGTGTCTGCCTTTGGCTCAGGTCGTGATCCGGGGTCCTGGGATCGAGTCACGCATTGGGCTTCTGGCAGGGAGCTACTTCTCCCTCTGTCTATGTTTCTGCTTCTCTCTCTGTGTCTCTGTGAACAAATTTTTTAACAAATTAAAAAAACAAAACGTGGGCAACTGCGTCATCTCCCGTTTCCCAGATGAGGAAGCTGGTGTCCAGTGTCTTCATCTCCTAGGGCCACTAGGACAAACTATCACAAATGAATAGCTTAAAACAACAGAAATAGGGACTCCTGGGTGGCTCAGCGGTTGAGTGTCTGCCTTTGGCTCAGGGTGTGATTCCGGAGTCCCAGATCGAGTCCCACATCGGGCTCCATGCGTGGAGCCTGCATCTTCCTCTGCCTGTGTCTCTGCCTCTCTCAATCTGTGTCTCTCATGAATAAATAAATAAAATAGAAAAACAGAAATAGATTCTCTTATAGTTCTGGAGATCAGAATTCCAAAGTCGAGTTGTTGGCTGGCCCACACTCCCTCTGACACCTGTAGGGGAGAACCCGTCTTTGCCTTGCTAGCTGCTGGTAACTGCTGGCAATCCTCAGGGTTCCTTGGTTTGTAAATGTGTCACTCTAATCTCTGTCTCTTGTCACATTGCCATCTCCCTTTTTATAAAGACACCAGTTATACTGGATAAGGGGCCCACCTACTCTAGGATGACCTCATCTTAACTAATTATATCTGCGATGACCCCACTTCCAAATAAGTCCACATTGTGAGGTTAGTGGGGGGGGACTTAAATGGATCTTTTCCGGAAATACGATTAATCCTGGGGGAGATCAAGTGATGTCCGGGCCTCAAGTGATGTCTATTGGAGGAAGAGGGAAGCCTGGGTTCTTGACATCCTGTGTGTGTTGCAGCCCTGGAGGTGGCCTCATCATCATTGACAGCATGCCAGACATCCGCAAGAGGAAGCCCATTCCACTCGTGAGCGACCTGGTGAGCCCCTGGCCCTCTCCTCCCCCAGCAGAGGAGGACTGCCATAGCAGTGCTCAACCTATACAACTGCCCATGGCAGGCCTGGGACTGGGAGCTGGCAAAGTGTTCTCTGGAACTAATGTAATCTGATTTCTACCCTATCTGCTGCACGGACACCTTAGGCCATGGTGAGTGATGGTAACCTGGGCCTCCAATCTCCATCTCTTCCCCAGACCACCCACCCTGCCACTAGGATCTTTCAACTGGCCCCAACCCATGGGTTTTGGGGAGAAGGACCCTCCATATCCTAAAGTTTATGGGTGGGGGAGAGAGCAGGTGATCCCTGACCTTGGTTCATGGGGTGGCTGGTAGTTTTGTTCTGTGGCTGGCAATCATGCCAAGTGCAGCTCTTGAGTCTGGTGGGGGATGGGTGAGTCAGGGGTGTGAGGCTGCACACTTCTAACCCAGAACCTGTAAAACTTTCCAATTCTTTCCTGGTTCTGCTCCTGCTGCTCTGACCTGTTTTTCCTATTCGCGGCTGTGGCCCCAAACTGTGGCTGTGGATTCTGCTTGTGGTGACAACCCCTTGGGTGTGAATCGACCCCTGTGACTCCCTGGATGATCTCCCTGCCCCAGTCCCTGGTCCAGTCCAGAAAAGCAGGCATCACCTCAGCCTTGGCCTCCAGCACTTTGAACAACGAAGAGCTGGTGCGTGAGGGGCCTCCCATTCCACTGGTTGAGGGCTGGGCTGGGCTGGGGGCTCCTGGAGGAGGAGGAGGAGGAGGAGGAGGAGGAGGAGGAGGAGGGGGAGGAGAGTGTGGTAGAGACGCGCATTCCTCGCTCTCCAGAGTCTGGTTTCCAGAATTGGGTTGTACAACATCTTGCCAACTCGATCTGTGCAGGGAGCCGTGGTCCCACAGCCTGGGGGCAGGGGGAGGGACTGAGACTTGACTATACTCAGCAAGGGGATGAGCGCGAGGCAGGACAGAGCCCCACGCCGCCCCCCTCCCTCCCCTCAGAAAAACCACGTTTACAAGAAGACCCTGCAAGCCTTAATCTATCCCATCTCCTGCACGACGCCGCACAACTTCGAGGTGTGGACGGCCACCACGCCCACCTACTGCTACGAGTGCGAGGGGCTGCTGTGGGGCATCGCGCGGCAGGGCATGCGCTGCACCGAGTGCGGGGTCAAGTGCCACGAGAAGTGCCAGGACCTGCTCAACGCAGATTGCCTGCAGCGTGAGCGCTGGGCTGGAGGGGCGGGGCCCCGCGGAGGTGGGGGCGGGGCTTCCTGGCTGCAGGATTGTGGGGAAGAGGGGGTAAGGGATGTGACAGGGTCCGAGAGGGGCGGGGCGGGACCCAGGAGCTAGCTAACCTGCAAGGGATGGCCTTACTGAGAGTCAGCGGTTCCCCTGGAGAAAATTGGGTTAGGGTTAGGGTTGGCTCCCGAGGAAGGGGGTTCAGAGTGGGGGGAGGAGTCGCCGAAGGGGCGAGGTCTAGGCAGGGGGGACTGAAGGGTGGAGGGGTAGAGGATTCAGAGAGCAAGTAGAAAGCTCTAGCAGCTCCAGCTTTGGGGTGAGGGTGAGTCACCTGAGCCCCCATGGATTAAAGCACCCTTCGCTTTAATCCATGCCGCCGAGGAAGCTCTGGAATGGGAGTTGGGGTTCTGGCTCCTGAGAGGGAGCGCGCTCTGGACGGTGAGTGCTGTGTGCGTCCGCAGGGGCTGCAGAAAAGAGCTCCAAGCACGGGGCGGAGGACCGCACGCAGAACATCATCATGGTGCTCAAGGACCGCATGAAGATCCGGGAGCGCAACAAACCTGAGATCTTCGAGCTCATCCAGGAGATCTTCGCCGTGACCAAGACCGCGCATACACAGCAGATGAAGGCGGTCAAGCAGAGCGTGCTGGACGGCACATCCAAGTGGTCGGCCAAGATCAGCATCACTGGTGAGGCCGCGGGGGCTGGGGTGGCCACAGGCTCCCTTCTTCTCAGTCCCCTGTGCGTCCTCCTATGGCTCCTTTGCTGAGTGTACTCGAATGTGTCCATGTCTTTTCCCATGTCCATAAGTGAGTGTGCTCACAGCGTGGGTGGGCATGAATGCCTCCAAATGTGAGTGCATGACTCTCTGTCTGGATGAGTCTTGGTTGGTGCCTTCCCAGAATCAGACCCCAAAAAGAGGAATTGAGGGCACATTGTTTATTTGGGGGTGATGCCATGGGAGTTGAGAAGTGAGCCTGGGAGGGAAGGAGACCCATACAGGGTGCCAATGATCAGGCAATGCTGTGGAGGATTGGGGCTCAGTTCCCCCCGGGGACCACTGGGGGACAGTGTGGAGCTCACACAGTGGAGTGGTCCTGCCCAGGGGTGGGAGTCTTAGGCTGTTTATCCATGCCCAACCTCATTCAAATTTCCCTGAAAGCAGACCTCGAGATGAGGATTTCAGGGCAGATGGATATCCAGGAGGTGGCCCCAGGAAGCCGCAGTGCTAGTGGAGACATGAGTCTGGGAGCAGGAAGGGAAGGAGCCCTGCAGGGGACACCAGTAAACAGGTGACTCCATGAGCAACTGTAAGCTCAGTCCTGCTGGAGATTTCAGGACAATGTATAGAATGTCCTACCCCGGAGTGACCCTGGGGCACCTTCGCATTCTGCATCAGCTGAGGGCTCCTTGAGTGTTAACTCTCTACCATGCCCTTCACGTCTTGTGGGTGTCCCCATGGACTCCTTTGATCAGAACAAAGCCCTCAAGCCATGTCACAGGTGTCCCCAGTAAGCAGCCTGAAGCCCATGGCAGTGACTGTTCTCAGCATGTGTCACTCCTTGAGCTCATATTTGTATTTGTCCTTTGTGTCTTACAGTGGTCTGTGCCCAGGGTTTGCAGGCAAAGGACAAGACAGGATCCAGCGACCCCTATGTCACTGTCCAGGTTGGGAAGACCAAGAAACGGACAAAAACTATCTATGGGAACCTGAACCCTGTGTGGGAGGAGAACTTCCACTTGTAAGTGCCTGGTTAAACCCCTGGCCCCCTCAGCGGAGCTCTCTGCTGGGGCAGCTGCAGGGGGCTCCAAGAGCAGCGTATGCCGGCCACCTGACTCCAGCCTCTGCCTCCCCCCACCCTGCAGTGAATGTCACAACTCCTCAGACCGAATCAAGGTGCGGGTCTGGGATGAGGATGATGACATCAAATCCCGTGTGAAGCAGCGGTTTAAGAGGGAATCTGATGACTTCCTGGGACAGACGATCATCGAGGTGCGGACACTCAGCGGCGAGATGGACGTGTGGTACAACCTGGGTGAGCATGGGTGGTGTTCTGCAAGGGACAGGGAGGGTGTTCCAGAGAGCCAAAAAGGGAAACCAGGGTCAGGAGGAATTAGTCTAGGAGCCCAGTCTGAAGAGGGAGGCAGCGTCTATGAATCCCAATCTGATGTGGGAGACAAGGACTGTGAGGCCCAGTCTGATGGAGGAGGCAGGGTCTGTGAACCCAATCTGATGGGGCAGAAAGCAAGACCTGAGGATCCTAGTCTGAGGAGAGAGGCTCCAGCCCAGGAACCCTGTCTAAGATGAGTGGACTCTGCAGATCTTGATCTAATGGGAGAGGCAGGGCCTGAGAGCCCAGTCTGGGGGGGGAGAAGCAGGGTCTAGGGCTCCTGGTTAAAGAGGAAGATGAGGACTCAGGAATTTGACCTGAGCAAGGAAGAAAGATCTGGAGTCCTAGTTGAAGGAAGAGACAGGGCCTAGCGAATTCTAGGCTAATGGGAGAGGCACAAGCCTAGAAAGCCAATCTGAGAAGTTACCCAGGTCTTAATCTCAGGGAGTCCAGGAGGGCTACAGTCATGCATACATTAAAATATCCCAGGCCCAGATTGGAAAGTTCTGATGCAGCCACTCCTTTCTGTTCTGCAGACAAGCGGACTGACAAATCCGCTGTATCGGGTGCCATCCGGCTACACATCAGTGTGGAGATCAAAGGGGAGGAAAAGGTGGCCCCCTACCATGTCCAGTACACTTGTCTGCACGAGGTGAGGCCCACCACTCCTCCCTGCCTTCAAAGCTCACAAGATCTCCCACATTGCCCCCACTTGCCATTTCTGCCTGCCCTAGCCCCACTTTCCTCTTTCCAGCCACACCATCTACACTCCCTGGGCCTCCAAGACTGTCCCCCATGCCATTCCTTCTGCCTGGAAAACTACCCCCCCATCCGTCTAGTTTCAGGGCTGCCTCCTCTGGGAAGCCTTCCCTGACCTCTAGGCAGACTCTCACTACCCAGCTCCAGGCCTTCCATCTGTCCCAGACCCGAACAGGGGGCCTCTGGAGAGAACTCAGTTTGTTGAATGAATAAATGATTAAATGGACAAATTGATGATGAGTGGTTAAAAGGATAAGTGGATGGATAGATGTGTGGTTGAACTATTGGAAGTATAGATGGATGGATGAGTAAATTTGGGGGTGGTTGGATTGGTAGTTGGGTGGAAAAATAGATGTCAGATGAATGGATGGATGGATGGATGGATGGATGGATGGATGGATGGATAAATTGATGGGTAGATAAATAGGAGATGGATAGTTGGATGGGTTAATTGCTGAATGGACAGATTAAGTTGTGGGTAGATATATGGAATGGATGGATGGTGGTTGGATTATTAGAAGGGAAGATTAGTGCATGGATGAAGTTTTGGGTAGATGAATGGTGGGTGGGTGGATGAGTGGATGAATGGGCAGGCAGACAGATGGAAGTTTAAATAGACGGGTGGGTGGATGGATGGATAAAAGGATGGTTGGATGAAAGGATAGAGGAGTGGACAGGTGGATTGGGGGTAGCTGGATCAATGGGTGAATGAGTAGATGGATAGATAGATGGATAGGTGGGTAGGTGGGTGGACAGATGGATGGTTGTATGGTTAAAGTGTTACAAGGATGAGTGAGTGGATGGGTGAAATTTTTGGTAGTTGAATGAATTGGTGGGTGGTGGATGGATGAAAGAGTAGATGAATAAATTAATGAATAAGTGTATGGGTGATGTAAGCTGCCCTGGACCTGGGATCTTTCTAACCCCTTGTGCCTCAATGCACTCTCCATGATGCCTTCTCCCTCTTGGTGGCAGAACCTGTTCCACTTCGTGACAGACGTGCAGAACAATGGGGTTGTGAAGATCCCAGATGCCAAGGGTGACGACGCCTGGAAGGTTTACTATGATGAGACAGCGCAGGAGATTGTGGATGAATTTGCCATGCGCTATGGCGTCGAGTCCATCTACCAAGCCATGACGTGAGGCTGCAGGCTGGGGTGGACATGAGGGCAAGGTGCAGGAAACTGGGGTGAGGGGGTCACCAAGTAAACACTGGCAGACCTAGTGGTGGAAGGGTTCTTGGGAGAAGGATCCAAAGAGGGTGTGGGTGTGGTGGGCATTCTGTAATCCCTTGGAGGTTAGGAAAGTACCACTTCTGGGAGTTGAAATAACAGTGTGAGAATCAGAGTTAGAGGCAGAGCTAGGACAACCCATAGAGGAGACAGAGAAACTTGGAAAACAATCTGCCAGAAAGAATGGTTTGGAGGTTAGAGGGGGCCACTCACAGATGCTGTCTTGGAGGTATTCTGGGGGGAGGGGGGATCACTGCCTGTCCTGGCTGGATGCCAGGCCTAATTTCTCCCATTCCCTCCCACCAGCCACTTTGCCTGCCTCTCCTCCAAGTACATGTGTCCTGGGGTGCCCGCCGTCATGAGCACCCTGCTTGCCAACATCAATGCCTACTATGCGCACACCACCGCCTCCACCAACGTGTCCGCCTCTGACCGCTTTGCTGCCTCCAACTTCGGGGTCAGTCCCAGAGACCGGGGCTGCAGGAGGAGGGAGAGCCCAACGCTGTGCTGGTCATACCCTGTGTGACTCCCTGGTCTCCAATCTGGACCTGACTTTTTGTGTGACTTTGCACCAGCCACTTGTCCTTCCTTCCTTCCTTCCTTCCTTCCTTCCTTCCTTCCTTCCTTCCTTCCTTCCTTCCTTCTCTCTCTCTCTCTCTCTTCTTTCTTTCTTTCTTTCTTTCTTTCTTTCTTTCTTTCTTTCTTTCTTTCTTTCTTTCTTTTCTTTCTTTTAATGTATTCATGAGAGACACAGACAGAGAGAGAGGCAGAGACACAGGCAGAGGGAGAAGCAGGCTCCATGCGGGAGCCCGATGTGGGACTCGATCCCGTGACTTCAGGATCATGCCCTTGGCCAAACGCAGGCGCTAAACCACTGAGCCACCCAGGGGTCCCTCACTTGTCCTATCTAAGCCTCAATTTACCCCTCTGTAGAATGGAAATGAATATTACAGGGGTTCAGTTCTATGGTGGTTGGGGGGCACTTAGTATATAGTAAGTACTCACCCAATATGGCAGCCACTTTTAGCTGCTACACTTGACCCCCATGTCCCTGCTTCCATCCGTCTTTCTCCTCTCCTTCCTCAGAAAGAGCGCTTTGTCAAGCTCCTGGACCAGCTGCACAACTCCCTGCGGATTGACCTCTCCATGTATCGGGTAAGAAGTGCATGCATGATGACTTGCTTGCTTTTACACATATGTGTGTGCCCACTGGGGAGAGCTCCCATCAGGCGTGTACATGGGAGGACCCATATTAATATGTGGAATGTGTTCCTTTGACATTTGTACACATATGTGGGCAGCATCTGCCCAACATGCTAGATACATCCAACCAGACTCCCCCAGTTGCTTCAAGATATTCTCATGGACCTTCACATATTTCCTGAAACTTGGGGGGGCTCTTGTATTTCCTCTAAAACAGTGCTACCCCACCAGACTCCCCCAGTTGCTTCAAGATGTTCTCATGGACCTTCACATATTTCCTGAAACTTGGCGGGGGGGGGCTCTTGTGTTTCCCCTAAAACAGTGCTACCCCACCAGACTCCCCCAGTTGCTTCAAGATGTTCTCATGGACCTTCACATATTTCCTGAAACTTGGCGGGAGGGGGGGCTCTTGTGTTTCCCCTAAAACACTACTACCCCACCCAGCCTTCTTCCATAATCTTACCCCTCTTCTCCCTTCCAACAGAATAACTTCCCAGCCAGCAGCCCAGAGAGACTCCAGGACCTCAAATCCACTGTGGACCTTCTCACCAGCATCACCTTCTTTCGGATGAAGGTAAGAAGGAGACCCAGTCCCATCAGCCCCCTGAGGGGCATTTTCTAGCACTCTTAGCTCCTAATCAAGCAACATTTCACCTGGAGAGTAGTGCCCTTTTTCAATGACCCTCTGCTTTCATGCTGCTACATTTCCTTAAACTCATAACCACTTGTAGCCACTTCCTGGGTCCTCCTGTCCCAGACAGGCCAACTTGTGCCTGTTTCCCTCCCTCTAGGTGCAAGAACTCCAGAGCCCACCCCGAGCCAGCCAGGTGGTGAAAGACTGTGTGAAAGCCTGCCTCAACTCTACTTATGAATACATCTTCAACAACTGTCATGAACTCTACAGTCGGGAGTACCAGACAGACCCGGTAAGGACTCCAGATAAAGCAGAAAGGAATAGGGGTTACCAACCAGACCCCAGCCCAAATCCCAGGTCTGCCCCTTCTAAAGTGATTTAACTGAGCCGCAGTATCTCCCTCTGTAAAATGGGGTCATGAATCCATATCTCTGGATTGAGGAGAAAATTCAAAGATGCTATCTTTAGATAAAATGTAGGTAAGTGCTTAGCACCTGATAGACAACAGATGAGCAATAAATTCAGTTTTAGTTAAACTCAGTTGAGTTTGGCATACAGTGTGCTCCCATAGAATCACTAATGGAATCGCTATTCAATAAATGTTGAATTTAATTTCTTGAGTAGAGGTCAGTTTTGGTCATTTCAACTCAATTTATTTGAGATTTTTTTAAGATTATTTATTTATTCATGAGAGACAGAGAGAGAAGAGGAGACATAGGCAGAGGGAGAAGCAGGTGCCTCACAGGGACCCCAATGTGGGGCTCGATCCCGGGACTGGGATCACACCCTGAGCCTAAGGCAGTTGCTCAACCACTGAGCCACCCAGGAGTCCCTATATGAGATCTTTCAACATGTGTTTATCTACACATATAATTCCAGGATTGTCAATAAGGTTTCAAGGAGCTTATTCCCTTTTAAAAGGGAAAGATAAATAGATTGAAACTCAACCTAGGGTGATTAGCCCTGGGATGGAGGAATTGCAGGAGACTGTGGGAGCTAAGGTGGCCCCTTCCTCACCTTGGGTTTCTGATAGGAGATAACACATTAGCTCAATTTAGTGAGATTTTTATTTCATTCTGTTAATTTACACTCAGGTTGACTTCAAGTTGAAGTCAACCTGAGTTTAAATCAAGTCACTTTTATTTATTTATTTTTATTTTTTTATTTATGATAGTCACAGAGAGAGAAAGAGAGAGGCAGAGAGAGAAGCAGGCTCCATGCACCGGGAGCCTGATGTGGGATTCGATCCCGGGTCTCCAGGATCGCGCCCTGGGCCAAAGGCAGGCGCCAAACTGCTGCGCCACCCAGGGATCCCAAATCAAGTCACTTTTAACTGAATTGGGTTGAGGTGCAGTGGATTAAATTGGGTTGGGTTTAGTTCAACTATAAAGAGTTGAGTCCCATTTATTTCTATTCAGGTGATTCAACATTGCTCTTGGCTAATTACTGAGCAAAACTGAGTTGGATTAGCAGGGTTTAATTGAATAAAAATCCATTTATTTCTATTCAGTTGACTTGAAGTTATTCTTGACTGGGTTGAGTGGGCTTGAGTTAGGATGAGATGGGTTGTTAGGTTAGGCATAGTTGAGTTCAAATTAATTAGTTTGAGTTGGACTCATTTCAGTTGAATTAGCTACATTCATTTTCACTGATTGGCTAAAGTTGGATTGAACTGGCCTGAGTATGTTAGATTGGGTTGAATAGATAGCATTGGATTGGATTGATTCAGTTGACTTGAATTAGATTGTTAGGTTGGGTTGAGTTCAAGTCGATTTATTTCCATTATTCTGACTTAGGATGATGTTGATCTTGGATGAGTTGATTAGGTTCAATCCAATTGAATTCATTTGAGTTTAATTCAATCCAGTTAAGTTTAATTCCACTCCATTCAGTATAATTGGCCCAAGTTCCGTTTCATTGAATTAATTCTGAGAACCTCCATCTGTTAAGCTAAATGGGCCTGATTGGCATTCATTTCAGCCCCATTTGGTTTAGTGGGCTTCAGTTTTTTCCAACTAAATTCAGTTCTATTCACTTTTATGAGTTGAGTCTAATAAAGCTTTGTTGAGCTGCATGGACATGACCTCTGTTTGGGCCAGTTTACATGAACTCAGTTCCTTTTCATACAGCTCTCCTACCTGAACCACACATGTGTTAATGGGACCCCTTCCTCACTAACCTCCTGTCTCACAATAATGAACTAACCAAGGCACCTATCCCTGAGCCCCTTTGGCCAATGTCTCCACTGCCCCTTCTAGGCCAAGAAGGGAGAAGTTCCCCCAGAGGAACAGGGACCCAGCATCAAGAACCTTGACTTTTGGTCCAAGCTGATCACTCTCATAGTGTCCATCATTGAGGAAGACAAAAATTCCTACACTCCCTGCCTCAACCAGTGAGTTGTGTTATCTGTGCAGTTAATTTTCCGGAGGTCATTATGTGCGTACGTATGTGTGCACAATTTTGTGTCTTATGTGTAAAGGTGATCATGTCTAATTACACATAATATGATGTCTATCTAGAGGCAACTGTAGGTATGGTTGTGCCTGAATGAAATATGGCATAGTTTACAAACATATACATGAAACTGTGTGTATGTATACAATTGCTGGTGTAATCAGGCATATATTTTGTATGTATTGATTTGTGTGAATAACACTGTGTACATATGTATATAATTTTGAATGTGTGTGCAGGTTCATAAGTAACAATAGACATGTTGCTCAAGTATTTACTATATGCTAGATACTCTACTAAATGTTTTACATTTAAATTGCATTATATCTTGTGTGTAGATCTAATTCATTGTATATTGTAGCCTATGGGTTTAATTGTATATATGCATACAATTGTGGAATGCACTTCAATATACAATATTGTATATTGTGTAATTGTGTGTATGTACATAGTTTAGGTTTGTAGATTTATACATTTGTAGAGTTTTCATCTCTGTTAGCTAAATGAACTGCTGTGTCTTATTTCTCTCTGAGTGCTAGAGGGGCTCCTAACTCTGGTGTGCCAATATCTCTTGGTTAGTTAGATATTCAGTTAAGATCAGGGATTTGGAATGGATGGGCTAAGGGTGGATGCATAAGGGTGGGCAGATGGATGGAGATATGATTGAATGGAGAAATGAACAGATGGGTGGGTAGATGGTTGGATGAATAGGTGGATGGATGGATGGATGGATGGATGGATTGGTTGATGGAAGGATGAATGAGTACATAAAGGAATGGATGGATAGCTGATTGGATGGAGAAATGGATGGATAGATGGATGGATGGATGGATGGATGGATGGATGGATGAGTGGGTGAATAGGTGGATGAATGGATAGATTGGTGGAAGGATGAAAGGGTAGATAAAAGAATGGATGGCTGATTAGATGGAGAAATGGACTGATGGATGGATGGATGGATGAGTGGATAGACAGATGAGTGAGAGAATGGATAGGTAGAAAGGTGGATGACTGGGTGAATGAATGGATGAAGGGATGGAGAGATAGATGGGTGGAGGCTCATGGAGAAGCAGGGCTTCAGTTCAGAGTCACTCAGCAAGTCAGTGGCTTTGAGGGAGCTTGAACCCAGATCCCCCTGTCTATCCTGCACTACCCTCTGGGATGGGAAGGCCAAAGCAGCCTGTGCCATCTTGCTTCCATCTGGCGAGGTTTCATTGTTCTACGACCTTCACCAGGTTTCCCCAGGAGCTGAACGTGGGTAAAATCAGTGCCGAAGTGATGTGGAACCTGTTTGCCCAGGACATGAAGTATGCCATGGAGGGTGAGTACTCTCATCCCCATGTCTGCCAATCTAGCTATAAAGGTAGTTGTGCTTCAGTAGTATCCCCTCCGAGGCTGTGAGTGCCCTCAGGCTTGAGGTTGGACACCTGTGATGGCCAGGGTAGGTGCTGCCAAGACAGAGGGTGGAGACCCTCCTGACTGAGCCACTTCCATTCTCACCCTACCAGAGCATGACAAGCATCGCCTATGCAAGAGCGCTGACTACATGAACCTACACTTCAAGGTTAAGTGGCTGTACAATGAGTATGTGGCAGAGCTTCCTGCCTTCAAGGACCGCGTGCCTGAGTACCCTGCGTAAGTCCCTTGCCCCAAGCCAGAACTATAGCACTGACAGATAGACTGAGGCCCAGGGATGAGATCTGACCTACTCAGGGCTCCCTGGGCATCAAGGGCATAGTGGGGTTCAAACCTAGTAGTCTCTATTTTCAGCCATTGGACTATGGATTCCTATAGCCCTGACAATTAATATTTATAAGTATCAGAAACTGCACTGAGCGGTCCTATGTGCCTTTTCTCATTTAATCCTTTTGACAATTCTATAAGATGGGAGCATTATAATTCCCATTTTGGGGATGAGAAAATGGAGAGTTTAATGCTGAAGGACTTGCCCAAGGTGACATCCAATAAGTGACGGAGCCAGGATTTGAACTCTGGATGTCTGACTCACGGGCTGTGTTGGAGAGCAGGATGGTGGTCACCATTTACCGAGGACCTACTATGTGTTGTGTCATTCACTGCTCACAGCAGCACTGTGGGATAGATACTCCTCTGTTGTACAGGTAATGGGATCCCACAGAGGGAATCCACTTGCCCATGGGTAGTTTATCTGAACCATGAGCCCTGCGAGTATGAGCCTTGCCCTAACAGTGGCCACGAGGTCCATTTCGTGGCTGAAGTAACCGAGGCCTGATGGGTTAGGGAAGCAGGGGGGTACCCACCCAAGGCCACAGGATGAATTCAAGGGAGAGAAGGACCTGCCCAAGTACCGTTAAGAACCAGGCAAAGGAGAGGGTCAGGGGATGAGAGGTGGCAAGACCCCACTCCTGCTCTCCATTCCAGGTGGTTTGAGCCCTTTGTCATCCAATGGCTGGACGAGAATGAGGAGGTGTCCCGGGATTTCCTACATGGGGCCCTGGAGCGAGACAAGAAGGATGGGGTGAGGACACTGGCCCATGATCAAGGCCCTAGAGTGCCCACAGTGGTCTCCCTCTGAGGCCCATTGGGATCCAATATGAGGTCAAAAATTGCCCTTGGGATGAAGCCAGTCTGAAAGATGGCCACCATTTTCATCTTGTTCATAGTGTTGAAAGTGTTCATTCAACAAATGAATGAAAATTCATCAAGCTGGAAGCCCCACACTCCCCATAGCCTCTGTGTCCACATCTAAGTCACCCCTGCACACTATTCATTTCACTCCAGGGCAGTTGGTCTCTGGCTTTCCCCATGGAGAGCAGGGGGGTTGGATGCTGGGACTGTCTGGCTCTGACCCCTCTCTTCCTTTCTGGCCTCCCTCCCACTACAGTTCCAGCAGACGTCAGAGCATGCCCTATTCTCCTGCTCCGTGGTGGATGTCTTCTCCCAGCTCAACCAGAGCTTTGAGATTATCAAGAAACTCGAGTGTCCTGACCCCCAGATTGTGGGGCACTATATGAGGCGCTTTGCCAAGGTATGGGAGTGCAAGTGGGATTAGGGATGGAGTCCAGATGAGGAATTGGGATAGGGTCAAGGTTGAGGTTGCAGTTGAAATTGCTATTGGGATCAAGGTCAAGACTGGGGTTAAGGTTGGGATTGAGGTCAAAGCTGGGGTTGGTGATATCAGTGAGATAGGGGTTGAGGTTGAGATCAATGTTGGAGTTATGATTGGGAACAGCATTTAGGTTGAGTTTGGAGTTGATGTCAGGGCCGTGGTTAAAGTTGGAATTGAATTTGGAGATGGGGTCAAGGTTGAGGATGGGATTGAGCTTGGGTTTGGGTTTAGGGTTACTATTAGTATAGAAATTCAATTTGGCATTGAGGTTGGAGTGAGTGTTGGGATTAATGTAGAATTATGGCGGGCCTTGGGGTGAGGTTGGAGGTCGGGACCATCTAACTGGCATTGAGGGTTCCAGCTAGTTGGCTTTAGGCTGAGTTGAACTTGAGGACTGTAAGTAGGAATTGAGATTCTGTCTGGGATCCAGTCATGCTTGTTCTTGGAGCTGGGTTAATATGATGGTTGATTGCTCTGTGAAAGAGCTGACTTTACATAAAATAGTCATCCTTACCTGGTGGTGTCTCCTCTTGGTTGTGAGGGTCATCTTGGGTAGAGAATTCACCCATTCAAGTGGTCCATCTTAAGTTCTCTTAGGGGTTTGGGCTCATCCCTGATCTCACTAGTGACTCTTGATGGGCTTGCCCAGCCCCAGCCCCCATTCTCACTCCATCTGTGTCCTCCCCAGACCATCAGTAATGTGCTTCTCCAGTACGCAGACATCATCTCCAAGGACTTCGCCTCCTACTGCTCCAAGGAGAAGGAGAAAGTGGTGACCTGTGGGGGACCCTATCCTGTCCCCTCTCAGCCCCATTCTGTACCCCCAAGGCTCCATCCTTCCCTGGGCTCTGTGTCTATGTGTCCAGCTGTGTGTCCGTGTACCTGACTGTGTGTGTCTGGGGGGATCTGGAGGTGAGGGCACATGCCTTCAGTGTGTCATTGTTGCGAATGAAGCCTTCAGGGTGTATGGATGTAAGTGTGCAAAGCTTTGAGCCCATGTGGGAGAATATGGGTGTGTGACAGGAACTCTCCCCCTTCCTGCTACTCCCAGAAGCCTAGCCCACCCTAGGGAAGTTACTTAGCCCTGTTTCCCTCTGCCAGTCTCGAGACACTCCCTTCCCCAACATTCCCAGAAATCTGGTCCCAAATGCTGTCTTTCATTCTTCCTCCGGACTCAGACCCTGAAACCATCCTGGGGTCCCTGGCAGTGGATGGGGGAGGCTCTGGGGAAGGGTACTGAGCCCTGACTCCCTGCTCTTTTTGCATCCCTAGCCCTGCATCCTCATGAACAACACTCAGCAGCTCCGAGTGCAGCTAGAGAAGATGTTCGAAGCCATGGGAGGGAAGGAGGTGAGGCGAAGCCCAGGCAGGGTCATCACGTACCCTGCATCCCTGTAGGCCCTTGATGAATTCCCGCTCAGCTACTCCCTCTAACCCAAGCAAGCAGCTTCACCATCTGTGCCTGTTTCCTCCCCAGCCCCTTGGGATCTCTTTCCCTGTGTTGGATGGGTAAATACCCCATTTATGTGGATGCTCTATAAACCTGACCTGCTATCCTTTTTCCCTCCTCAGCTGGATGCCGAGGCCAGTGACATCTTGAAGGAGCTCCAGGTGAAGCTCAACAATGTCTTAGATGAACTCAGCCGGGTGTTTGCTACCAGGTGGGGACATCTCCAGGGCTGGGAGCAGACAGGAGGGGGTAGCCCCACACCTCTAAACCTGGGGCATCCAGAGACTCAGCAGATGTAGTGGTGAGGACTTCAGGCTCGGAGTTAGAGCTGAGTTCAATCCTGGCTTCACCACTTACTAGCTATGTAGCCTTGGGTGAGTCATTTAATTTCTCTGAACCTTAGTTTACTCATCTATAAAATGAGGATGATGATAGTAATAGTACCTGAGTAGGACTGTGCAGTGAGATAAATAGCACAAGTGAATGTCTCAGCCCAGTGTCCAATTCTGCTATTACACACCACATCATCCCCTGCTCAGTTATATGCCATGGCTCCTTGATGCTCAGGATAAAAACATAAAGGTCCATGGGTCAGCTTTTGAGACCTCATCTGGTCCTTTCTCTGGGAGGCCTGAAGAGTGTGGTCTGAGCTCCTCCCTTCTATGCCCCCAGCTTCCAGCCACACATTGAGGAGTGCGTAAAGCAGATGGGTGACATCCTCAGCCAGGTGAAGGGCACAGGCAATGTGCCAGCCAGTGCCTGCAGCAGTGTGGCCCAGGATGCTGACAATGTGCTGCAACCCATCATGGACCTGCTGGACAGCAAGTAAGCCAGGCTGGGTAGACTAAGATGGCCAGGAAGAGTTTAAGGATGGGGCCTCAGAGACCTAGGGCTGGCCTGGAGAGGACATTCAGGGCATGTTTGCTGGGCAGTGGTTGTATGGTTTGGAAGGGTGGGTGGGTGGAGGTATGAAGGGATAGAAATATGGGTGAGTAAATGGTTGGAAGGACTGTGAGTAAATATTTGTATGGGTGAATGGACAGTGGTTGGATGGATAGATGACATGAGAAATGAGTGCGCTGATTGATGGGTAGATTAAAAGATAAATGCTTGGAAGGCTAGATGGAGGGTAGATGGATAAAAGGAGGGATGGATGGGTAAATGAATAGTTAGGTAAGTATTTGGATGGATGGATGGATGAATAACCAGATGGATGGATGGACGAATGGATCAATAGATTGAAATAAGGAAAAATGGATGGAAGTGTAGATGAGAGGATGGATGAATGGGTGGAAGGGAGGGAGGGAAGGAAAGAGGGGATGGAGGATGGATAGAAAGTTGGATGGGAAGGAGGGAGCAAGGGAGGAGGGGAGAAGAAAAAAGATGGAGGGGTCATTAAATTTGGGGGGGGATAGTTTGGAGGATGGGTGGGTCAGTTGTTGGATGGATCATGGTGGATTGATTACTCGGTCTCCTTGAACCCTCATATATCCAGTCTCGAATTCTTGTTTTCCCTCTCAAGTTTGCCCTCTTCCTATACCATCCCTTCCCCTCTGCCTGAACATGGTCCCAGCCCACTCGCAGTCCCTAGTCTCCAGCCTTCCTCTTCCAGCTTACCCTCCACGCTTCTTTCGAACAGAAAAGTCTGACTATGTATCTCATGAACACTCCATGGTTCCTCACTGCCCTCATGCTGAGGCCCAGGCTTTCCTCCCAGCCAGTGTTGAGTCCTCTTCCAGCCTGGCCCCTGCTGACCTGTCCAGTCACCATTTACTCCTCATGTGTGTCATGCTTCATAGCCCCATCAGATCATTCTGGTCAATGGGATCCATCCGGCCCCATTCAGGGGTCCCTGTACAGGCTCTGTGCCCTCTGGAGCATTTTCCCACCTTGCCCATTTGTTGAGGAAAGGGGGCTCTGCAGGTTAGAGCCAGCTGGGCCATCTCTCAGACCTGCCCTTCATCTCCAGCCTGACTCTCTTTGCCAAAATCTGTGAGAAGACAGTGCTGAAGCGGGTGCTAAAGGAGTTGTGGAAGTTGGTCATGAACACCATGGAGAAGACCATCGTTCTGCCGCCCCTCACTGACCAGACGGTGAGGCCCACAGGGGGCCAGAGGGGATTCCTGGGCAGCCTCCCCTGTGGGAGCCCAGAGAACTTGATGCCAAAGGCAGTGGGGCTCAGAGGTCAGTGGGGCCATTCAAAGATTAGAGAGGTCACCTATGGATTAAAAGTCACCAAAGAGTCAAATAGGTCATTCATGGGTCAGATATATAAATGTCAAAGAGGTCACGTAGAGTTAAGAGATGTCTAAGGGACACAGAAGTCATATGTGGATCAATAGGGCATACAAAGGTCGGAGATCACCCAGAAAATAAAGAGGTCAACTTGGGGATCATGGAATCCATGGATCACAGAGGTCATATGGGTCAGTGGGTTCATCAGAGGGCTCTTTGGGGTCAATCACGAGACAAGGAGGGGAGATACCATGGACTTGGAAGATCAGAGACCAATAGAACACAGGGCTCCCAGAGGTCAGCCAGAGGTTACAGAGAGCATCCAAGGTCAGAGAGGTCAAGCAGAGGTCAGCATTCATCTACAGGCCAGGACCATGCCTCTAGAACCCTTTGGGAAAAGCCCAGAGACCGTGATCCCCAGGGATCAGGCTTCCAGGTGGGATTGGGTGAACCACAACATCTGCGGAGGGGTGTGGCTGGGTGTGGGTTCCTCCAGGGAGGTGTGCGGGCCTGAGGACGGCAATGGCACATGGGTTGATGGCACAGTACAGAGTGAGAGGACGTTCCTGGGTGGTTGGGGGAGGCTCGGAGAGGGTGGGCAGGGCCGCCAAGAGGCACCGATGGTGGGGGATGGTGGGGGAGGCTTTAGACCTCCCGTCACCTGTCACCTGCCTGTCTCCTCTGGGCTGGGCAGGGGCACGGGGTCCGCCCCTCGGTGCCGTCTCCGCCCCCTCCCTGGCCTTCCTGGGAGACTCATGGTGACTTATTCCCCCCTCCCCCACCGCCCCCCCCCCATCTCGGCTGACAGATGATCGTAAGTAGAGGCCCTTCTGTCCGTCTGTCTGTCCGTCCGCTCTGTGTCTGGACTCGGCCCACCGCGTGGCTGCACCCACCCCACCCAGTGCCCCCTCCTCACCCACCGGCCTCCCACCCACTGTCCCACTTCCCGCCTAGATGTGCCTGTGTCTGTCTGGGGCGGGGCATGGGGAGGGGGCGGGGCCTGGAGGGAGGGAGGCCACGCCCGCCCACCCCGCCCCATTGTTAAGTACCCAGGAGGTGCCTTCGGGCTCCCAAACCCCGAAGCCTAAGACCAGCATCTTCACATCTGACTTCATCCCTTACTTGGGATTCACCCTCACCCCCATGCTCAGACTCCAGCAGGATACTGGTCCCTCTCTGAAGCTAGAAGGAGGCTAAAAGTCAACGGAGTTCTCGAACGTCCTCGCTGGCTCTCAACTGTTAACAGCCACACAAAATACAGGCCCCCACCCCCCGAGTCCCTACTCAGCTGTTAGGCACAGACCCCAACCCCCACCACCACCACCCCTGCCTTCCCACTCCCACCGCAGGATCACATGAATCCCAGACACACACCCAGGCACCCAGGTGGGAGACAGCATTTGTGACTTTGGTGGCAGGCAGACCTGGCGTCAAATCCCAGCCCAGCCACTCTGTGACCTTGGGAAGTCACTTCACCTCCCAACCTCTGGTTCCTTGTCTGGAAAAAGAGGTTACCTGTAGTAACTCTCGGAGGGTTGTTGTGAGAACCAAACGGGATGATGCATTAAAGTCTCATCTCTGTGACTACCTGAGGCAGTGCTCACTAAATTAGAGCTGATATTGTTGGTGATGGTAGTAATATGTAGACACACAGGAGGGCAGAGATCAATAAAACCACTTCAGAGTCCCCCCCCCCCTTTTGTGGACAAGACAATTATAAGATTTCACCTGTCAAAAGTTCACGAGCGTTCATCTCACTTCTTGGTGGCTGCAGTCTGGGTCTTTGGCTGTAACCATCTGGTGGCAGGATACCCAACAACAGTGTGTTTATGGGCAAGGAGCTAAAGGGATTCACATTTATTGATGATTCTTTGTGGGTTTTTTGTGTTTTTTTTTTTCTTTAAGATCTTATTTTTGTTTATTCACGAGAGACAGAGAGGCAGAGACATAGGCAGAGGGAGAGAGGCACAGGGAGCCTGATGTGGGACTCGATCCCGGGACCCTGGGATCACTCCCTGAGCCAAAGGCAGACGCTCAACCACTGAGCCACCCAGGCGTCCCTATTGATGATTCTTTGTATGATCGACCTCGTAGTTGCTGTACAGCCTACATTCATGACAACCCTTTGAGTGAGGTGGATATTATTATTCCCGTTTCGCAGAAGAGGAAAGCTGAGGCTCAGAGAGGAGGAGTCACTTGCTCAAGGCCACATAGTAAACATGCCAGAGTCAGGTTCCAAATTCAGACCTACCTGAATTTGGAGCCTATTTGATCACCTGTTGACCCAAGAAACAAGATCCTCATATATACAGTAAACATAAACGGATCATACTTTGGCAGTGACTTCTTTCTCTCTGGCTCTGTATTTCTATTTCTCCTCTTTCTCTTTCCTATCTCTCTGACTCTTATAGCTTTTAAGAGTTGGTCATTAAGGTACACACACATCCCTCCATGCAACCCAGCCATCAGCGCCCTGTGCGGTATAGATGCCCCTTACCTCCTGTCCCCGTGAGTACATGTGTGATCACCCTGGGTTCCCACCACACATGGCTTGCCAGGTTGATCACCCTGTGACGTTGTCTCTGCAGGGCACCCTCTTGAGAAAACATGGCAAGGGATTAGAAAAGGTAATGAGGGCCTCATCTGTGCTGAGGTCCTGAGCTCTGGTGTCTGGGTGTGTGTGTGCATGTGTGTGTCCGTGTACATGGGTAGGAAGGTCAGCTGGGATCACAGGTAAAGGCAGGTGTCTTAGCCAAGTCCCAGAAAACCAGAAGTTAGAGATGAGTTGATTCTCCAGGGTCATGGCTTGGAGTAGGTGTCCATGTGTGAGCAAACATTGGCACAAACGGCTCCCACCCTCTTATAACAAAACCCAAAGGGCTTATCTCAGCCCTGGGCTCAGCTGAAATTCTGTGGCTTTGAGAAGGGCCCGGACCCTGGACTACTGCCCTGGACTGAGACACGTGTTGTTTTTCATGTAGATTGTTGTTGTTGTTGTTCTAATGGGTATTTGTTGTAAGGAGATGGGAGCTGTGGCAACACATGAACAGTTGCCCTTGCTGTGCATTCATGTAGGAACTATCATACCTGTGAGCACACAAGCTTCCCTACTCACTCATTTAGCCCTTTGAGGAGGGGCGCATATTCAATGTGCCAGGCACCATATACATGTAAGTGCATCCATGTAGGGGTGAGTGTGTGAGCTTATGTGTGTGACTGTGCACACATGTGGAAGTGTTTAGGGGTCCATGTGTGTATTTTAATGTGTGAGTTCTTCTGTGTGTATGTGTTTTTGTGTGCTGATCCAAGTGTGTATGCGCGTGTGTGTTAAACTTTCTGCACCTGTGTGGATGTGCTCGGGTGTGTGTCTCCACATTGAGGGAACTTGTGATACCTATAAGTACATTTCTTTTAGAAGCAGCCCTGTGGGAAAAAGTCTTGGGAGTTGGGGGAGGAGAGAAACCCAAGCCCTTTCTCTTCTCTCCCCCTCTCCAAGGCACCCCATCCCTAGGCAGGCTGTCCCCAGGTGATGGGCTGGTTGTAGCCTCCTGGCAGTCGGGGAGTCCAGCCAGAGCCCCCAGTGGGAGACAAGGGAAGGTGCCTAGCTGGGGAGGGGGCCCAGTGTTAGACTCAGGACCTGGGGGGGCAGCTTGTGGGCTGGGGAGTGGGACTGTGCTTTGAGTGGGCAGGGAAGCCCCAGTGAGCATCCTCCCAACAGCCACCCAAACTCTGACCTCCGCCTGATTCTCTCCACAGGGCAGGGTGAAATTGCCAAGCCACTCAGATGTAAGACCAGCCTCTCACTGTCTGTCTGGCTCCCACCCCCGTCCCCCTCCCCACCCCGTGCCTCCTTCCACCTCTGTGGTCCTTGCCGTCTGGGGGCGCACTGTGAACCCATCTGTGGTCTCTTCTTCCTTTGTCTGTCTGGTTTGCTCGTGAGGGTGGGTGGGGGGGGAGGCAGGAGGGGAGGAGGGTGTGGCAAGGGAAACTGAGGACCAGATAGCTGGGCTCCTAAGTCGCTGTGCTTCAGGACAGCCTCAGGGAATCACAGACAAGGATCAAAAAAGTGGCCACAGCCAGGACGATAGTAAGGATGTTAGTAGGGGCAGCTCCCACTGGCCAGCTGGTAGACCGTCAATGTGATTCCAATCATCTCAGCTGTAAATGGGCCTCCTTCCTGCCTAGCCCTGCTCAGGACCCCAGACCACCCCAGAGCCCAGTAAATGCAGGACCTCATCGATACTTAGGCCTACCCCAGCCCCCGAGCTAGTGTAGGTGCCCCTGTGAACCAGCGAAGGAAACTGAGACCCAGAAAAGTCCAAGGACATGCCTCAGGTCACCTAGCACAGTGATTGGAGGAGGCAGGACTTGTGACTTCCAGGCCGATCATTGCCCCCCAGCACTGCTCATGACCTTGAGGCCAAATGATAATAACGACAGTGAACATTGAACAAAGACACATTTAGCCCCAGCTAAACCATGAAGTAGATATGATTTCCCCCAACTAGATGAGAAAGCTGAGGTTCAGAGAGGTTAAGTGACTTGCCCAGGGCCACATAGCAGAGCTGGGATTTGAACGCAGCCCACCCAGGCTCATTGGAGCCATAACCAGGATGCCATCTTGCTGGTGTCTGTTTTGGGTGGGTGGAGGATGGGTACTGAGGTGTGTGTTGCTTGGGGAGGATTCTTCCTTTTACAAGGTCATACTAACAGCCACCCAGATTACTGGGGGGAAATTCTCCTACAGGGGCATGGGGCCCGGGGAGTGGTGGTGCTGGGGTCACCAGAACCCATCCCACAGTTTTCTTGAAACCCTCTGACTTTGGGCTGCCCAGCGTGTCCCATACTGACAAACACCATCTGGGGCTCCCTGCACCCATGGCTCCTCACTGCCTGCTCTCTTTCTTCTCTGTCCCACAAACCCGGGGTCCTGGTAGAGGTGAGAGGGTGGGTAGTGCGCCCACACTGGGATTTGCAGGGACAAAGTCATCACCTCCTCCCACTCAGCACTTCCTGAGGGGAAGCTCCAGATCTGTCTCTGGGACATAACCATTGCCCTGCCCAGAGCTTCTGGACAAGAACCAAGGTGGTGTCCGGGGCTAGGGTGTCAGTAGGGCTGTGGGGATTGGTCTGGAGGACCGCCCCCCTCACCTCGGCTGTGACTGTTGTTACCTGCAGGGAACCCAGATGATCTTCAATGCAGCCAAAGAGCTGGGTCAGCTGTCTAAACTCAAGGTGAGGCCAAGTGTGGGGGCAGGAGGTTGGGGTGGGGACATTTCCTGGGGGAGAGGTCCCAGAATGGTGACATGCTTAGGGGACAGAAGCCCCACTCGGACTGACTTAAGCACAATTTATTGGATCCAGTGTGTTGGAAAGATGTGCAAAGTTCAGCTTCAGATACAGCTTGATCAAGGGTACAAATCATTTATTTGACAAATATTGAGCACCTGCTGTGTGCCAGTCACAGGCAAGGCACCAGGCACACAGCAGACCCACTACCCTACTTGTCAGAGTTTTCCATGAGGCCCAGCCCAGACAGGCATATCCCTAAGGTGGGGTCTGCTCTGCCCACCTGGGCCCTCTCTCCATCCATCCAGGACCACATGGTACGAGAAGAAGCCAAGAGCTTGACCCCAAAGCAGTGTGCAGTCGTCGAACTGGCCCTGGACACCATCAAGGTGAGAGGTCCCACCCCTGTCCCTTCCCAGGTGGAACAGGCAGAGGGTGTGACTGGTGAGGACATGGACCTAGACTCCCAACCCACCTTACTTTATTCAATTTATAAACACTCCCTGATGACTCCTCTGTCAGTTCCAGGCTGGCTGATGCAGGGTCCCGCGGAGCCCTAGGTTCAGGGGGCCAGCCAGATACAGACACCCCCAGCTCTGGGGTGTCAAGCTCTGGGTCTTGAGGAATGCATAGGAGTTCCAAGCCAGAGCAAACAAAGCATTGTAGGTAGAGGGCCAGCCCATGCAAGAACCCGGGGGCGGGGGAGGGGGCATGAAAGGGGCCGTGGTCTCCATGAAATGAAAAGCATGAAAACTACCCTGAGGGCAATTTTTTTTTTCTTAAATAATTATAGTGAAATAGGGTTGGCAAAGTATTAAGGAGGGTGGTCAAGGAAAGCTCCTTGCGATCTTAACCAACGGAGGGAGGACAGGGAACCAGCCACGGCAAAATTAGGTGTTTGACTTTGGGAGGGAGGCCGTCCCATCAAGGAGCGCAGGAAGTGCAAAGACCCTGAGGCAGGTACCACAAGGGGCTGGAGGAGAGGGAGAGGCATGGGTGTTATTTTGAGACTGCCGCTGGCTTTGGGGGCAGGGCTGGAGGTGGGGGAGTAGCAGAGCCGACCAGTGTTCTGAGGCCCCGGGTCATCCAGCACGTCACCACTGGAGGGCAGCGGGGGTGGGGAGGGGGGTATCGGGGCTGCCTAACTAGACTCACCTCTCCCCGCCCTGTCCTCCACAGCAATACTTCCACGCAGGTGGCGTGGGCCTCAAGAAGACCTTTCTGGAAAAGAGCCCGGACCTGCAGTCCCTGCGCTACGCCCTGTCCCTCTACACGCAGGCCACTGACCTGCTCATCAAGACCTTCGTGCAGACGCAGGCGGCCCAGGGTAAGCGGCGGCCTGCTAGCTGCGGCCACCCAGCCCCTAAGCCAGTGAGGCCGCCACCGACTCACCTCCTCTGTGACGTCACGGGCCGGGGCAATTGACAGCCCCCGGGAGCCCGCGAGCTCCGCGCTGGCTCGGGGCCAACGAGTGATCGCCTACTCGTGGGGGCGGGACCTCGACGTCACTGGGCCAGGAGGTGATTGAAAGCTGTGGGGCGGGACCTCTTTGAAGGCCAGGCCCCGGGAGTGATTGAAAGCTCCTGGGGGCGGGACTTGGAAGGATGGGATCCAGGGAGTGGTTGACAGCTCGGGGGAGGCGGGGCATATGACGTCATGCGGCAAAGGAATGATTGACAGCCCCGGGGGATGGGATGGGAGGGACCCCCGACCCGGAGGAGCGGACCGAGAGGGAGTTTCCGTTTCTCAAATTCTGTCTTTCTCTCTCTCTTCTCTTGCCTCTGTCTCGTGTCCCTCTCTGAGTTCACGCACAGCAGCTGGGGCTGGGGAGAGCAGGACTCTAGGGTCCTAGTTCCCCTCCCTGGGGACACCCCCCGCCCCCCCATTCAAAACTGGCCCTAGGACGCGGGAGAGAAGTTTGGCCGCTGACCCAGGCGTAGTTCCGGCAGCGGGGTGGGAGGGAGAGCGGCCATCCGGCCAGAAGCTGGGGGGAGGGGAGCGCCCCCCACCCCCATCCCCCCCACCCCGAGTCAGCCCAGGGCCTAGGGCCCTCCCTGGGCGCCGGGCTCCCGTGCTCAGCCTCGTGCCCAGTCCAAGCTGCTGCTTTTAGTGTCCCTGGTGTCCCCCCCGGAGCGGGAGGCTGTCCGTCCGTCCGTCTGCAGCTGACGTTTCTCTCTCTCTTGTTTCTCCTCCCTCTCACTCGCCGCCCCCTCTCCGCGCCTCCCCTGCTCCCCGCCACGCACACTCGCCCTCCATCCTCGCCTCTCGCTCGCTCGTCTCTCCCCCACCCCTCCCTCCCCTCCTTTCTCCACCTTCCCCCGCGATTAGTCCATGGTGGAAAAGGGACTAGGTTTACCCTTAGTGAAGACATTTATCCTGAGAAGGGTACGTGCCTCCGCCGCCCGCCCGCCCGCCCGCCCGCGCCCGGTGCCCGGTGCCTGCGCCCCTCCCGGCCCGGCTAGTAAAAGGCCCGTCCTTCCGCCTCCCGGCCGCGCCCGGGCCGACCGGCTCTGGGGGCCTAGGTGGACGAGGGGGAAGGACGGCTTGCTGGTTCCACGGGGGGAAGGAGAAGCGATTCGAGTCGGAATCCGCTTCGCCCTAGGTGCACCTCCTAAGCAGGATCCCGGGAGCCCCGGACAGCGCCTGCACGGCTGGGAGTGGGCTCGGATGCCAGTGGGCCCCTCCCCCAGCTCTGCCTCTGGCGGCTGGGCGCCTGCGGGAGTAGCTCAGCTTTCCCATCTGTAAAAGGGGAACGGTCAAGGGCCCTCATACAAAGATTATTTTTAGGATTAGCTGAATTAAATTTAGAGCAGTTCCCGACCTGTAATACATGTGGTAGCTCCCAGGAAGTGTATTGTTGCTGTTACTGTATTATTATCACTAATGACTATTATTACCGACGTCATGCTTCCAAGCATAGAAAACGAATTGTTTTCAAGCTCTAACTCTGAGCCAGCGCTTGTGTCAAGAAACATTTCTCAGGGATTTTTTAGAAAAGATTTCTCCCAATTGCCCCACAGGGCAGTCCATCATTCCACAGATGAGGAAGCTGAGTCTCAAAGGAGATTAAGCCATTTGCCCAAGGAACCTTCCTTTATGAAGGGGCGAGGGGCAGGGACTCAGGGAGGGGCGGGATTGGGGTAAACAGAGAGGCCCGAGAAAGACCCTTCCCCTTGGAGCCAGCAAACCACGGGATGGGGGCGCCCAGCAATGCCCTCCTCCCCCTTCTTACTAGCTTTGGCCATGGTCTGACCCCTCACCCCACCCACCACTGTCCAACTCCCCACCTGGCACCCTCAGTCTGGCCCGGATTGAGCTTGCTGTGAAGCATCAGCCTTGGGGTTGGGGGGAGGTGAGGCTGAGCATGTGACTGGTTGGGGGGAGGGGGGAGCCGGAGCCTGAGATGACAAGGAAGGTGGCCTGGGGTGGGCAGTGAGGATTTGGCAGGGGGGGGGGGGTGCACGCCCCAGTAGTGGGGTGATGGGGGGGTCTCCAGGCCTCTCTGTCCCCTGAGCCTCAGTCACTTTCCACCCAGTGCCAGGTAACCCTGATTAACCTTGGATACCCACCCCTGACTCCCCCCTTCTTCCCCCTATGCATGGGGTGCTCAAGGTGTGGGGAGCTTTCTGAGGGGCAAGGGAGGGGCCTGGTGGGGGTGCTGGCGGTCACAGGTCCCCAGGCCCCACAGGATGCCCTTTCCAGAACCACAGAAAGAGGGACAGGGACAAAGCTTTTAGGTTGCCCCTTCAATGACCCACCAGAACCAATCAATCAGGGCATCGTGGTGGCCACAGAGACACACCTTACCCAGGCTCAAGCAGACTAGGGAATTTGTGGGCCTGGAACGGAAAGATTAAGGGCTGTGTCGACATCCATAATAGCTGGATCTGCGGTCTTGGGCAATGTCATTGGTCACTGATCTCTGCTGAGACATCTGTGACGAAGGCTTTCCCCTCGTTGGGCAGAGACAGACTTGCCAGCTTAGCACCAAAGACTCTGTTCTCAGAGTTATGGCCAAAGTCCCAGGGCTAACTCTGATTGGCCCAGCACGGATCACATGACCACTCCTGAGCCAATCATTGCAACAGTGGGCAGGGCATGACCTGACTGGGCAGCTGTGGTTATTTCGCCATGTGTGCAAGATGGAGCCCCTAGGCTTAAGATTCTTGACGCTTGAGATTCTCTATGGAAAGAGGAACAGCCTTGAGGCAGGGAAAATAAAGATATCCCTACAAGCTGTCGCTTCAGAAGAAGTGAGGACTCTGGGTCAGGTTCTCACAGTGTTTTGGAGAAGCAGTGAAGGAGCCTGTGTGGCTGCAGCAGAGTGAGCAAGGGTGAGCGTGGACAGAGGTGACGCGGGAGAGGTAATAGTGAGGACGCACTGGGAGGGACACTGCAGGTCACCAAAAAGACTTTGATTATTTCAGAGGGATTTGGAAGCCACGGAAGTGTTTTGACCAGAGGAGGGAAGTGTGCTAACCTAATAGGATTTTCTGTGGGTGGTGTATGGAGAGAAGCTGAGAGGAGGATTTGGGGGACAGGGTATGGGTTACTGCAATAGTCCAGGCGTGAGATGATGGGGGATGGAACCAAGGAGGTGGGTCAGATTCTGGATGTATTTTGAAGATAGAGCCAGCAGACTTTTCTAGTATGTACTTAGAGAGGGAGTGAAGACCGAGAAGGGAGTCCCAACAGTTTGAGGATTGAAAGAGAAGGTGACAAAAGAGTGTGAGAAGGAGCGGCTAGTGTGTAGGAGGAGAACCTGAAGAGTGTGGCATTGGTGCAAGCAAGAGGAGAAATGAGGCCCCGGAAGCCAGGATATGTAAGATGAGGACTGAGTTTTGACAACGTGGCTGTCAGCAGAATGAGAAAAATGGGGGGGGGGGGGGCAGGTGCATTAAGCTCAGAGAAGTTAAGAGAGCTGAGATCACGCAGCAAGGTAGTGAAAGGCCAGACCCCAGCATTCTTGGCCTCCTAAGACCATTTGCCATCCCTGCCCCACCCTCAGTGCCACCCTGTCAGGGCTGATGACCTGGTGCCGCCAGCACATGGTGGGTGGGAGGCGGTCCAGGTCCCTTAGAGTGGGTGGGAAGAATGGAGCTCATGCCAAGCATCCTCCCCTTCCCCGCCCAGGCTCGGGTGTGGAAGACCCCGTGGGTGAAGTTTCAGTCCACGTTGAGCTCTTCACTCATCCAGGAACCGGGGAACACAAGGTCACTGTGAAAGGTGAGTAGTCTGAGTTGGAAGGGGGCATGGCTTCACCAGGATTCACTAGGTCCTGTGACAGAAATCAAACTCAAACTAGCTTAAGCAAGAAAAACATTTTTCATTAAAAAAAAAAAAAAAGTTTTCATAAAACTGAAAATTCCAGAAATAAATTACCTTCAGGCATGGCTGGATCCAGAGGCATGGACAGTGTTATGGGACTTAATTCCACCTTCCCCATCTTTCAGGTCTGCCTTCCTTTTGTTGGCTTTTATTTTTTTTTATTAGAACACAGATTGAGCTGTTTCATAAGCCCTAAAATAGCAATGGCTTAAACAAAACAAAATAGAATGAAGTTTCCTCTGAGGTAACTCCAAGAACAGTCATCCCAGAGCTGACAGGGAGGCTTCACAAATTTGGGGGCTCCTGTCATCTTATGTTGCACTTTCACCCCCAATATGCTTTCCTCCTCTATAGGGCACCAAAGAACTCAGTACCCACCAGCATCCCAGCCAGCAGCTGGGAAGGAGAAAGTTAAGCCCATTCTCCCTGCCTTTTAAGCTACGATCTGAAAGTTGTACAGATCACTTCCTTTCACTGAAATTTCATTGGCTGGAACTTAGTCATATAGCCACACTTAGCTATAGGAACATTCTAGGAAATGTATTATTTCAGACAGACTTCGAAAACCACAGCTTCGTACCTTACCTTACCCTCTACTTCCCCTTCACAGTCGTGGCTGCCAATGACCTCAAGTGGCAGACTTCTGGCATTTTCCGGCCATTTATCGAGGTCAACATCATTGGGCCCCAGCTCAGTGACAAGAAACGCAAGTTTGCAACCAAATCCAAGAATAACAGCTGGGCCCCCAAGTACAACGAGAGCTTCCAGTTGTGAGTCTAAGGATGGTTTGGGGAGCATGGGGAGGGGACATCCTCCTGGGTGACCTCAGGATCCACCAGAAGAGGGATGTCTGGTGGCCAGTGATACTTGGGTGCAGGAATGAGAGGGGTCACATCCTAGGTGAGGGCACTGGGAAGGAAGGCACCTTAGTGCAGGAGTGACCTTGGTGAGGGGATGGGATGAGTAATCACTTTGGAAGACAAGCAGTGAATGAAATGTAACATGTTGATGAAGCTTGTGAAGAGGAGAGGAAGTCTGGGCAGAGGGGGCCTGTTGGGCACAGCCATTTCTGGGGCTGGAGACTCAGGTCTGGTTAAGGGCCATGAGTGGTCATGATGCGGCAAGGAAGGTGTGGGTGAGGTCTCGGGGGCATCGGGGCAGGTCTGGAGGAGTCACCGGCAGGGGACAGGAGTGGTGTGGTCCAGGGCTAGGGATGCCTGTCCAGTGGGTGAGAGTGAGGTCACATCCATGTGGGACTTCCTGGTGAGCATAGTCGGAAGCATCAGGGCCCCAGAGGAGCAGATGACAAAGCACAAATGCGTCTGATCAAGGTGTTACTTGGGGTGGGCAGATATTTGGATCAGGCGCAAACCTCACTGGGGCAGGTTATGTTGGGAGGTGTTCTTGGGGGACAGAAGAGCAGAGGGGTAGGGGGGCATGAGAGCTGGGAGAGGACAAGAAGAGGGCTCTTGGTGAGAGGATTTTGGAGGGGTAGGACAGCTGATGCAATGCTTGGGAGCAGGGGCTTCCTCTAGTAGCCGCGCAGGTATCTCCTGGGGTGGGCGGAGTACAGCGGCCGCGGTGTGGGCGTGGCCCTCCAGGGCAGGTCCCCTGGGGACAGAGGCCAGCACTGGGGACAGAACTTGGGGGCTGGGGAAGGCACACTGGAGTGTGTGTGGGGGGGAGTTCACTCGTGATGAGGCATGAGGCAAGTCGTGTGGAGAGAGCACCTGAAGGGTAAGAGGTGTAGTAGGGAGTATGGGGGAGGGGCCACGTCAAGGAGAGAGCTTGGGTTCAAGGGGGAGCCCGGTAAAGGGGCTTCTGGGCGCGGTATCTGGGTTAGGATGGTGGGAGCAGCAGCTCATCCGGCCAAAGGTGCGGGCGCCCATATCACGGGGCGGAAGCCTGGTCTAGCCAGGGGGTCTCGGAGGTGTCACCTGGGTGGGGGCGTGGCTTGGCCTGGGGCTGGCAGTAGGACGGTGGGGGTGCTGTCGGCTAGAGATGGGGTGGGGGGCAGAGGAGAGGAAGGAGAGACAAGAGATATTCCCGAGGGGGGCGGCAGAGGTGCGCATCCGGAAAGATGGGCGTGGCCCCGCTCTGGGCGCCCCGGGGGCGGGGCCACCGGGGGCGGCGGGCGGGGCTGTCCTCACGCCCCGCCCCCCGCAGCACGCTGAGCGCCGACGCGGGCCCGGAGTGCTACGAGCTGCAGGTGTGCGTCAAAGACTACTGCTTCGCGCGCGAGGACCGCACGGTGGGGCTGGCCGTGCTGCAGCTGCGGGAGCTGGCCCAGCGCGGGAGCGCCGCCTGCTGGCTGCCACTGGGCCGCCGCATCCATATGGACGACACGGGCCTCACAGTGCTGCGCATCCTGTCGCAGCGCAGCAACGACGAGGTGGCCAAGGAGTTCGTCAAGCTCAAGTCGGACACGCGCTCCGCCGAGGAGGGCGGCGCCGCGCCTGCGCCCTAGCGTGGGGCGCGCGGGCGGGCAGCGTTGCGACTGCGCACGGGGCGGGGCGACGTCTGCGCTGGGGCCTCCCAGAGGGCTCTGCGGAGGGCTGGCTGTGCCTGCGCCCTTGACCTCGCTGCCCCCTCTAGGGAATTGTGAACGGACGACGCCCCGCCCCCTCGAGAGGCCACGCCCTCGGGCGCGATGAAGGAAGAAGCCACATCCCCTACTAGAAGCCAAGTCCCCAGCGCCTAGGGGACCTTTGGAGCTGGGATGGGAGGAAGTCCCGCCCCCTGTGGAGGAGGCCAGGTCCTGGGGCTCTGGTACGGGGAGGCCCTGCCTCCTGTCCCCTGGAAAAGCCATAAGATGGGTCCCCAACCCCTGGGGCCCAAGACCAATTGCCAAGTATGGAACTCTCAGCTCCCTCGAGGGGCGGGCCCTGGGCGAGGGGCGGGGCTTCCTGGAGCGCCCCCTGGGGTGGTCTAGGGGTTGGAGGCACTAGGATGCAAGTTGGAGGGCCCAGGTTGGACCAGAGTGTCTTTTCATGTTTGTGCAAAAAATAAACGGGGAGGGAGGGTAGGATGGGATTTCAAAAGCACATGCGCCCTCGGGCGCCCAAACCCTGGGGGCCAAGTGGATGGCTGTGAAGCACCCGCGCTGCCCCCACTTCCCTATGGGGGTTTGCCTCTCCTGTTCCCCCAATATACCCCATCCTCATATCATAGAGTTCAATCCACCCATTTAACAGATGGCAAAACTGAGGCCCAGAGAGCTGCTTGAGGCTTTGCCGAAGGTCCCAGTGCCATACCCTCTCCCCACTCCCTTTGGCCTGTGTGCCCCATTTAAAGGTGGGCTGAGATCGGATGACCGACACAGCTCCCCATTGCTGCTAACCCCTCCTCAGGGGACCTCCCCCAATCCTTACAAGGGATGGGGGTTCTGGGCCAATCCTCCACTGCCCCCCCTCCCACGTCTGGCTGCCAAGTGAAACCCCTGCCCTCAGCCCTTTCCCCTGGGACCCTGTGGGGAGGTTCCCTGGACCCAGGCAGTCCCCGAACCTCTTCTCCGGGCAGGCAAGAAAGAGACCAGAAACTCTAGGTGTGTGTATATGTGTGTGTGTGTGTAAATACACAAACATGCTCGGAGCTTAGTCTCCAAAATCTCATTCATTCATTCAAACACCATGCCACAGGATACCCCCGGTGGGGCCTCTACCTGCCTAAAGCTCTTCCTCCAGCAGGCAGTAGTGGGGCGATCTGGCCAGAGTCAAGTTTCCCCATTTTAGTTCATGCAGGCAGAACCTTTTGGGAAAGTTTGTCATGGCTTGACTTTGCTCAGAATCTGCTTCTCCATGTTGGACAGGAGCTCGTGTGCCATTTTTTTTTCCCTGCCAGATTAGCAAGTACAGGATTCTCTTGTGCTGGGAAGAAACTAAAACAGGGGTGAGGTGAGGAGTAGCTGGTCTCCTGGAGTGGTAAGGGCTGTGTCAGACGGGAAAGCAAGGGAGGGCTTTCTGAGGAGGTGAGAAATGAGAAGGAACCACCCATTCGAGAGAAGAAAGCTCCAAGCAGAGGGAACAGTAGGGGCAAAGGCTGAGGTGGGCAGGCTTGAAGCACAGTGAGGTCCATGTGGCTGAAGAGGGGGACAACAGGGAGGAGGTGTTGATGTCGGGCAGACCTGCAGAGATATCAGACCAGGCAGGGCCCTCGGGAGTTTTTACGCTAAGAGACTTGGAGAGCTTCAGGAGATTTTAAAGCCGAGGAGGGTCTGGATTTCAGGTTTTAAAACCTCCATCTGGCCACCTTATGGAGAATGGACCAGTGCAGTTTGGGGGAGAGACAATGTGCTTTTGGGACACTGAAATTAATTCCTGGAGGGATTTTAGAAGATCTATTTTAAAAGAAAAAAATAAACCCACCCCTTAGATGAGCCCTGGGCCACTGGGTACAGTTGTCCCGTTGTGCACTGCCCAAGGGTTTGACACTTCTAAGGAGGCCATGTGCAAATCCTAGGGATTGAGAGTTGTATTTTTATATTGATGGTTTCCTGGCACTATTTTGTAAGTTACCCAGAGGTGCTCTACGTCCTCTGGATTTAGGCAGGTTCAGGTACCTGAAGGTTCTGAACCAGAGATTAAGATGCAAGTTCTCCCACAGGTAGGTGGGGGAGGCGACAGGGGCAGGTTGGGAGGTGGCAAGGAGGGAGCTTAGCGTCTCTCTCACATGAACTGAGAGGCAGATTTTAAGTTCGGACCATCCATGAGGTAGGTAGGAGTGAGGTGGATAGAGGATTCGGGTTGAGAACACCAGCAACACCCAAAGGGGAGGTAATGTGACCTGGGGTGAGCCCTGAAAGATTTATGGATGACCAGTAGGAAAAGAGAAGAGGGAGCTGAGCTTTTCTCTGAAAGAGCAAACTTATTTCCCAAAAGAGTCCTTGGGAATCCCTGGTCAAGGCCTGCCAGTGTGTGTGTGTGTGTGTGTGTGTGTTTGGAGTTCCCCAGCGCCAGCCCAGGCACATGGAGGGAGCTTCAGGGAGTATTTGTTGAAAGACTTTTTCTGACTCCCAGGCTAGAACTGTTTTGGAAATTTCCTCCCTCTTCTTTCCCCCAGAGAACTCCTATTTATCCCTCAAAACCCATCACAAATATCCTCTCCCATAGAAAACCCTCCCTGCTCTTCCTCAGGACTTCCCCAGCCTCTGTCCCCGATGCCTGGGGGCTAGGGGTATCTGCCATAGTCCCCATTTCCCCCAGACTGGGGATGTGAGGCCTCTAGAGGGCCCTAAGTTCACCTAGCACAGACTGGGTACAGGAGGATGATAGGGAAGGTATGCCTAGTTGAAATACGTCTTGGGGTCGGGGGTCCACATGCGTGTCTATCCATGTCTGTTCCTAGCAACCTTCCCCTCCCACATAGACCTGGGCACACAGAAGGTGTTCCAGCCAGACTGTGGCTGAGTCACAGGACACGGCGTGGAGAGAGGACGAGAGCAGACGAGGAGACAGGGAAGGAGTCTAAGGGGCTGGAAGCCTTTGAAACTAGGACGTTCCTGTATTGGAACAAGGCTCAGAGAGGAGCAGGGTCTTCCGCAAAGCCACTCTCCGCCTCACCTGGGGTACCCTAAGCTCTGAGCCTTGGTGGGGTCTCAGGGTTGCATTTAGACCTCATTTCATGCCAGGAGCTGGCCCTAGATTTCCATGGTCAGAGAACGGAGGAGGTACGTTTGGCCCATGGTGGGGCAGGGAGAGTGCGACATTTGAGGGGCATCTTGGACAGAGTCGATCCCGTCTCCCTGTGCGCCCACCCCACAAGAGGGACAGTGTCCCAGAGTAAGGACACGAAGAGAGAAGAAGAGGGAAGGTTGGAGAGAGAGAGAAGGGGAAAAATCAGGAGGGTGAGATCATCCCCAGGGAGACCTTGAGGCGGAGAGAGAGACTCAGAGATGGGGAGATGCAGGAACAGAGGGGAAAATGAAGCTGGGGATCTAGAAGGAAGAGGAACCCACCGTTCTCTCTGGCTCTCCCCGTCCATCCTGGAAGGATTTCTGTAAAAGGAGCAGGTGCCTGGCCGCGACCGCAATCCCTCTCAGGCTCCAGTCTGAAACCTCACCGTGCCCCCATCAGAGATGCAAAAAACTTAACACCCAACTAGAAATCTTTGGGACCTCAGAGACCTTTCTGTCCCCCACACCCTGCGCTGTTCATTTTGCAGATGGGGACACCGAGGGGCGGGGCAGAGCAGGGACAGCCCAGAGTCGCCCCAAACTGCTGCCCCGGTGGAGCGGGAGGGGAGCTCACTGGGGGTTTGGTTCGGATCACGACACCGTCTGCCCCCCCTGAACATCCTTTCCTAAGAATTGTCAAGGACCAAAGTCGTCTTCGCTGACACGTGTTGCTTTTCTCTTTGCCTTTTTTTTTTTTTTTTTTTAAAGAGAGAAATCAAGTTGACGCTGTCGAGTAAGACCTCTCCCGATTGCCCGGCCCCCGCCTAACCATAGTGGCTCTCTTGAGGCACAGGTCACAGGCGGAGGTCCCCCCCTCACCCTTCGCTCCCATGCATCCCAGGCCATGCAGCCAGGGGGACTCACACTTCACCCCTGGCCCCGGCCCCCTGGGAACCCCCCCCCAAACCCGGCCACGCAGTCCAGGGAGGTTCTTCCTCCACACACCTTCTCTTAGCATGTGATTGCAAATGTGAAATCAAATGCTGTTTGTTTGTTTGTTTTAACTCCATCCCGTTGGTCTGGCATCTGCGCAGATGCCCCCATTTCTCTGTAAATATGTGACTTGGAACAAATGTTTAAAACCAACGAGAAGTGGTCATGAATGCATGGTGTTGAGATGTTTTGCACTACTCCAACTTTTTGGTCTCTGTAAAAATATTTTATTAACAGCAGACATTAAAAAAAGAAAAAGCACACAGCCTCAGATGCGTGGTGGCTTCCTTGCATCCCCATATTGGCGAAAAAACTCACATTGCCCTTAATACCCGCAGACGCTGTTGGACACACTTCCTACCCATGAACGCAACTCATCCATAGGTAGCTTCGTAGAAGAAAAAGGGAGACCCAGAGAGGTGAGGTATTGGGGGGGGGCAGAGGGAGCCAGGATCTGAACCTAGGACTTTCGGCAGCTGTTGCTCAGCTCAAGCAAGTTGGGACATGCTCGTAGTCAACCTACAGCCCCATGTGTGTCCGTTTTGTTTTGTTTTTGCTTTTCTCGGCTTAAGTATAAATTTATTGAGAATTCCTGGGCTGGTGGTTGTCGCCTCCCAATGTGGAGGGAGGACTCAACACTAGGAAATTACTCAGAAATCACACTGTCCCAACACTTCTGGCCAACATGGGAAGGAGCAAAATCGTTCCCCACCCCCCAAATTGGTCAGGCTTTTGTTCATCCAAGAAGGGGTGGGATGACAGATGCAGAAGGGACCATCACATGGATGGGGGTGCGCAGGACCCCAAGCTGGCTCCTCAAAACCCAGGGGAGGAATGCCTGGGTGGCTCAGTGGTGGAGCATCTGCCTTTGGTTCAGGGCATGATCCCAGGGTCCTGGGATCGAGTCCCGCATCGGGCTCCCTGCATGGAGCCTGCTTCTCCCTCTGCCTGTGTCTCTGCCTCTCTCTCTGTATCTCTCATGAATAAAATAAAATCTTTAAAATAAATAAAATAAAATAAATAAAATCTTAAAAAAAGTCTTTTCTTAAAAAGAAATTACATTCAGCTGCAGAAAAATTAAGTTTTAATCTTTGCATCTTTATTTTTTTTAAGATTTATTTTTATTTATTTATTTATGATAGACATAGAGAGAGAGAGAGAGAAGCAGAGACGCAGGCAGAGGGAGCCATGCCGGGAGCCCGACGCGAGACTCGATCCCGGGACTCCAGGATCGCTCCCTGGGCCAAAGGCAGGCGTGAAACCGCTGAGCCACCCAGGGATCCCCCTCTTTGCATCTTTAAAATTAAGAAATGAGATTCTCACCTGCTACATTAAAACAAACAAAAAACCAGGTGGGGACCAGGGTGGCACTAGGCTGGAGCTCTCTGAGCACAGTTTTGGACTAACAACCAGAGAAGAGCTAGAGTAGTAAGGATGGGGCCAGGGGTTGAGACCTTTCACCCCAACCTGCTCACCTTGGAGGAGCCCTGAAGAATGCTGGCTATACCCAGGTGCACAAGATCCACACAGGGAGCCTGATGTGGGACTCGATCCTGGGACTCCAGGGTCACGCCCTGGGCTGAAGGCGGCGCTAAACCGCTGAGCCATCCAGGGCACCCCAGATTTATTTATTTTAGAGAGAGAGAGGGAGAGCATACAAGCAGGAGGGGCAGAGGGAGAAAAAGAGAATCTCAAGCAGACTCTGCACAGAGCCGGACACGGGGCTCAACCCCACAACCCTGAGATCACGACATGAGCCAAACCAAGAGCCAGCTGCTTAACTGAATGAGCCCCCCAGGCACCCCTCGAGCTGAATTTAGTTTCTGTTTTGAGCCCCCATCCCTCCAGGGAGCAGAAACGGCATCTCACTCAGCTCAGCGTTCCCTCTTCCCTCGGGGGAGATTCAAGGATCCCCCGGCCCAAGATCTGGGACCAGGGGTTTTCCATTTGAGTGGCCAGGGCAGGGGCCATGAGATCCACCACCTGTGGGAGTGGCTTCACTGCCTCTTAGCTACAAATAACGGCAGAAAAAAATGACAAACAGGACTACAAGTGATCAAACCCCGGGGGTGACCTATACCCAGAAATTCTCCTATGAGTACACCCTCCAGAGAGTCTTGCGTGTGGCTAAGGAGGCTGGAAGCAGCCTCCAGCTGTGGGGACAGATGAGCCAGGGCTGTGAGCAAGGTGGCAGAGACACAGCCCACCAGGGGCCCTCGCGTCCTTGCTGACTGTGCCAGGGAGCAAAGTGGCGTGACTTCTCCTTCTCCTCCTCCACCTCCTCCTCCTCTTCCTCTTCTTTTTAAGGATTTTATTTATTTATTCATGAGAGACACACAGAGAGAGGCAGAGGGAGAAGGAAGCTCCATGCTGGGAGCCCGATGTGGGACTCGATCCCCCGACCCCGGGGATCACAACCTGAGCCAAAGGCAGCCGCTTAACCACTGAGCCCCCCAGGCGTCGCTGCAGTGCGACTTTTGCATAACTGCTCACTCCCTGACCCAGGGGACCCGGTTTGTTCCCCACTTGCTAGGAAAGGTGCTCCGCCCACTGGCCCACTGTGGGCTCCATCGTGTCCTTCTGGAGCCACTGAGTCTCCTGGTCAACACCACACCTGGGGGCGAGGGACAGGCTGACCTTTGCCCTTCTGTCTGGAGGGAGGGAGGCTTTTCTCTGACAAAGGATGAGAATGAATGTTAGACGTTTGATGTTGACTGAAAAAAAGAAAGTCTTCTACATCTTCACAGAGCATGAGCCGTGTCGATCCAGCCCAACAACTAGCTGTATATATTTCCACACAGATATATTTCAGGATACATAGGTGTGAATAATAATAATAATAATAATAATAATAATAATAATAGGCGCCTGGGTGGCTCAGTGATTAAGTGTCTGCCTTCAGCTCAGGGCATGATCTCAGGGTCCTGGGATCGAGCCCCATGTTGGGCTCACTGCTCAGTGGGGGAGCCTGCTTCTCCCTCTCCCTCTGCTGCTCCCCCTGCTTGTGCTCTCATTCTCTGTGTCAAATAAATAAAATCTTAAAAAAAAGATAAGCACAAAATTAAGGATTAAAAAATTGAGAATTCTATCTCATACCATCAAGATGACTCCTATCAAAAAACCCAGAAGGCAGCACGTGTTGAGGATGTGAGGACATTGGAACCCTCGTGTTCCGCTGGTGAGAATGTAAGATGGTGCGGCCTCAGTGGAAAATGGGAGGGAGAGTCCTAAAAAGATTAAAAATAGAATTACCAAGTGACCCAGCAATTCCACTTCCTCTAAAGAATTGAAAGCAGGAAAAAAAAAAAAGGAATTTAAAGCAGGGTCTCGAAGAGGTACTTGTTCACTCCTGTTCAGAGCTTCATTGTTTACAATAGCTGAAACATGGAAGCAAGCCAGTGTCCATCAACAGATGGACGGACAAGGACAATGCATCTTGCCCACACACGAGAATATTCTTCAGCCTGAAACAGGAAGGAGATTCTTTTTTTTTTTTAATTATTTTATTTATTTATTCATGAGGGACAGAGAGAGAGGCAGAGACACAGGCAGAGGAAGAAGCAGGCTCCACACAAGGAGCCCAATGCAGGACTGGATCCCAGGATCCCAGGATTACAACCTGGGCCAAAGGCAGACTCTCAACCACTGAGCCACCCAGGTGCCCCCAAGAAGGAGATTCTGACCCAGACCACAGCATGGATGAACCTTCAGGACTCTATGCTGAGTGAAAGAAGCCCATCACCAAAGGACAAATACTATATGATCCCACTTGAAGGAGGTCCCTGGAGTAGCCACATCCACAGAGGTCCGTAGGGGCCAAAAGTAGAACCGTGGGCACCGGGGGCTGGAGGAGGGAGAGGGAGTTTGTGTTTAACGGGGACGGAGTTCCAATTTGGGAAGATGGAAAAGTTCTTGAAGTGGATGGTGGTGACGGCCGCACCACACTGAATATACTCAATGCCATGCGATTGTCCACATGCATACGGCTATGTTTACGTTATCTGAATTTCATCTCAATTTTATTTTATTTTATTTTTATTTATTTATTCATGAGAGACAGAGAGAGAGAGGCAGAGACACAGGCAGAGGGAGAAGCAGGCTCCACGCAGGGAGCCCGATGTGGGACTCGATCCCTGGTCCCCAGGATCACACCCTAGGCCAAAGGCGGCACTAAACCGCTGAGCCACCTGAGCTGCCCTCAATTTTATTTTTTAATTTCTTAAAAAGATTTATTTATTTATTTATGATAGAGAGAGAGAGAGGCAGAGACACAGGCAGAGGGAGAAGAAGGCTCCATGCCAGGAGCCCAACGCGGGACTCGATCCCGGGACTCCAGGATCACGCCCTGGGCCAAAGGCAGGCGCCAAACCGCTGAGCCACCCAGGGATCCCCTCATCTCAATTTTAAACATTAAAAAGAAAAGCAGGGGATCCCTGGGTGGCGCAGCGGTTTAGCGCCTGCCTTTGGCCCGGGGCGCGATCCTGGAGACCCGGGATCGAATCCCACGTCAGGCTTCCGGTGCATGGAGCCTGCTTCTCCCTCTGCCTGTGTCTCTGCCTCTCTCTCTCTCACTGTGTGCCTATCATAAATAAAAAAAAAAAGAAAGAAAAAAAGAAAAAGAAAAAGAAAAGCAGATGACGAGAGGGTCTCAGGCCTCCGGACCAGAGTTTGCCCACCTCTGACCTAACCCATTATTCAACTTGCCCTCCGGCTTCTCCTCACCTCTCCTAACTGGAGGCTAAACTCCAGCACCGTCCTCATGCTCACCCCACCCTCCACTATCCCTGAACCCCTGGTCTCAACCTTACCCTCCCTCCTGCTCTCGCCTTCTACCCAAATCCCTCCCCTGCTTACGCACACCCCCTGCTACCATGGCAGGATCGCCCAGGGAACATAAACAAGATAAACAGTTTCCTGGAGGGTATAACACAATTATGTGATTCATGATCTACGTAGGATTACATTTCATTACATAATTTATTATATCGCATGATAATTACTGTGTTCCTAATCCTGCAATTACATATAATAGGTTCCACGATTATGCATCCTACAATTACACAATCCCTCTTACCATCACCATAAAGTACAGTCATAAATGAGGAGGAAGTGGTGGGTTGACATCAGAACCCGCCCTGATCCAACCCCTTTCCAGGCAGAGGCTGCAAAGCTGCAGCCGCGCTCACAGACTTTCTTGCAGCTGGGCACGGGCTCAGGCCCACCCGTGGACATGCCTGGGGAGTCTGGGAGGCACAAGAGACCACAGCTGTCTAGATTTTTGCTTCCCCTTCTCTCAGGCCAGCAGCCAGGCATGGGAACACCTGCTGTTCTGGAATCTGCATTCCTTTGTCCAGTGAAAAGCTTGGTGGGCATTACAAAGCAGTTGTGGCGGACACAAAGGTGGCATTCTGTTTCTGAATCACAGCTACAGGGTGTATGCCCAAAGTCAGAGGTTTCAAAGACCTCCTGATTCCCTGCCTTGATTTTGGGGGAGCTCCGCGCCCCCCGCCCCCGTTCTGCAGACTCACTCCTGTAGGATCAGTCCTGGTCTGGCTCCTCTGCAGTAGGAGTGGCAAACTGACCCCTGGACTCACCCAGCCCACTGCCTGTTTTTGTAAATAAAGGTTTTATTGGCACAAGGCCATGCTCATTCATTCATTTATTCATTCAGCTCAATCTGTGGTTGCTTTAATGCTACAGCAGCAGAGTTCAATCATTGTGAATTTCCTGTGTTACACCCTTTGTGTTAAAAGACCTCAAGTGGTTTTTTGGGGTGCCTGGCTGGCTTGGTCAGGAGAACGTGGCACTCTTGATCTCAGTGATGAGTTCAAGCCCTGCACTGGGCACACAGTTTACTTAAATAATAAAAAATTTAAAAGAAAAAAGAAGACTCCAAGTGGCTTGTTTCCCACTCCTGACTGCTATGCCACGTTATGATATGTAATAAACTATGATTCATCCATAGATCCAGCCTCAATAACAGCCTGCTAAAAGGATGAGTATGTTAGACTGTATAACGCTTCCACCAAAGATGCCCACATTCCATTGCCCAGAAACTATGAATGTTACTTTTTTTTTTTTAAGTAGGCTCCATGTCCAGCACCCACTGTGGAGCATGGAGCCCAACACGGGGCTTGACATCACAACCCAGAGATCAAGACCTGAGCTGAGATCAAGAGTTGGATGCTTAACTGACTGAGCCACCCGGGTGCCTCTGTGAATGTTGCTTTAAATGGCAAAACGGGTGCTCGCTTTGGCAGCACATATACTAAAATTGGAACGATACAGGGAAGCTTAGCATGGTCCCTGTGCAAGGATGCACATAAATGGCAAAAGGAACACTGTAGATATAATTAAGGATCTTGAGCTGATGGGAACTTTATCCTGGATTATTCAAGTGGGCCCTAACTGTAATCCCAGGGATAAGAGGGATGGCAGAAGGTAGGATGGAGAAGTGAGAGATGTTATGACAGAAGCAAGGGGTGTGTGTGGGGGGGGGTTACAGGAAGTGGCTGTGAGTCAAGGAATGCTAGCAATCTCCAAAGCTAGAAAACACAAGGATGTGAAAAAAATTCTCCCCTAGATTCTCTAGAAGGAACCAATCATGCTGACATCTTGATTATGTCCAAGTGAAACTGATTTCAGACTTCTGAATATAATATATATATATATATATATATATATATATATATACACACACACACACATAGTCGTGGAAACATGGAACTATATATAACAAATGACGTGTGTGTGTGTGTGTGTGTGTGTGTGTGTGTATTCCAGAAGGAAGATATGACTCTTCTGGAGATTTTATTCAGAATAACATTGGGACTCCCAGGCACCACCCCTAAACTTCTAACCCCTTCAGTCTGGGGCAGAGCCTGAGAATCTGTTTTAATCAGAGGAATTTCATAGCACAGGAAGCTTTACTTCATGCCACTGAGAAGATGCTTCTAGAGACCCATGTCCTCAAAAGGCCCAATGAGATTGGTGCAAGATTCTCAACCACAGCCCTGTGGACTTTTGGGACCAAATCAGTCTTTGTCACAGTGCACTAAAGGACATGCAGTGACATCCCTGGCCTCTGCCCACCAGATGCCAATAGCACCACCCCCAGTCACAACAACCAGAAATGTCTCCAGACATCACCAAATGTTCCCGAGGAACAAAAATACCCCAGCTGAGATCCACTGGGTTAAAATAAGATTTAGAAACATCACACGTAACTGGAACACATGAGAAATGACTGCGATGTTCTATGAGAGGTTAATAAGCTTGCGTCACCCACCTCCGTAAACACGGTGAGCAGTTGGAACTGAACAAGAAGAGTAAATACAGTAGCCGCATGAAATGAGACAGGCGCACACACGTTAATCCAGCAATTGCACCTGCGCTGACTCACCCAACTGCAAAAAGAGCTCAGTAGGAAGGATGTGTCACGTAACACGGCTGGCAGTCACGCTGTGCCACTCTTGGGTCAGCAGGGCCCCGTGAATGGTGGTCCATCACCATCACCAAACATTGAACTTGACAACCCCAAAAGAACTGGTACACATCTGCACTGATTAGAACATCTACCATCTGTTGTTAAATTTAAAAAGAAAATTGCTGAGGTGCCTGGGTGGCTCTGTTGGTTAAGCGTCTGCCTTCGGCTCAGGTCATGATCTCAGGGTCCTGGGATGGACCCGGCATCGGGCTCCCTGCTCTGTTTCTCCCTCTCCCTCTGCAGTTCCCCCTGCTTGTGCTTTTGTGGGACCCAGGAAATCTAACAAAAATCCCCTACCCCTGGACAAGCAGAGCAGGACTAACTCCATTCTGTGCTACACCCGCCATCTCATGTAAACCCCCCCAAACGACCTGCCTATTGTTTAAGGCACTCCCTCACCCTAGTTTAGCTATTAAGCACACCCTTATCAGAAACTAGCACACATAGGAATGCGGGACCTCTGACCTTTAACGGCCAAGGAACGAAAACCCCTCTTTTGCCTGCCAAACCTGCGCACCAATTCTAACCAGAATAATAGGCTAGTTCAAATGGTCACTATAGGGTGAATCGTAATTCAATTGGCCACCTGCGTGTGGACCGACATGGCTGTGCAACTTTCTACGTATGTTACAATCTCATTGGCCACGGACCCCTATAACACTGCTGTGCTTCTTAGTCTCGGGGTCCAAGTCCCTGCTCTGCTGCATGGAGCACGAGCTTGTAAATAAACCCTCATGTACTTGCATCGGGTCGGCTCCATGGTTTCTCGGATTCGCAATCTTGGGCACACCACTTTCTCTCTCTCTCTGTCAAATAAATAAAATCTTTTAAAAATAGTAAAATAAAGAAAATTGCTGAAAAACCGGGTGCCATGTGATTCCACGTTTATGGAATAAAAATGTGTTGCATTGGTAGGGGGTGGGGGTGGGAGGTTGCAACAGTTTATGGAACATGATCCTCTTTTAGAAAACGTGTATGTATTTGCACCATGCACATGGGCGAAACTGAAAGGTTTTTCACCAAAATGTTAATTGTTGTCTCTGAGGATAGAGGATTTAATTCTGCTTTAGCGGCATATTCTAATTCTCCCACAAGGATCACACACCATCTGTGCTCTCTTGTAAAAGGCTTGGGTTTGTACCCAAGCCTTCCAAGGCCTTAGAAATCTTGAGAACCTTTAAGTATTGGACGAAGAACCAGGTGTGGATGAACACTTCATCCCCATCACCTGAGGTGGGACCATTCCGCGGCGCATGCTCAGTGCTGTCCCCTGAGGCCCCCAGCGGCCCAGCGTCAATTGCTCATTCGCACCTCCGGCAGGGGCTCCTTCCCTGGCTCATGTCCCCACACTCATGGGCGGGCTTCCTGGGGTCATCTCTTGGGACAATTCAAATCCTCATTTTAGAGTCAGTTTTCTGGAGATTCCAAAACGTGACAGCTTCTCATTCTGTCATCTGAGACCACCCTGCAGCTGACCCCCGCAGGAGACAGTGCGGTTGGCCAGCTGTCCCTGGGCTATTTCAGGGAAGATTTATGGGGTGGGCCGGGTGGGACACGAGTGACTCTCACTACACACCCTCACCCCCACTCCCTCCAGGGTGGGCTCTCCTCCAGCACCTCATTTCCTCCCACATCTTGGTGGGCAGTGGGGGGTGGGAAGTGTGAGTGTGTAACCGTGGTAAGCAGAGCAGTGGAGCAAGAAGAGAATACAGGTTTATGTGAAAATCAACCAGGAACCTTTAATAAAAAAATAAGCAGGTTATCCAGGACCTGACCCAGTGAGCAGTTATCCCTAAGTGAGCAAAGCACCACTGACTGGCTCTGACATTCATTCCAGGCGGGAGGCAGAGCAAGTCCTCCAGCCCCTGCAGGGGAACGTCCTGCCCAGGCCATGGGCTGTGCCCTGGTGCAGCTGAGCCCATGCAAGCCCCTCCCCAAGAGTCCCACCAAAGGCTTGGCGGTAGGAACCCCACGGAGCAAGCAGAGCTCACACCTGAGACGCAGGCCAGGGAGGTCAAGCACACAGGGAGACAGGTCAACACGGGAGCAGGGGTGAGCACAGGAGACCCAGCCCCTGTCTTCATCCCTGGCCCCCACCAGGGGGGCAGGGTCCAGGGGAGCTTGCCTGTGGCCACGTGGTCACTGGGCCCAGCTGCCCCTGGTGGGGGAAGAGCCACCCTCCCTCCTGGGTGGTGGGGGGATTTTGTCTGCACACAGCTTGGGTGACCAGGGGGCGGGGGAGTGGGGGCAGGCAGGGATCAAACTCAGCCAACCATTCTCATCCCACTGGGAGTCCATGAGGTCTGGTACACAGTAGGCGCTCAATTAACGCCTGCTGCATGGAGAAGTAAAAGACTCATCTTGGTGGCCAGCACTTAACACGTGTCCCAGCACACACGTAGGTGATCCAATGCTGGCCGAGCAACTGCCATACTGCTTGGTATCACTAATGCCCGGCACACAGTAGGTGCTCTTTAGGTGTTTGGGGAAGAAACCAATTGAAGAGTGGAAAGCACCTTGCTTATCTTCACCCCCAGCACCAAGCTCAGTTCCTAGCATATAGCAGGCACTCAACAAATGCTCTAAGTCAGTGAGAACTTATCTTTGTGTCACAAGTACCAGGCACATAGTGGGTGCTTCATAGGTGTTCGAAGGAATGAACGGGAAGTGTCTTGTTTATCTCAATATTCCCAGAGCCTAGAATGGTTGGTGCCCGACATACAGTAGGCATTCAATAAATACCAATGAATTAAAACAACGACTGTTTCACTAGTGCTGATTCTTGCAGGGTGGGAATCAACAAAAGCTTGATGGCTGAATCAATCCCTGACGGAAGGAGTAATTATGCATCACTCAGTGCCAAACATAGGAGCCTGGTACAGGGTAAGGACTTCAAGTGTTCGGAAGCCACTGACGGTGTCTGGGTCCCGCTGATCCCCCTGGTGCCAAGCCCTGTTCCCGGCATACAGTAGGCACTCCATGAAAGCTGCCTGCGTGCACGTGATTGCGGAGCAAGAGCTGGCTGGACACCGCCTTGTGCGGACAGCCCGGGGCAGCCTGCCGGGGGTCTGCAGGATGGGGCGCAGGGGGCGTGGCAGGCCCCGGGGACACGGCCACTGGCCCTCAGAGCTCGTCGCGGGCAGCACTGTCCAGCGGGGACTGCAGCACATCAGAGTTCTTGGCCTCGCGGCTCAGCGCCTGCTGCTCCCGCATCTTTTGGGATTTGGCACGGTCCCAGTCGGTCTTGACGTGCTCATTGTTCCACACGACGGAGGTCTCCGTGTCGCTCACATACCCGTCGTCCCCAGTGTAGTGCGTGGGGTAGATGAGCAGGGGCTCCACCGAGAAGGCGCGCAGGTTGCGTGGCGAGAAGTGGGCCTTGTACTCGGACCTGGGGGGAGGGAGGAGGGGCGGCGTGGGTGGGGAGGAAGGGGCAGATGGAGGGAGAAGTGGGCAGGGCAGGGGCGGGTGGAGGGGATGCATGGAGGAGGGAGGAGACAGGTAGACACGTCCGTCCCCGGGGCCTGCCAGCCCCATGCCCACCCACCCAGGACAGACACACAGCGAGACCCCGGCCCGGGTGCCCACTGGAAGCCCCTCTCACACTGGGTGCTTGTCAAACATGACCGGCAGGAACTCGTCAACAGGCAGCATTTTGGAGAGAGGCTGGGCGGCCAGCAGCTTGCGGGCGCCCTGCAGGGAGATCACGTAGGCCAGCGTCCAGTAGGAGTAATCCGCCTCCACCAGGTTCCTCACACGGGGCACAGCCTTCTCTGGGTGCTCCACCTGCATCCGCTTCCGGCCCACGTAGCTGTGGGGGCAGAGTTTGGGCCCTGTCACCCTCGTCCCACCCGCTGGAGAATGCTGACTGAGCAAGTCGGAGATCAGAGATCAAGTGAGCCTCCATCAGGCCCTGGGGTGGGAGCGGGCTTGGCGGGTTTGGGGAGCAATGAGGAGGCTGGTATGGCTGCTGGACCAGGGAGGACCACAGGGGTCTGGGATGTGCAGGGAGGAGACCGAGTTTTTTCCAAGGGCACTAGGGAGCCATGGAAGAATTTGGAGCTGGGAAGGACAGGACGTCCTGGACACTCTCTGAGGCCAGGAACGCGCTAGGAAGGAAGCTGCTCTGAATTCAGAAGACTGTGGGGCAGCTGGGCAAGGTGCAGGAATGGTGAGTAGGTAGGGATGAAGGGATATGGCTACTGTTCCTATTACTAGCATGGTCCAGAGTCTTCAGCCTAGAACCTACATCAGGGCTCTGCACATAGGAGGAGAGAGAGAGAGATGGTGGGAGGACAAACCAACTCACCTACAGGAGATCCCAAAAGGCTGTTCCAGAAATACGCTAGCCACATCCTACTTAGTGCTGGTCTAAGACCCAGGCTCCCTGGCAATGCCCCACACTCAGCCATGCCCCGGATCCTGGGCACACTCCCAAGCCCTGACCACACCTACCCCAGGCCACACCCCAAGATCTCCAGCCATGCACACAGGCTTCCAGGTCAAATCTCTGCCACACCCCATCTCCTACAGGTCTTAGCAAGTCTCCAAGCCCTGACAAAGCCCCGTCCCCACAGGCCAGGTCCCTAGATTTCCCGGTCATCCTCACAGGCCTGTGGCCCTACCCCCCAGGCCTTAAGCCAAGCCCTAACTGCTCTCAGATCCAGGGACCACAGGGCCCCTCACACAGGCCACACCCGAGTCCCCTTCTGCCACAACCCCAAGAGCTGGCTGGCCTATTAATTTGCAAAGGTCCTCATGCCTACAGGCTCTGGGCCACACTTCTGAGCTCCAGGCTCCAGCTTCACCCTGCTCCAAACTTCACCCCTGAGCCCCGGCCCCACCCCAGCGCCACCCAGGTGCAGATCACACTACCAGCCCTGCCCCACACTCACATGAGGTCCCAGTCCAGACCCTCCCGCTCCACGTCCCGCATGAGGTTCAGCAGGCGTCTCTTGAAAAAGATCTCAAAGCGCAGGTCATCCTCGAAGACCAGTGACTTCTGCAGCCCGCGGTCCACGACCTGAGGGGGGTGCCCTGCCCACATCACATGGAGGCCAAGGCCAGACCTGACCCTGACATCAGCTCTGCTTAGGCCTGGGGCAGCAGGAGAGAAGCAGACACAAGCCCTCCTCGCCACCTACTGGATCGACCTCTTGGCCATTGGCTCCCCTCACACATGGCAACAGGTGCCCTGGCCTTGGCCTTGCCTGAGCTGCTCCTTCCCACCCCAGGGCCTATGCCTGTGCTGACACAAAGCACCCCTTGTCATGGCAGCAGGCAAGCCCCCAGCCTTCAGGCCTCGGCTCAGATGTCACCCTCCCCAACCACCAACCACTGGCCAAAGCTGTCAGCTGAGGACAATTCATGGCCCTGCTGTGGGTGCATCACACTTGGTTTATTGTGGTTTGCCATCAGTCTCCCCATTTCCCTGGGCTGTGAGCCCCCTGCAGGGGTATGCATCTGTCTTAGGGGCTGTCAAGTTTCCAGCACCAGCACTAGGCCAAATGCACAGTAGGTGCTTGGGTGCTCCCTGAATGCACTTGACAGTCCTCAAGACTGAGGAGGGTGACTGTCATCTGCAACAACAGGGACCCTCCTTACAGAGCTTACCCCTCTACGAGGTAGGGCTGGACTTGACACCAAGTCCTGGCCCCCTGAACATGGTAACCTCTGCCCCACACCCTCTATGACAAATCTCACTCAGGGAAAGAGCACCCGTCACCTCAAATGCCTAAATGCCCTATCTGGCCTCATGCTCCGTGGTTCCAGGTTTGAATCTCAGTCCCCACCTATCACAGCCCTCCCTTCTGAGGGTGGCTGGCAAGCCCCTGGCATGGGGTTAGCATTGCTTACTGTCCCCATGGCCGTTACTCCTAATGGTTGAGCACAGAGTCCAGGTTCCAAAGACATGTGACAGCAGTTGGGTGGGAAGAGGCCTTGCTTGGGAGTCCTGGGCCTGAGACCCCCCTTTTTCAGGAGCCAGGCTCAACCCATCCTCCTTCCCTAGTCTGCTTCCCCATCCGCATAATGAAAGGACAGCAGCTGCCCCAGCCAGGGTGCAGGTGACATGCAGGTGAAGCGTTCTCTAAAGACAGGCCCTGCGTCCTGCTGAAGTCTCAGGGTCCTGCAGGGGGTGCCCATGAGTCCCTCCCTGAGCGGCCAGTGGGGGGACCGCCCTGCCCTCCCCTGCCAGACCTACCTCCTTCCAGATGTTATAGTGGCTGAGGAAGCAGCCCAGCTCGCCCTTGGTGAGAGGCCGCCCGTGGTAGGGGTCACGGTAGCCGGGGAGCATCTGGATGCCCAGAGCCTCCACCTGGCTGGTGTTCATGGCTCTGGAGGTGGGGGAGGCGGGTCAGAGGAAGACCCACTGGGCCTGCTGTGCCACCATTAGCGCGCCCCTCTCTCTTCCACCATTAGCACCTCTCCTGGACCCACGAGGCCGGGGCTGCCAGTGCATGGTCTACACCCCTGGACGGACCTGCTCCCCGCTGGCCCCCCATGCCCCGACCCGGGGAGAGGGGGAAACGTACTTGCCATCTACGGCCTCTACCAGCCGGCACTCGATCTCCTGCTCCTGCAGCGCCCGCAGCATGCGCTCCCGCCGATCCTGCCGCCGCTTCAGGTTGATCATGAAGACCTGCAGCCAGAAGCTCTGGTAGGACCCTCCGGGCGGCCCCCGCCCCACCCCCACCCACGAGGGAAGGCCCAGCTCACCTCGTCGAAGCCCATCTTGTCAGGTGTCTTGGTGGGCACCGAGATGAACTTGGAGGGCTCCGCTGGTGGGTGCTTCACTGTGGGGCAGACAGTGCCAAGGGGTCAGTGGGGACACTGGGGGGGTGGGGAGGAACAACGTCCCCTCCCCAACCTCTCCAGGAACCATTACCCTAAGCTCCTTGGTCTGGCATCGGAGACTGTGCCTGACACCGTTCCGCTCACAATGTTGGTGCTGGCCTCTTTACCCCCCACCTACTCACCCTGGCTGTTGACACTGCCCCAAATGCACCCCTTCCTACCTCAGGACCTTTGCACATGCTTGGCCTTGGCCCAAAACACCTTCCTTTCTCCTCTCCTTTCCCTGACCTCCCAACTAAGATAGTAATCATCGAAACTATTAGTCTATTTATAGACTTGAGTTGGACCAGGATACCTTATCCTAGCTCCCACAGCACCTGGCCTTTGATCATCAAATCCCAATCCTTCAGCCCTACCTCCCTGGCTTCCTGTCTCCCATGAACCCCGTAGGACAGACACCAGGTCTGCCCACTCATACTGAGTCCCCAGTGCCCAATGCTTGGTACACATCAGACACTCAATAATTATTCATAGAATGAACAAAGGAATGGTGCCAAGCTGTGTGACCTTGACCTGTCGGGGCCTTGGCTTTCCTCGTCTATAAAATGGGACTCCTATTTTATTTTATTTTGTTTTGTTTTTCTATTTCATTTCATTACAGATTTATTTTATTTAATTTTTTTAAGATTTTATTTTATTTATTCATAGATACAGAGAGAGAGAGAGAGGCAGAGACACAGGCAGAGGGAGAAGCAGGCGCCACACAGAGAGCCTGACGTGGGACTCGATCCCAGGTCTCCAGGATCATGCCCTGGGCTGCAGGAGGCTCTAAACAGCTGCGCCACCGGGGCTGCCCTACAGATTTATTTTAGAGAAAGAGTCCACAAGCAGGAGGAGGGGCAGAGGGAGAGAGAATCTCAAGCAGACTCTGCACTGAGCCTGACATGGGGCTCAATCTCAGGACCCTGAGATCAAGACCTGAACCAAAACCGAGAGTCAGATGTTCAACCGACTGAGGCACCCAGGCACCCCAGGGCTCCTAATTTTAAAAACCTCCTCCTCACAGAGGCTTCAGGAAAAGATGTTGTAAAATGACACACATTATGGGTTGAACTGTGTCCTCCCCAGCATGTTAGCATCTCAACCCTCAGTACCTCAAGATGTGGCCTTATTTGGAAATAAGGTCTTTATAGAGATAATCAGATTAAAATACTGACTGGGATTCTCATAAAAATGAGAAATTTGGATACAGCCATGCACACAGAGGGATGACCACAGAGACACACAAGGGAAAGGTGACCACGTGACTGGAGTGGCATGTCTACCAGCCAAGGAATGGCAAGAATCTCAGAGTGGTCATGACCACTGCCCTTCCAGCTGCTGTGAACAATGCTCAGACCAGACCATGTCCCCAGAGCCCCATCTTGGCACATCCCTGGTGGTCTCCCTCAGAATGACCAGATCCTTGGATGGATATGAGGCCGGGGTGGCTTCTGCACGCCCACCGCCTGACCCACAGGGGCCCAGCCTGACAGTGAGTATGGCATCTACCCCATCAAGAATAAAGGCCCTATATGAGCCTGAGGGACAGACAAAGCCCCCCTCTGTCTGGGACAGGCCTAGGTGAGGCCCAAAGCCAACCTGGGCTCCCTAGGGACACTGCATCCCGGGCTTTCCTCCTGCCCAGGGCTCTTCACAGCTCTGGCTACTCCCCATCCTCTTTGGGGAGCCTGGAGACCAAGGGCCAGATGTTGGGATCTGAGGACCCGGGTCCAAACTCCAGGTGTCGTTTCCCTTTTCCCGAGGGTCTGCCCCTCCACTGGGGAGTGTGGAGGCAACAAGGCCTGCCTGTGGGACGGAGGGTCTCCTCACTCTTTGGCATCAGTTCTGTAAAAACGGAGCACACCAGACATCCAGAAGGAACAAAGCAATTTAGTCTTTCCAGAAAGTCACATCACAGTGGTTATAAAAACCTAACACCTCCAGGCCCATCATGGGGTGAATAACCAAACTTGCCCAAAGAAAAATCTGGCTTTGTCCCCCAGCTTCTGAGAGGTGGAAGCCCTCTGAACATCCTGCCTAATAAGACGATCTTTGTTTGCCTGGGGCCTGGGGTGGTCTATGCCAACAGTGTGATTTAGGGCAGGAGGCTTGGGTCACGTGGAATCAGCTCGCCCTCTGCAGGGGCTAGAGACGGAGGTCACCCATGTGGTAATCAGCCAGCTCCATGTGGGTGAGCCCCAGTAAAAACCATGGACACCAAGGCTCAGGGAGCATCTCCGGATGGCAGTACACCCTGCATATTGTCACACAGCAGTGCTACAAGTGAAAGCTGTCCACACGACTCCACAGAGAGGGAACAACCGGAAGTTCCATGCTTGGAACTCTGCTGGGTGCCACCCCAGATACCTCTTCCCTTTGCCAATTATCATCGGTGTCCTTTTGCTTGTAGTAAACAGTAACTGGGAGTGTAATGGCTTCCAGGGAGTCCTGTGTCCTTCTAGTGAATTATCAAACCCCTAGTCTGGTCTTGGGGGCCCCATGACCTTGCAGCTGTTGTAAGAAGTGAGAGCAATCCTGTGGATATTTCCTTACTTGGTACCCACGGATGCATGTCTGGAACTCCCTCACACGCATGCTTGGGAAACTCATAGCAACCCTGGGGACAGTGGGAAACACCCTGTATCCCTCATGAGAAGACTTGTAAGTGACGTGTGATGCAGCCAAGACTGGATAAATCTGTGGTTAAACATCTACGTGTAACACTATGTGGCAAGGCGAGGAACAAGCCACAGCTGCACATGGCAGCCACGCTGGCACTGGTGGGACACTGAGCAGAAGACATGGCACTTGAGAGAGGCATGTTGGGCGATTCCACTCATAGAAGAACAAGACAGCTACAACCCATCGGCCGATGAAACTGGGGTGGCGGGAGGGCCAGGGCCTGGCCTGGTAACAGGATATAAAAAAATCATCATACCACATGCACACCACCCATTCCCACGGTGTGTGCTAACACTCAACAAACAGGATTTACACCAAGCAAGGTATATGGGGCCGATAGGGAAAGATGCCCCACTGTGCATGAGCAGAGGGAAGGAAGCAGGCTGTAGGATTCTCCATTCACAGAGAACCTTACTGAGACTTCCTGCAGGCCTGAAATTTCATCGTAAGACAGACTTTTGAATTCATGAAAAAAAATCACAGGCACAGACCAGGTCCAGGTATCCACATAATGGATGGAGAGAAAATGTCTCCACTCAAACCAGAAGGAAAGATTTACACAAATATCTGAATCTTCCAGACCCTCCTTCTGTTTGTTCTATATACTTTGCTTGGGCCCTAGAGACACAGGAAAATATTCACCCCTCTGGTGACTTCAGTTTCTGACAATAGTGTGAATGGTTTCCTGACCAGAAATGCATTAGAAACTTTAAACTAGGAAAACTAGGGATGCCTGGGTGGCTCAGTCAGTTGAGTGTCTGATTCTTGATTTTGGTTCAGGTCATGTTCTCATGAGAGCTCCACGCTGGGCTCTGCTGGGTGTGGAGCCTGCTTAGGATTCTCTCTCTCCCTCTCCCTCTGCATTACCTCTGTTCATATGCATGCTTTCTCTCTCTTGAAATATAAAAAATAGTAAAAATTAAAATAATAAATAATATAATAAACTAGGAAAACTATCGCAGCCTCAGAGACATTTCTCAGGGGCCAGTTCCCACTGGAGTTGGTAACAAGTAGAGACCTGCCTCTGTGACTGCAGCCTGGTGAGGCTGCTGGACCAGGTCTGGGCATCTGTGTGTGACAAACACTAGAATATTGCAGGGGTCCATACTCTGGTGACCCTGCAGCCTCCAGGTATTACCTCAAAATACCCAAAAATCTCTCAAAACAAAGAGGGCAGGTGCTATTCCATCTTCAGCCACCAGGGGGTGCCATAAGCAGAACTTTCCAGGGCTAGGTTTAAGAGTGGAAAAGGAGCTCCAGCGCAGGGCAGGGCTCCTCCCAGTCTGTGCAGTGGGAGGAATGGCCATGCTGCCTCAGGGGCGTTCTGGGGGATATGTGTGGCCGGCACAGGGTGCGGCCCTCATGGAAGTAGGTATCATATCACTGGGTGGTTGCTCTGGAGCTCCCCAGCTGGGGCAGGAGTCCCCTCCTCAACCTTGATGGCAGCTCAGCCCTGTGTGCTTGTCTGATCTCAGGCGCCCACTAGAGGGACAGCTAGTTTAACAGTTTATGGATTTATTTGTCTATATATTAAAAAGATATGAGCTTGCAACTACAGTAAAAATATCTAGTTCCCTTTTTTAAATAAATGTATTCAAGCGGGGGAGCCTGGGTGGCTCAGTAGGTTGAGCATCTGCCTTCGGCTTAGGTCATGGTCTCAGGGTCCTAGGATTGAGTCCTGCACTGGGCTCCCTGCTCGGCATGAGGAATCTGCTTCTCCCTCTCCCTCTGCTCTCCCACTCCTTGCTCACTCTCTCTCTCAAATAAATAAATAAAATCTTTTTTTTTTAAAATGTGTTCAAGAGGGAAAAAAAAGTGTGCTTGAGATAAATATTAAATAATGGTGGGTCTGGGGTTTGGTAGAGGCATGGATGAGGAAAAGCCCAAAATAGAGAGGTGTCCCAGACATGCCATGCACATAAAGGTCCATCGGTGGAAACCTGCTAACCCTCTGCTCCTGCACCCTCTATGGCTCCCAACTGCCCTTGGGAAAAAGGCCTGTCTCTCAGCTTGGGTGTCCAAGGCCCCTGTGCTGGCCCTGCCTGCCAGCTCTGCCCCCTTTACCTCCTTTATTTTCTGCCCCTTTATTTCCCTGTTCTCTGAACTATTCTCTGAGCTCACGTCCCCTCCAGCCTTTGCATGTGCTGCTCCCCGCAGCTGTGATCCTCTTCCTGGCTAACTCCTCCCCCCTACTGCATCTTAATGTCACCTCTTCCCAGAAGGCCATCCTGACAGCTCTCAGGATGCTGTGCACAGCTGCTTGCAAGCTAGTAAGAGCCGGAACAACCATCCACCTTCTTCATGCCAGACTCCCAGTAAAGGAACTGGCATGCAGCAGACATCCAATCAGTGCTCAGGGGATGGATGAGAGGTAATAGAAACAGGGAGGTGACTTGGCCCTCCCAGATTGGTGCAGGTGGACTTACCCATGACCTCCAGCTGCACATGCATGAAGCTCTCAGCCTCATCCTGGAGGGTGCTGTGCGCCCGCAGTGGCACCGGCAGGAAGCCATACACCTCCTTGTTGCAGACGTACATCTGGACCTCTGGGGCCAAGGAAACAACAATCCAAAGTGAAAACATTCTGAGGCAGCAGTGGCCCCCGTGACCAGCTGCACCGCCCAGCAGGGGGTTGGAACCTAAGCAGGTCCCCCTGTTCCCAGCAGGCAGCAGAGACTCCTCAGCTCTCCGCTGGGACCGGGACCCAGAAGAGGGGTTCACACTGCCAGGCAAGCCCCAGGGGGAAAGCTCCAGAGCTGTTCACGAGTGTCTTGCACGGCTACTGTCTCCATCCCCATGAGGTTCTGTGACACAGCAAACCGCAAAACAGCGGGTGGGCCGCACAGATGCACAGTTAGGCCCAAACAGGAGAGGCAGCTGAACAAGACAGTAGTGTTGGTACCTCCATCTGCATTTGCTCTTTTCAGAGTGGTTTACATTTTTCTTTTTTTTTTTTTTTAAGTATAAAACCCAATGAAAATGATTTTCACTTGAACTGGTTAACTTTTTCTGCAGAGGACCAGATGGTCAATATTTATACTTGTGGGCCAGACGGTTCTGTCTCAATGACTCAGATTCTGCTGGAACACAGAAGCAGCCAGAAATGAGGCTTAAGTGAATGGGCGTGGCTGTGTGCCGATGAAACTTTATTTATAGGCACTGAAATTTGAATTTTATACAATCTTCATATCATAAAATATTATTCTTCATTTCTTTTCCCCATTCAGATGACCAAATATAGACTTCTTGAGTATATTTGGTCTTTGTCCACAGTTCCAGGCTCACAGTTTCTAAAACCCTTGGAATTTCCCAGATGTTGAGAGCTTAAAGGTATCTCTTAGGTTAACACGTGACTTTTGGAAAGCACTTACAGGGGACCTCCCCCCTACCAGCCACACACACACACCGGTTGCCAGGAAGATCAACCATGAATAGAGGGGCAGGGTGAGGAGCTAGAGGATGAATCACCAAAAACCAATGATTCAATCCATCATGTCTACATAATGAACCCTCCGTAAAAACCCAAAAGGATGGAGTTTAGAGAGCTTCCAGGTTGCAGAACAGGTGAAGATGTGGGGAGAGCAGCACACCTGGAGCGGGTGGGAAAGCTCTGTGCCCCTTCCCACATACCTCGCCCTCAGCATCTCTTCACCTGGCTGCTCCGAAGCTATATACTTTTATAACAGACCAGTCATCTAGTAAGTAAGTGCGTTTCCTGAATTCTGTGAGCTGCTCTAGCAAGTTAATGGAACCCAAGAGAGTGTTCTTGGGAGCCTCTGATTTGTAGCCAGTTGGCCAGAAGCACGGTGAGAACACGGGTTTGTGGCCGGCATCTGAAGTTAGGGTGAGGGGCAGTCTGGTAGGATTGAGAACCTCAACCTGTGGGATATGATACGATCTCTGCAAAGACAGGGTCAGAATTGAGTTGAATGGTAGGACACCCTGCTTGTCCTACAGACAATTGCTTGTTGGTGTGGTGGTACAGGGAAGTCCTCCCCCTCACCTAAACACATGATAGAATTAGGTCCAGGAACCCAAAAGACATTTTTAGCTTGTGGCTAAAGGAAAACAGATGGTTGACTGGATTTGGTCCATGGGGCATAGTTTGCTGAACCATGGTTTAAAAAAAAAAATGAGGGGATCCCTGGGTGGCGCAGCGGTTTGGCGCCTGCCTTTGGCCCAGGGCGCGATCCTGGAGACCCGGGATCGAATCCCACATCGGGCTCCCGGTGCATGGAGCCTGCTTCTCCCTCTGCCTGTGTCTCTGCCTCTCTCTCTCTCTCTGTGACTCTCATAAATAAATAAAAAAAAAAAAAAAAAAAAAAAAGAATTAAAAAAAAAATGATAGGTCGGTTTTCGCTGGCTGTGTTCTCTTTCTCTTTAAAATATTTTTTCCCTAATTAAACAATTAGGGAATAATTATGCTCAACTAGAAAACACAGGAGAATATTGAGATGGAAATAATCTTCAATAAAGAGGTCTTAAAGATATGGGGAGTGAAGTGACCCAGTGAAGCCAGGGCTGGAGAGAAAGCGAGCCCTTGGGAACATCACCTGAGCACCTGGATAGAGCCACACCTGAAGCCATCCTGCACCCTGCAGTTCTTGTTCTGTGACCCTTCTGTGGGCTCCGACACTGGTCCCAGAGAATGAGACAGATGCCCCTGTGCTGGCAAAGTCCCTGTGGGCTCACCTGCTTGCTTGCAGGAGAAGGCAAAAACGATGATGTCATCAAAGGACCAGGTGTAGTCAGGGTGAGGAGGGTAGAATGCCAAGTTCCTGGATGCTGCCTTCCGCAGGTCAATCAGGAAGGTCGAGTGCACCATGGGGACTGCAAAGCAGCCCCGGCGGTCCCGCTTCCGAATGGGGATGTAGGCAGGTGTGCGCTTGTAGTAGCCCTGTGGGGAGGAGGGCAAAGTTCTATATGGGGGTCCCCAGAGATTAAGGCTGGAGGCCTGGGACAAGGGGAGGCATGGAATACTTGGAGATCAAGACTCGGATGCCAGCCTCTGGCTGTGCCGAGCATTCCCTGAGTGCGGAGCTCTGGGTGCCGTCAGGCATCTCCCTCCCCAGAGCCTTAGGTGGTGGGGCGGTGGGGCAGTGGTGGATGAGGGAGGGGAAGCAGTTGCGCACCTGCAGATCTAGCTCAACACCTCAGATCAGAAAGGCAGCACTTGAAGGAGGAAATCAGAAAGTTGAGAAAGGGACTGGATATGTGTGATCCCTTGATTTATACGAGATTAAACATCAGAGGTATGACTTCAAGGAACTTGGGAGGAATCTTTTAGAAAATAAGTTGTAACCATCTGAAGTTGGGCTCTCTCTTCATCATATCTTTACAAACTGGAATTATTAGAGAATAACATTTAGAATTCTATGACATATTTTTAAAAATAGAAACCACTGAGCTGTTCACTTTAAAATGGTGAGTTTTATGTTATGTGAATTGCACATCAATTAGAAAGACAGGATGAGACAGGGCGGGGTCCTAGTTCTGGCATGGCCCCCACTCCAGACCTACCCTTTCACTCTCCCTGGTGCTGCCAGCAACCCCAGCCTGAACCCTGGGGTGGGACTTGTGGCCCAGGCTTGGCCAATCAGAACCTGACTTATTTTCTTGGCTTCAAGAATTGGCTCAGCTTTAAGAGGAGACTGGACAAGGCCCAAAGTAGACTTTGGCCAAATCGTGCTGGGATCATGCCCCAGGAGTCTGAAAATGAAGCCACCCAATGGATGGAGGAAGATACAACTGTTATTTTAACACCTGGATCAAGCTGTGCCTGAAGTTCTACCTGGCACCATGCTTCCTAGCTGTGTGAGCTTAGGCATGTCGATTCCTTTCTCCCTGTGTTCCTGTTTCTGCCTCAGTGACTGGGAAGGGGGTGCAGAGAAGAAGGCCCAGTCACGGACTCTCCATCAAGGAACTATTCAAGGATTACCATGATGGTCTTGTAAAGTGCTCACCATGAGGTGGTATGATAAGTTAGATTCCAGCCATACTCCCCACTTGCTGGCCCCTACCATCCCCAGGTCCCACCCTACCCCAGCAGTCCCCTGACCTGGGAAGTCATCCCACACCAGAAGTTGGAGTATGCAGCCCTCGAATCCAGCATGGGGGCCACCACCGTCTTGTTCTCAGCGATGAGGAGGCTTAGTGTGTTAGGGTTGAGGATCAGGTTGTCTGCATCCACGAACTGCAAAACACCCAATACAGCATCAGCATAGGCCATAAGACTGACCTGAACAGCTGGGGTGGAGGCCAGAGCTCTGGAGGGGAGGGGAGGGAGGTCTGGGGGTCTGGAGTAGCAGCTGTGGCCCTGGAAGCCACCCGGTTCCTCAACCATCCAGTTCTGCCCCTAGTGACAAACCAAGTGACGCTCCTAAAAGGAAACACACTCCATAGCAAGAGAAAGGACGGATCACACAGCACAAAGAGACACAAATGCAGACCAGACGTGGCACTGGCGGGATGTGGAGCATGACAGCGAGTATATCATGTGGCTCCACTTATGGAAACTTTTAAAACAGTCAGTGCGGGGCACCTAGGTGGCTCAGTGGCTGAGCGTCTGGCTTTGGCTCAGGTCGTGATCCCAGGATCCTGGAATCGAGCACCATATTGGGTCGCCTGCGAGGAGCCTGCTTCTCCCTCTGCCTGTGTCTCTGCCTCTCTCTCTGTCTCTCTCATGAATAAAATCTTTTAATAATAAAACAGGCAGCGCTGGTTGATGAGGACAGTTGGAGCAGAGGCCAACTCCGTGGGGAGCGGCTGGGAGGAATTCATGTTAGTTTGTCTGACATCAATTACATGCTGATAAAGAGTGTGTAAAAATCAGATCTTTATGTAAGCCTTTTGTTTTCCTTTAATGCCTTAAATGTAGAGATAATAAGATTGTGACTTGCTTGTTGCAGCATGGAATGGAATCCACCAACCCAGGAATAGGGTCGCCATTGGGGTGGTGGAGGGGAACCTGCTGGTCCCCCCCACCCCTCAAAACTATGTGTCACCAACATTCTCCATAGAGGCCTCACCAGGATGCTCACTGTGGTGCTGTTTATCACACAGACTGGGGAACAACCCAGGAGTCCAGCAGTGGCAAACTGGCTAGAGAAATTCCGGCTACATCCCACTGCAGAGTGAGCCCAGACAGCTAGGAATCATGTCACAGAAAATGATCGGGTAAGGGTGTTCCTGTGCACTGGGGTGTGAAGATATGCAGGTCACGATGCATTACAGAACTCTTAGGAGGATCTCCCAGGATGTTTTTTTTTAAAGATTTTATTTATTTATTCACAAGAGACACACAGAGAGAGAGAGAGAGGCAGAGACACAGGCAGAGGGAGAAGCAGGCTCCCTGCAGGGAGCCTGACATGGGACTTGATCCCAGTTCTCCAGGATCACGCCCTGAGCTGAAGGCGGCGCTAAACAGCTGGGCCACTGGGGCTGCCCTCCCAGGATATATTTATTTATTTTTAAATGCATCTGATCCACAGATATGCTTTGTCACCCACACAGGCTTTTTAAAACCTTTAAATCACCTGCCACAAACAACAGCAAAAACTAGAATTCCAGCCTTCTCCGGCAGCTCCAGAATGGAATTCCCACATGGCAACCCCCGCTACAGACTGAGGGTGGCTTGCCCCTTGGGTTAAGCCGCAGGGGTTGTTCCCGGCCCAGCCCCTGGATGGGTGGATTTTTGAATTTGCGACCTTTAAATTTATACACAATAAAAACAGCCAGAACGGTCTGGTAGTTCCTCAAAGAGTTAGACATAGAGCTACATATGACTCAGCGATTCCACTCCTAGGTACGCACCAAGATAGCTGGAAACAGGGATGCAGACCTTTGCACACCCATGTCCACACTGGCATTGGCCACAATAGCCAAATGGTGGAAGTAAAACCAAGTGTGCATCAATGGAAGAATGGATAGACAAAACGTGGTCCATCCAAACAATGGAACATCACCCAGCCATAAAAAGGAACGAAGCCCTGACACACGCCACAACATGGATGAACCTCGAGGATATCATGCTGAGAGAAGCCAGACACAAAGGCCACATAGCGTATGATTCATTTATATGAGATGTCCAGAAGAGGCGCCATCTGTGTAGACACAGGAAGAAGCCTGGTGGTTGCCAGGGGCAGGGGGAGGAGGAGAGGGAGTAGATTGTTCATGGGGATGAGGTATCCTTTTGGGGTGATGGAAACGTTCTGGAACTAGATGGAGGTTGTGGTTGCACAACATAATGAATGTACTAAATGCCACTGAGTGGTTCACTTTGAAACAGTTAATTTTATGTTATGTGAATTGCACCTCAATTAGAAAACACAGAAAACCAGCCAGAAAGTGAGTCTCTCTGGGAGGTAAGATTATAAGGTTTGCTTGTTTTTTTCTTCCCTAAGCTTCTTACTTTTTCTTGTATATTTTCTTACAAGTAACACCCACAGTGTTAGTAAAAAGAGGTTTTGTTTTTTTTTTTTTTTAAAGAGGTCTTTTTAATAACAATTTTAAAACACTGGACAAATGACTTCACATCTCAATATGGATTTCCTGAGTCCCCAGTTACAAAAAGATACCGGTATGTCAAAAGCTGCTTTGAGTTTTGAACCAACACATGGAATTCCACCCAAGTTTGCTGAGGGAAAAGAGTGAAAACCAGCCAGCCTCAAACCAAGAAAGCAACATCCAGGGTAGCAGACAAGGAGGCCTTGTGCTAGATGGTTCCAGAAGGTCCCACCTCTACGCCTCCCTGGTTCTGAGACTCCACCAACAAGCATGCTGTCACCTCCCTCTGTAAGCCTCCACTTTCCCATCTGTAAAATGGTCTGATTAAGGCATCAGCCTACCGGGCTCAGAGGAAGAGCTTGCTCCATTCTTTCTCCTCTCTGCAGGGCTCAGGCCAGGGTCATGGGGTCTCCTGGCACCCTCACATTCAGTCCCTGAGCAGGGCCTATCCCTTCAGCCTAAGAAGGTATCTTCATTCTATTTGTCTTTCTCCACAGCCCTGCTCCATACTGGCCTCTACCCTGGCCTCCTGTTGTCCCCACTCCTGCCCCAACAGGTCTTGCTCCCCATGGCAGCCACAGGGCTTCTGAAAATCCTAAATCAGAACACAGTCCTCTCCTGCTCATATACCCTCCATGGCTCCCCATTACTCTCAAAACCAAATCTCTCCCTTGGTTTGCATAGTTTGGCCGCCACCTACCACTTCAGGACTACCTCCATAATCCCTCCAGCCACACTGGCTTCCTCACCGGTGCCTGACTGCCCCAAGCTTGCACCCTACTCTATTTCCTCTGACTCAGACACTGGCCCTCAGCTTCCCCCGAGGATGGCTTCCTTGTTCCTTCAGGACACTGCTAGGGTCCCCTCCTAAGACAGCCCCCAACCTTGCTCATTCGTCACTACACTCTGATTGTGCTATCTGCTGTAGATTGAATGGTGGCCCCAAAAAAGATATGTTGAAGTCTAGATCCCTGGTACCCTGTGATGGTGATCTTAATTGGAAATAGGATCTTTGCAAATGTAACTAGGACATAGGTTAAGATGAGGTCAGACTGGAGTAAGACGAGCCCTAAAGACCTAAAGAGGAGAAGAAATAGAGACAAGTCCATGTGACCACTGAGGCAGACAAGGCCACAGGCCAAGGAACACATAGGGCCCTAGAAGCTAAAAAAAGTGAGGAAGGATCCTCCCTCAAGCCTGTGGAGGGAGCAGGGCCCAGCTGACATCTTGACTTCAGACCTCTGTCCTCCAGAACTGGGAGACAATAAACTTCCATTGTTTGCAACCCCCCTACCCTCACCTCCAAGTGTGTGGTCCTTTGTCACAACAGCCCCAGGACACAGATCCACCACCAGCTGCCCTTCCACAATCACAGCACTGGCTGCCTCTGGGTAGTTCCTCACCCAGTTTCCTTTTCTGGTCATGGCCACCCTTCCTGGGACACTAGGAAGGCAGGGCTCAGGCTGCACTGACCCTTCCTGCATCCTCAGGCTCTGGCATGTGGGGGGCAAGGGAGGGGCTCGTGGAAGTCTGCTGACCAAATAAGAAGGTACAGACCACTGTTCGGGGCTCAGTGCCTAGATGGAAACCAACCACAGGCTCTGACAGGCTGGTATCATTGAATTCAACCTCCCTGGGGAGCCAGACCCAGCGGGAGGAGATGACGTCCAGCTCCAGGGGACGGGCTGAAGGAGCTCACACAGGCCCATGGGCAGGTACCTTAACATGACTACACTCACGTGACTACACTCCAGCCTGAGCCATCCCTTCCTCCAGGGGCAATGGCCAGTCCAGGAGAAGGAAGTGAAAGTCAGGCCTCAGCAGCCCAGCATTTCAGCACACCCCCAACCCCCACTGATCCCATCCTCTGGCTTCTCAGGAGTCACCCAGAGGATGTCATCATGGGGGTGGGACACAGAGGTGACAATAAAGTGACAACCCAAGTGTCCAACCATACGGGATGGCTGGGGACACAACCTGATGATTAAGAACCTCCGCAGCCCTGGATTGAACTCCAGCTCCTCTGCTAACCAGCCATGTTGCCTCTGACAACTCACTCCACTTTTCAGAGCCTATTCTCCTCTGTAAACGGGTTTAGGGATGGTCTCCACATCCCATTGATCCTCCTTCCCTCCGTGGCCACCCAGTCCTCCCCCACGAACTCCTCAGGGTAGCTGGCCTAGAAACTCACCAGGATGTAATCAGCCCACATGTCCCGGGCAGATTTCAAGGCTGCCTGGCGTAACTTCATGACGTGCTCATAGCGCGAGTCGGACCAGTGCTTGGGGCCCTCTTCATCCGGGTAGGACCTGGGGAGAGGCAGCTGTGATGTGGAAAGGATGGGACACTATGGCAACCCAAAGGGTTGCGGTCAGAGAGGGCTTCCTGGAGATATGTAGGTTTGATCTTAAGGGGGGGGGGGTAGAAGCAAGAGGAGAAAACTGGAGGAGGGAGTTTGTGTCCTCAGTAGAGGGCATAGCACGTACAAAGGCCCAGAGCAGAGAAAGCCCAAGGCAGGGGGCAGCCCGGGTGGCTCAGGGGTTTAGCGCTGCCTTCAGCCCAGGGCCTTATTCTGGAGACCCGGGATAGAGTCTCATGTCAGGCTCCCTACATGGAGCCTGCTTCTCCCTTTGCCTGTGTCTTTGTCTCTCTCTGTGTCTCTCATGAATAAATAAATAAAATCTTAAAAAAAAAAAAAAAGCCCAGGGCACCTGCAGAATGGGAAGAAAACTCTAGAGATGGGGCTAGGAGCCTCTTTGCTTTGCAGGGTCATTCCTGAGAATAAGGGGAGCTGCTGGGACAGAACACACAGAAGAAAGAAGAAAACTTGGGGCCTGTCCTCCCAAACTCAGAATCTGGTCCAGACAGCAGATAGGTAAAGAAATAAACCCTGAGAGGCATCTGGGTGGCTCAGCCAGTTAAGTGTCTGCCTTCAGCTCAGGTAATATCTGACGGTTCTAGAATCAACGCCCCTATCAGGCTCCCTGCTCAACGGGGAGCTTGCTCCTCTCTCGCCCTTGTGCTCTGTCTCTCAAATAAATCAATAAAACCTTTTTTAAAAAAGTCATTTACTAGAAAGAAAGACAGACAGGCAGGCAGCTAGGAGCCAGGGGCCTGCATTGCCCAGAGGCTCCCGGGAAGCGAAGCAACAGAGCACTGGGGCACAGAATGAGACTGGGAACAAAGCAGAAGGCGGCCACCAGGAGGACAAGAGAGTGAGGGAACTCTAGGTGGAGGGAACTGCTGGGGCAAAGGTCCAACTGGAGGATTATGGTCCATTAAAGTTGAGGGCGGGTCTGAGAAGCCAAGGCCAGCCCTTAAGGCTGCAGAGTTGGGCTGGAGAGTCAGAGGCTGAGGGGCTGAGGTTCTGTCTCAAGACAATGGGGAGTCACAGGAAGTGTGTGAATAGGGGCGCAGCCCAGTCTTACTGGGAAGGCGGGCGGTCAGGGCAGATCCAGGAGCTCACCTGGGCTCCTCTGCCGGCCGCCACTCCACAGAATGGTACAAACTCTTTACAGCCACCAGCCATTCCCGCAGCACAGCCGATGTATTGTCCGAGTTGTGGTCTGTCGCCACCCTGCAAGCCGAGCAGGACAGTCAGTGTGAGGCTGGGGAGACTGAGGCAGGATGGGGCAGCAGCGAAGCAACATGCGCTCCACACTCTAAACTGGCCTTCCACCAGCTGATGGCCCTGGAAGATGCCTCCCCCCCTCCAAGCCTGTTTCCTCATCTGTGTTTCAGATGAAGACAGGACCCACAAGCTAATTTTGGAAAAATTAACACACTAGACACTGTTAGTACCACTGAGCATCTAGGATCTTATAACCATGTTAGGTACTAAATATTGTGGTTTAATTTAAAAATGCATATATTGGGAATCCCTGGGTGGCTCGGCGGTTTAGCGCCTGCCTTTGGCCCTGGGCGTGATCCTGGAGTCCTGGGATCGAGTCTCGTGTGGGGCTCCCTGTATGGAGCCTGCCTCTCTTTCTCTCTCTCATGAATAAATAAATAAAATCTTTAAAATAAATAAATAAATAAATAAATAAATAAATAAATAAATAAATATCCATATATCGTATACCCCCACCCCACCTTCCTCAAGTCTGTTCTGTGAGCAACACCACCTTAATAGGGGCCTGTGGTTACTCGTTAATTCAACGAACATTTCTGAAGCACCCACTGTGTGCCTGCATCATCCAGGCTGGCGAACCTGGGATGGAGGGCGAGGGAAACTACCGAGTCCACAGGCAGATGAGAGCTATCCCCTCAAATGAGCTGTTACTAAGTCAACAACAACAGTATCATTGATGACTGGTAATGACAACATCTAGCAGCCGCAGCTCTGGGCACCGAGCACCAAGCCAGAGACGCCAGGCACAAGGGCTTCACGTGCATTACATTAAACGGTTAAGCTTCAGAGACCAATGCAACCGGAGTTCTACTAATGCTGCCATTTTCCAGATGAGGAAACTGAGGCAGGAGGCGGGACGTCACCAGCCAGGTGTCACGGCTCTGCCGCGTTGCCCTACCCTTGGCCACCTGGCCCCCTCACCCACCCACGCACCCACCCGCGCAGGTCAGAGCGCAGGGAATCCGGCTCAGGCTGGGTTCAGGATCCACTGCAGCAGAAGCTGGGAAGCCCCCCCGTTAGTGGAAGCGCAATGCGGGCCGCGGGGCTCCGGGCTCCCCTGCTTGGGAGCTGTGGGTGCCCCAAGGCGCTGTGAGGGTCAGTCCCAGGCGGCGGGGCAGAGCCGGGGAGGGAGGCACCGCAAGCAGAGGGCCCGCGCGTCCCGCCCGCCCGCAGACGGAAGCGAGCCGGGGACACGCGTGGGGCCGCCCAGCCCGCCCCGCCCGGGGCCGGGGCAGCAGGCGGCGCGCGGCGTGGAGCCGCCCGGGCCGGACGCCGCGCTCACCACAGCGCCGTGCGCTCCCGCGGGTGCCGCAGCCGCTCGAGCGCGCCCAGCGTGGCGGGCAGCGCGTGGGCCGCGTTGCGCGCCACCAGCGCGATGAGGACTCGCGGCGCCTGCAGCGGCGACTCGGGGCTCCAGCGCTCCTCGGGGAAGTAGGCGGCGGCGCCCGGCGGGCCCCCCGGGGGCGGCAGCGCCAGCAGAAGCAGCAGCAGCAGCACCGGGCGTGGCCGCCAGCGCCGCCGGCACGCGCGTGGGGCCGCCGCCATCGCGCCACGCGTCGCCTTTAAGCCGCTTTTCTGACGGCGGACGCGGACCGCGCCTTGAGCGAGACACGGGGCCCCGCCCTGCCGCGCGCCTTAAAGGGGAGGAGAGCGTCTGGCGCGAATCCTCCGTTTGGGCCCCGCTCTCCAGGCCCCGCCCCCGGAGGGCCTTAAAGGCTCCCAGCGCGGCTCACCCTCCGCCCGCCGCGTCGGCAGGCAGGCCCGCCCCGAGGCCCCGCCCCCGCCCCCGCCTTAAAGGCACAGAGCGCTCCTAGTGTTCCCGGCGGACGTGACTCACGGCCGTAGAGGTGTCGGAGCTTAGAAATGCCCTTCTTCCCGACACCTCCCGCCGCCTGGACCTTCGCCTCCTACACCGCGCGGCTCCCATCTGTATAAGGCCCAGTCTGTGCCCCCAGGCGGACCTGGTTTCACAGGGATGTCCACAAGGGCTGTTGGGTATTAAGCGCGTGTGGGTCCCTGGCGTCCTGGGTTCAAATTCAGCCCCCACCGTGGGCTCGCAGTGTGAGCCTCAGTTTCTCCGTCTGTAAAACAGCGTCTTACCGACCCCGCAGGGCTGATGTTAGATGGAGCCGGATGATACTCGCAAGTGCTGAGCACGCGCTCCGGAGGCAGCGTGGGGGTTTTCTTAGAAATGCTACCCGGGGATTGCTTCCCAAGACTCTGGCGTACTTTCCAATTGCTTGGGTTTGTGTCATTCTTAAAAATTACGTTTTAAGAAGGATGCTCGGATGTACATTTATTAATATGGTGGTCGGGAGGAGAAGAGTCAATGTTCAGTAAAATTCAGGGCACAGGTAGTGTGTCCTTGAGCTCAAAGGACAGTAGGGTCTGAACCTAAGGAAAAGGTGGGCTTCACCCCAAAAGCTCCAAATCTCCCAGCTTGGCTAACAGAATTGGTCATACTTGCCCTTCCTCCTCCCCATGCCCTTCTCCTTGTTCGTTCCCTTCTTCCAATTTCATTTCTCTCCTTTGCTTCTGTTCTCCATTTTTTTCTACAACAACCATTTTTACACAAGTTCAGTTTTTTTGCTGAGTATTTTGGAAACACACCTCAAATGTACTGGTTATATGACTGACTAAGGAGGTGAGGGAAGGATGTAGAGGAAAGGAATCAGGGCACCCTTGGTCGCTGCGGAATCTAAGTGGGGGCACACAGGGGGCTCTGCTTTTGGGGTATGTTTGAAACTTTCTGGAATAAAATGGCAAAAACAATTTTGCACTCTATGGACCTGACAAGGAAAGATCATTCATATTAAGTTAGAAAAACAGAGTGACAAGACACATCCCGTACCCTGATAAATTGACAAATGACTGGAAGATTTTAGAACCAAAAGCTAATAGTGATTTTCTCAAAGGTGGCAGGATGACAAGTTGTTGTTGCTTCAATTTTGCAGTTAACGTCATATCTTGGGTTAAAAATTTTAAAAACAAACAAACAAACAAACAAAAAAAACAGCTGTATGAGGGCCATGAAGCACAAATGTATCTCAGAGGTTTGAGTTGGAGGGTGAAGTCAGGAAAAGTGAAGAGAATCTTTCTATTGGGGAGGCTGAAAACTCCAGGGTGGAATGGAAGGAAACCAACTCCACAGAGTGTGCACATTCCCCTCTGAAAGCTGAACCGAGAAAGACCCTGGGGAAATCCCTCCCGGAACCTACTCCGGAAGCAGCTGGAAGGCTTGTGATACAGAGAAGCTGCCAAACCCCGGGTAGACAGATGACTTTTCTGGCAAGCAGAGGGAAGTCAGCAAATCCTTCGCTCCCAGCTGGGAAACTTGAAACTGAGTTAAGATTTGGAGCAAATAAACAAACCCAAAAGGTCCACAGCATGCTAAGAATAAAAATACCAGTAACCTGTATAACAAAGCATTAATATCTTTAATATACAAAGAGTTATTAGAGATCAATAAGAAAAAGATAAAATCTCCTGAAGAGAAAGGTAGGTAAAAGCCATGAACAGGCAATTCACTTAAAAAAATAAAAGCACAAACATAAAAATGGCCAATAAACACATGTTTAGATTCAGTGTAATCATTAAGGAAATTCAAAATAAAACAATGAAATGTGTGTGTCTTTCAAATTGACTTTTGCTCTGTTAGGAAAATTTCTAGTGTTTGGAAAGGATATGGAGAATATGCACAAATGCTGCTGATGGGAGTGTAAAAAAAGACCAGCTTTTTCAGAGAGGAATGAGGTGGAGGTGGTATGAGGGTTATAAAAGGCTTGAAATGGTGCATATGCTTTGACTCTTAAATTCCACTAGCACACACTTATCCACTGCGAACGAATGAGGACAGAAGTGGCTGAAGACTTAGCTGCAGAATGTTCTCGGAGGAGGCAGCGGGCAGAAAGGCTGGACCTCAGCACCAGAGCCTGGCTGCCCGGGGCAAGTTCCTTTCTGAGCCTCAGCTTCCTCATCTGCAAAATACAAAGCGTCATAAGGATGCCAAAACACATCAAATGCCTGGCACATAATAAATGCTCAGTAAATGCAAGCCCAGCAAAAGAAGCTGAACAGAAAATTACAAGTGCCCAGAAGATAAGTGGGCCAAGGAGAGGAATAAAGTTTCAGAGAAAAGAAGCTAAAAACAGTTCCTGAACACACAAAAAGATGCTAATCTCATCTCCCAAAAAAGATGCTCACAATAATGATGCCAAGACACCGTTTTTCACTCAGAAGATCTGAGAAATCCTGAGTCAGCTGGTAGCCTGTGCAGCCTGGAGGGAAATGGGCCACTGGCACACAGGTGAGGGGTACCAGGTGGGACCACCCTGGTGGAGAGTGCTCTGGAGACTGCTGTTGAAACGCCAAACACAAATGCTCGAGACCCTGAGATTTCATACTGGGGGATTTACCCTTAGGGACCTGCACTTGCCAGGACAGTAGGTACCAGGTCATTCTCTACAGCAGTAACAGTTAGTTCAAAAGACTAGAAGCAAAATGGCCATCACTGGTTAGATTCTAGTCAAATAGATTAAGGGGCCCCATTTGTAATCCCTCATCCTCAATTGTGATTCCCCAGATATTCTGACATCCGGAAGTCTTCCTAAGGCAGTTTAATCTTCATTTATCCCAGTACATGTGAATATTCTTCAGTTTATATACAGTGATCGACTACAGGATTTATCCCAGATCAGCAGCATGTTAGTTAGCTACTGCTGCGTAACAAATAACTCTAAAAGTTAGCACACATTATCTCAGAATTTCTGTGGGTCATATAGAAGCCACTTAGTTGGGTGGCTTCACAAGGCTCTCAGAATAGCAAGTCTCAAGGGGATTGAGGTGTGAGCTGTTCCAGAATCCTTGCACCTGCCCTGGGTTCTGAATATCCAGATCATAGCCGTCCTGCCCACTGGTCTGCTTCTAGTTGGACCAGTTGTTTTCTGCCCCATTTCAGAGAAGTCCCCATGATGCATTTCCATCTTACAGCTGGAGCTGAGGATCCCTGCACCAGCAGCAATGCCAGCCCCAGCCCAACATGCATTTACTGCTCCAACAAAGAGCTCACTGTAGGATCCTGTAGTAGGAGGGCAGGCTGCCCTGGCCCTGAGCATGGCTCCCTGTACCCATCTCCCAGAGCAGCCCTCACTTGTGGTAGACCCAAGGCCCCCATCACCAGAATCTCCCCTTGCAGTGTTGGGAACTGGTAGCTGCTGGGAGAGACTCCACAGAGTCCTGGCAAGACGAAATGGGACACCAATTGATGTCCATGTCAGAGGGTACCTCTGTGGCTCAGACAAACACTTGCTCCCCATTGCCCTTGTTCACCATAGCTTGGCCAACCCTCTGGGTCAGGATGTAAGGTATACGCTGTTCCACCCAGGAATCCACACTTAGAACCATCCCTTACACCCCATAGGAGGTCCCCTGCCCCCCAACAATTTAGCAGAATGGCCCAAGAGCTTATGAGGTGCTCACCTACTCCTGTCTGGTCCCATGGGGCCGCTGAGCAACCATCCAAAGTGCAGGACACGTCACTGACACGGAGGGCCTTTTTCAATTCTAAAGCAAAAGATAAACCCTTGGACCCACCTGGGGATTCCATGCATTCTCTCAGAGAGGCCACAGGAGGGCAAAGGATGGGAGGAAATGTCTCAACCAGGAACCCAAAATGAGTGATTCAAGTAAGCCTCTTTCCATACTGTGCCCATGGCAGACATCGCTAGCTGATCCCCACACCTTCACTGCGCTGCCTACCAGCCCCACTTGCCAACACAGCACTCTGAGCAGACATTGCAAGTCAATTAATGTTGGAGTGACACTAAGGACATGTAAAATCTCTAAGAACAGAAGCTCTCTAAGGTTTTTTTTTTTTTTCTCCAATTAGAGAATAATTTTTTTTTTTTTTCTACTTAAAATGCCCCTTTTTAAGGGAACTTAGTTCTTTTTGTTTGGATGCCCAAAGACCAAGGACATCTGCATCCTTACTTCCTGGCTCCCCAAATCCTACCGTCTTTGGCTTTCTCCCATCATCTCCAACTGCTCCTTCTGTGTCCCTTCTTCCTCTGTGTCCTTCAAATAGAGGCTTTTCAGGACCCCACTTATTCCTGTATACACTGTCCCCAGTGTTGCGGCCCCACTTGTAGACTCAGCAATGCCCAGCCCAACCACCTCAGACTCCCACCTCAGCCTCATACCTGGGCTCTATACACTTGTTTGCTGCCCCTGAGTCCATCCTTTGCCTCCAGAACTGTGCCCTCAGCTTCCTGCCTGGCTTCCAATCTGGTCACTGCTGCCCTCTGCTCACACACCCTTCATGGCTCCCCAGTGCCCGCTCAATAAAGCTTAACCTCCTCTGCCTGTTATTCCAGGCCCTGCACACCTGCCCTGGCAGCCTCCAGCCTCCTCTCTTTCCATTCTCCTCCATGTTCTCTGCATCAGCCACATGGAGGCCCTGACAGTCCCTCAATCTCACATGGCTCATCCCAGCACACATCTCTGCAGTCTCAGGCATTGGGTCATGAGCAACTAATGAAGTAAGAAGGAGAAGAGATGGTTCTAGAGCTACTCTCCAGCCCGGAAGATTCAAGAATCCTTGGGGCTTTAATGCCAGCCCAGAAAAAAAAAAAAAAAAAAAAAGAGTGGTTGCTGAATGAATAAATATGCATGTCCACCCCCAGTTTCTGAATTTTGCCTCCTTCCTTTCATCCTAAGAACTCCTATACACCCCTCACAACCTTGTTCCAATACTCCCTCCTTTAGGAACTTCCATCACTGCCCCTCAAAGACTCACTCACCCCAGTCCCCATTTGTCCCAGTCCTACCCTCAGCCAAAGGGCTAATGTTGACCAGAAGTAAGAGGCGATGGGGAGCCTGGCAGAACATGGTATACACAGCCAGGGGTCACCAGGCTTCCTTGAGCCATAGAGGAATGGGGCTCACCTCCATTGATCCTCTGAAGCAGGACCCCCTGGACAATGTCTTCATAGATGCCTTCGAGGGTCAGGGCCGGGCTACCCACAGCAAGGACGTCTCCTTCTAACTCAAGCAGATCCTGGAAGAGAGGCAGCTGAGGGGCTGGGCTGGACAGGAGGGCTGCAATGTTGACCCTGATTAGCTGGCAGGGGGCGGGGGGCGCCTTGGGTCTAAATGTCCTCATCTATAACATGGCCTCTGTGATCCATCCTCCCTCAGGGTGTTGTGGGGACTGATGAAACCCAGCCCATCATATCTCAAAGGGAATAGTGCAGTATCTCTGCTAGCCCTCCCATCCAACTTCTTCTCCGAGAGGATCTCATCAGCACCTGCCCGATGCCCCTGTGTGACCAGGCCCCTGTGACCTTCTCTCTCACCCTCTCCCCATGCCCTCACTCACTGAGTTCCAGCCATACGTGCCTCCTCACTATTCCTCCCACACACAAGCATGGTCCTACCTCAGGGCCTTTGCACATGCTGTGCCTTCTGCCTGGACCACCCTTCCCCGGGACATGGCTCATGCCCTCGGTACTCTGCTTCTTAGGGAGAGCCTCCTGGACCACCCGGAAAACCTCCCAACATACATACCTTCCCTCTTTGCCTCCTCCCTTCTCTGAAGCCTGTGTCACCCACTGATATGCGTTGCTTGGGCCCCCACCCTGGCTCTCAAATAACAGATGCCGAGCACTCTCTTGGGAGAAGCAGAGGGCATTGAGGAAGCCCAGAAGAGTCATCCAACCCGGCCATAGGGCTCAGGGCACAATAATCTCTTATCATCACAGTGGCTCTGAAGGAGCGAGCACTCTGTCCACTGTATAGAAAGACACAGACAGGGACGCCTGGGTGGCTCAGCGGTTGAGCATCTGCCTTTGACTCAGGACGTGATCCTGGGGTCCGGGATCGAGTCCCACATTGGGGTCCCTGCATGCAGCCTGCTTCTCCCTCTACCTGTGTCTCTGCCTCTCTCTCTCTGTCTCTCATGAATGAATAAATAAAATATTTTTAAAGAAGAAAGGAAAGAAAGAAAGAAAGAAAGAAAGAAAGAAAGAAAGAAAGAAAGGAAGGAAGGAAGGAAGGAAGGAAGGAAGGAAGGAAGGAAGGAAGGAAGGAAGGAAGGACACAGACACTTAGTTGTCCTCTAGGATGTGCCCCTGCGTGCCCCATTACTCACCACTTTGCAGCTCCACTCCCGCTGGCTCAACACAAAGGGCAAGAAGATGCAGAGCAGCCACCCGCGGATGAACTCCCTCTGTGCCGAGCTGCTGTCGGATTGGAACTTCTGCAGGACACACACGTGGCTGGTCCAGTGGCCAGCTGAGCACCCAGGCCCACTGCCGTGCCCCCCTCCCCCAGCGGACCTCACCTTCAGCACACGGCCCCTGACTTTCTCCAGCTGCTGGGCAGCCTGGGTGCAGTTGAGGGCTGTGGTCAGACACTCGTCCGCCAGCTGGAGGAAGGTGGCCACAGAGTCAGCCATAAGCTGCAGGAAGAGTAACTGATAAAACCCCTGGGAATCCATGCTCTGGCCTTATGGGCCCCGCACCTGCCTGGCTAACCCTTCTCAGCATCCAGACTGACCCAACCAGCCACTTTGCCCCAACCTCCTTTTTGTCTCAAGAAACGGCATCCCCCTCCACTCAGGACCTGGGAGTCATGCAATCAGTTGGAAGCTATATATAACCTAGCAGAAAGTGCCCTCCCCCCTGGAGGATGGTGCCAGGGTGCTCAGTCTGGGGAGCAGAGAGCTGGTCAGAGTTCAGCCTCCTTGGCTGAGTGCTCTTGTGCAGTGTACAAATTGAACAACTATACCGGGCAGCACTCAGTATTTGCAATCCCTGTCTCCTTCACTCACCATGTCAATTAGCAGGTCCTATTCTCTTGGCCTTCAAACACACCCCACTTCTGTCTACTGACAGCACCCATTCTGGTTCAGGTCTCCTTCCTGCCTACTCTACTCCTGTACCCAAGAACTCCCCTTCCCCACAGCATGCAGGGCTTCCTAAATCTTGAATCTGGTCACGCCCCTCCCCTGCTCACACATCTGCTATGGCTTCCCATTGCCCTCAGGGCAGTGCTTGGCCCCTTAGCCCCACATTCAAGTCCCTGACCCATCTGTCCATATCTTGCTGGCATATCTCCCACCTTTCTGCCCTTGCTTGAAACCTACAACCCAATGTTTATCAATGGCTTCACTTCCCCCAAATGCAGACAAATTCCCTCACTTCCCAGAGCTGATCCACACTGCTCCCTCTACCCAGGACATACCCCACCCCTTTTATCCCCCTGTTGCCTCAGTTTGAAAGTCCTCTCCTCCTGGAGGTTCTCCTAACTCTGTGTGTTCCCACCACAGCCCTGTCTCCCACATGTGATCCCAGTGAAGGAGGCCAGGTCTATTGCCCTCATGGTCTCCCCAGCACATCCTTGGCACCTTTTCAGTGGGGGCTGCTCCCCTTGCCTGCCTCCTTGCAGCCTCCCGCTCCCCCCTCACCTGCTGTGCAAGATCCTGAGCCCCAAACATGAGGCTTCGTGTTCCAGAGAAGCCAAATGGCACCACCAGCTGACCCAGGCGGCCCTGGCTTCTCTCAGCCTCACGGTAGCAGGTCTGCATCAGCTCTGGGTCCCAGGGCATCTCCCCAAATGAGTAAACCTGGACTCCAGTGGCAGGCAGGTGAGAAAAACACCATCAGTTGATGGAAAAGCAGGGCCAAGGATCTCACAGCCAATTCATAGTAGGAGATATGCAAATGGAAACACATCCCACCTCAGTCATTACCCCCCAAAATGCATAATAAAAGTAACAGGTATGGTGTGATGGACATAAAACGGTGAAACCTGAAAAAAAAAAAGGCTAACATGCAGTTCTGGCATGACTGAGAGGAAACAAGCAATAGCCTTTGTCACATCTACACCCACCACCTGATGCCCCATCTATGCTGGGGGGCTCTGCGGCTGCAGAAATGGAGTAATTCAATATGGTCTTTGTCCTCAAGGAGCTCACAGAAAAGTTGGACATAAACTATAAACCACTACAGAGGTATGTAAACACCTCTATGAGGAAGGAAGCAGGTAGTTGTGGATGCAGAGAGGGAGCAGAGAGATTCCTGGAGGAGGTGATTATGAAGTGAAAGTTTAATGAATTGAGGTTTTCCTGGCACTCGGTAAGTGATCATTTAATATCAAAAGAACTGAGGTGGCCTGCAGGGAGCAGAGTTCACTGGCTTAGGGGATGGGGTGGACTCTAACAACAAAGGAATGGGAACAGGAGGAATTTGAGGGTAGGTGACTCAAGACCCATGTTGCTAAAATGCTACTCTTGTCACTTTACTCCTCCCCCCAACCATGTTTTAAACTGTGCCCCCAATGACCATAGCATGGTGGTCTACAATAAGTAAAAAGCAACCTAGAACAAAGTTCAGAAAAGGTTTTCGAGAGAGGTTTTTCAACTGGAAAGATGAAACAATTTACATGACGCTTCTGTAAAGCTAGCACACTGCCTGTTCATCCCCCACCCCCAAACTGGAGCTCACCTCCTTGCGCAGCCACGTGCCAGAGGAGCTCCCACGCAGGTGGCGGGACAGGCGGTCCATGCCCTGAGCTAGGAGGGTCTGCACTGCTGAGAGAACGGCTTCCATGGTGCTCAGCAGCTTTTGAGTGACCAGGGACAGCTGTGTGTCCACCTTCCTGCACAGGCACGACTCTAGAGGGCCCTGGACCTGGACTGGGAGTGGAAGATACTGGCCTGGATCTCCTCCACAAGGTGCTCGCGGGTAGAGGCAGCCATGGGCCAACAGGAGGAGGGCAGGAGCTCAGACTCTGGGCACCCTCGTCTACCTTGTTACACAGGAGAAAACTGAGGCTTTGAGTCTGGCAGCATCCAGCTCAAAGTCGCACACGCCAGAGGCCGAGTCTGGATTACGAGCAGAGTGGGAGCCTCTGCCATCTGCCGGGGGTATCCCGGGTCAGGTCGGCCACTGCCTGTTTCCCGACTGGGTGTCCCTGGCTCCATCCGTAGCCTAACGCCCTACCTCGCCCGGACTTCCCTCTGGACGCTGCCCCTGTCTCGCAGGCCACGCCCTGACTCCCACTGACCCCGGGTCTCTCGTGCCCTTCCTTTCTCCCCCCACCCCCACCCCACCCCGCCTGCCCTGTGTGTCTCAGGGCGGGGATTCTCCGCCCGACCCCTTATACCCACCCGGTTCCCCTTCTACCAGTCAGGCTCCCGGCCCCGCCCCTCCCTGCCCAGGCCCCGCCCCCGTCTGCCCAGGCCCCGCCCCCATGTGCCAGGCCCCGCCCCCAGGCCTCACCCCGCAGCCTCCCCGCCAGGCGCTCCCGCTGCCGCAGTATCTGGTCCACGTCGGGGCGGATGGTTTTCTCCAGGACCGTGAGCAGCTCGTCTTTTTCCGGCTGGAAGGCGCGGAGTCCGGCGGAGGCCCCGGCCAGGACGGCGGCGTGCACCGCGTCTAGGAGCTGTCCCGCCCGGCCGAGGGGACCCCACGGGCCAGTGGCGTGGAAGGGAGCGGACATGGGGCGCGGGTGCGGGGACAGAGAGATGGAGACGCAGAGAGACGGGGAGAGAGTTTAGGGGCCAGTCGCGAGGAGGGGCAAGGTGGGCCCCCGGGTCCGTCCCGCATCGGCCCGACCTCCGCGACCCCGCGCGTACCTCGATCCAGGCCCAGGCACGGTGGCGGCCCGCGCCCCGCAGGCCGGGCAGCGTCTGGGCTCGCAGCGCAGGCAGCAGCTCCCGCATCAGCACCCCGGTCAGCACCTGCGGGAGAGGGAACCGTGGGCGCCCCGGCAGGCCTAGAGGGGTCCCGGGGGCGGCCTTGCGCGGCACTGACCTCGGCGTCCGAGCCCAGGGTCACGTCGTCGCCGCCAAAGTGGCCTTGGTGCTGCCGATAGAGTCTTACGGCGTCCAGGAAGGCGCGGGCGGCGGGGGCCTTACTGCGCTGCAGGACTGCGGGGGCAGCTCCTCAGTGTCAGCCCACTCCTCCCCTGCTCGCACCTCCGCCTGGCTCCCCACGACCCGGGGAGGAAGCCTCCTCACCCAGTACCGGAGCACCCGAGGCTCACCCATCTCCAGACCCTTGCACAAGCAGTGCCTTCTGCAGGGAACACGGTGCCCGAGGACATCACCAGCCCATAAGGCACCTTTATAATATGATTTAGGAAAAAGCATCCTCTGGTAGACAGTCACAGCCGCTCCACATAAGTACATTTGTGCACTCAACAACCTGCTCAACATGTGTCGGTCCTGTTCCCCTTCTTCACCTGGCTGGCCCCTTATCCTTGTCAGACCCCCGGCTGGACATCCCGCCTCCGAGTAGCCCTCTCTGACCTCCCAGGCTAAGCTCCCACAGGGCTGCGTCCCCATCGCAGCCCTGGTCACTAATAACTACCTATGGTTGCTTCTGTCTCCCACCACCCCAATCCATTTCATAAATAAGAAAACTAGAAATTGGAGACAACTCCATAGCCAGCAGGGGCAGGACTCCAAGACCCACGGCTCTCTGAGCTTTCCCAGGGCCCACCTGTGCCACGAAGCCGGATGCCGCCCTGCAGGGCTAGCCTCCAGGCGCGCTGTGCTTCCCTCGAGGCTGCAGAGAAACAGAGGTGCCGGCGGAAGGGGTGCTGCAGGAACAGGGGGAAGGTCACCGGCATTTCCAGGAGGGGGTCAGGCTCTTCCTGTGTATGATCTCCTGCAAGCAGACAGTGGAGATTGTGTCTTCATTCACTCACTCACTCCACAATCATTCGTTCACTAAAAGAAAACACCCATGAAATGCTTAGAGGAGCCCCCGGCATGGGCAGTTGGCTCGATAAGCATGAGCCGTGCTATCATAACTGTGCTATCCTTGTTCAAGCTCAGACCCAGAGGGAGGTGAGCCCAGGGCAGACACCGACCATCCATCCCAGCAGTTTCTGAGCTTCAGCATCCTCCTTAACACAGAGGCCTGGGCAGCCACTGCCATTCTAGCTGAGTTGGCAAGTGATCTGAGCCCTGCTTACCAATTCATAGTGAGGGGTGGGGGGTGGGGGAGGGGGGTCAGCCAGGTCCAGATCAAAACCCTGCCAAATCATTTGCTAGCTCTATACATAGGTGCAGTTTTTTTTTTTATCTGAACCTTGGGTGTCCTGCCTGTGAAATGGGCTTCAAAGTGATACCAATGACCTCCTGATGGGACAAAATGAGTGAATTTCTTTTCAATTAATTTACTTGGGGTTGTCCTAAATCCTCAGTGTTTGGTTCTGATTTCCAGAGCCATACCTGGGATATGCAGTGAAATGCAGTCATCCAGAAAGTAGAAATCCCTGATCACCCTGGTCCTTCAGCCGCAGTGCCCAGAGGTAATAATAGCCTTTAACACTTTGGGGGACGTTACTCCAGATCTTAAAATCCACACAAAGTGTGTGAGGCGGGCTTTTGTGACAAGATGGAGTTTTTTGCTCTTGCATATGTCTGGGGCACCTTCGGCTGCTTACACCGCTATCCTTTCTAAGGGTTAGACCATCGTTTATTTAATCAACCCCTGAAGGATGGGTATCTGGATGGATTTTGATATTTTCAACAGCATCATCATTTCTGCGAACTGTCTTTATTGCTACATCTTTGCATCACTTGGGGGCAGGATAGCTTCACCGTGAAGCAGAAGTGAGATTCTGGTCCTGACAGTCCTCAGCCTCGGTGTCCTCGGCTGTGAAATGGGGTAGTTAGTGATGGGGCCGGCTGTTGGTCAGACTCAGTGAGATAACACAAGCCCCGTGCTGAGCACTCGTCATACATATGCCACCAGTCCAATAATGCAGTTCCTTTCCCTATTCCTGCACAGTGTTGTGATAATGAAAGAGGGGGGCTGGAGGGAGAGAAAGGAGGAGGGGAGGGAGGGAAAACCCTCCTGGAAATGCTGGGTTGAACAACACATCCTGCAGCAAATCTGTGTGATTTTCCCACCCACCAGTGCCCATATCCCCACATGCTTGCTGACACCAGGTTTTATTGTTTTTAGCCTTGCTACTTTGATTCTGGTCCAATGTTTTTTTTCTTTTTTTAAGATTTATTTATTTATTTATGATAGACATAGAGGGAGAGAGAGGCAGAGACAAAGGAGGAGGGAGAAGCAGGCTCCATGCTGGGAGCCTGACGCGGGACTCGATCCCAGGACTCCAGGATCACGCCCTGGGCCAAAGGCAGGTGCCAAACCACTGAGCCACCCAGGGATCCCCTGGTCCAATGTTCTAATTCTCCTTCTCTCTCTGGTGAGAGTGGATATTTCTCTTGCTAGAGCTGGGGTGCACACCAAAGGTAATGCTACCCCCCGGGGACACTTGGCAATGTCTGGAGATATTTTTGATTGTCACCCTTCGCATAGGGGGTTGCTCCTGGCATCACGTGGGTGGAGGCCAGGGATGCTGTTCAACATCCTGTAATGTACAGGGTTCCCCCCCTTTCCTGCAAAGAATGATTTGGCCCCAACTGTCAACAATCCTAAGGTTTAAAAAAAAAAAACAAACCTGCTCTTGAGGTCCCAGGGACCTTACCTGAGGAGACTGGACAGAGAGTGTCCAACAGGTGGAGATATTCACGCTGGGAAGTCAGGACAGTATACCCTGTCAAGGTCATGGAGCCCAGGGGATGGCCCCCATTTTCATATTCCTATGAAAGGCATCCAAAGAACCAGCTTGCGACAGGTCTAAACTGTGGCTTCTATGTCCTAACTGGATCAGGGGAAGGTTTAGGGTTGGCTAGGGAAGTCCCCCTGTCCCTCTCATGTAGTCAAGCACCCAGCACTCACTATGTGCTAGGCTAGTCCTAAATATTGTATGAGGATTATCTCATTGAATCCTCACAACCCCTTGTGGCCTGGGCCACCATCATCCCATTTCACAGAGGTGGAAACTGAGTCCCAAGGGCACAAATGACCTGCCCGAATTCCCCAGCCAGATGGGATGCACAAACGTCCTCCCAGTTTCAACCTCAGCTCTGCTGATGACCATGAGAAAATTCCCACTCTTGGACCTCAGTTTACCTACCCAGCCCAGCAGGACCCAGTCACCCACCCCAAGCCAATCTCATAAGGATCCTTGATTCATATTAGGTAAATGAAGAAAAGAGAGAGGATCACATTGGGAGCTGGACCCCAAACCCATGCTGACAGGAGTGGGATGGTGAGGCCAGAAGGAAGGGACGAGGGCCACTTGCTTACCTCCCTGAGGCTGAACCACTCCAGGCGGCCATCCCCACGCAGGACACAGAAAATGGGCTGCCATCGGGGTGGGTGGCCCCCAAGCTGGGTCAGATGCCCTCGGTGTTCACGGACTCGGGGAAGCTTCTGCAGGAGGAGGGACCAGTGGATGTCAGGGGCAAAGACTGTTGTCCCCATGTCCATACCACCTGGAAAGCACCCCCCACCCCATCTCAGGTTCCACCAAGTACAGGGAGCTCGGGAGCTGCTGACATGGCACTGCTATCCTTTCTCACATGCTAACAGCATGCACTTGTTTGGGACACTTCCAAATACAAACTGACATAATGCCCCTTACAGTCCTGGGAGGCTGACAATTTGTCACTTGGAAGCAGGGCGTTCCCCACTTGAGCCTCCAATGAGACCCCAGCCCTGGTCAGCATCTTGATTGCAGCCTGTGAGAGACCCCAAAAGAAAGAACTCAGGAGGTTGTGTCTCGACTCCTGACCCACAGCCAACTGTAAGATAACACAAGTGTGTTGTTTCCAGCCACTGGTGGTGCCATGTGTCATTACACAACGTTAGCTAATACAAGTGGGATTGCTTGTTCAGGGAGCAGGTGCAGTTCACTTTCATGCGAAGCAGCTGGTCGTCTGTCCACAGACCCCCTCCCTGGGGCAGGGTGGAACATCACGTTGTTTTATTATCTTTGTTGCTCCTCTCACTACCTGGCCATCTGAATTGTGCACGTTTTGTTTCATCACTGGGTCCCAGAGCGAGGCCCAGTGCACAGATGGCACTCGATAAATATTCAATGAATAATTAACCGTATTTGTGATCTTTTCATTCTTTGATGGGGTGGTAGAAACTCAGGGGTTTGTTGAATGATTCTCCAGATTTTTCCTGAGGCCTGAGATTTTTCAGAATAATATTGTTAAAGCATTATTATAGAAATTATACATAAAATAAGAATTTTCTAAAATGTTCAAACTGAAGCAAGGGGGAAATCCCACCCCCTCCACCATGGCTCAAACCCCAAAGTCAACTGTGCCCAAGGCGCAGGTGGTAAGAACCTACAGGTGACAGAAGGTGCAGGTGGGGACCACACCTGGGGTCCCATGATGCCCCAAGTGGGACAGGGAGAGCCCAGGTGAGCTGTGTCCACAGTGCAGGGAGCCTCCAGCCCAGGACCAGGCACAGCTGGGAAAAGAGGCATCTGAGGGAAGTTGAAGAAGCTCAGAGTCGACTGGGGCAGGGACCCAGTGTCAGTAACCAGCACAGACTCTAGGTTCAGATCATGCTTTGCCTCTTGCTGGCAGAGTGACCTCAGGCAGGTCACCCTATCTCTCTGTGCCTCGGTTTCCTCACTGGTTGAAGACTCATTTCCCAGGCTGATGAAGGCTGGGTGAGTTGTTTAGAGCACATGGAGCCATTAGTTGGCTCAGGAGACATCTGGAGCCAGGCCAGGCAGCTCCACCCTCTTTTTTTTTTATTTTTTGAGATTTTATTTATTTATTCATGAGAGACATTCACAGAGAGGGAGGCAGAGACATAGGCAGACAGAGAAGCAGAGAGAGAAGCAGACTCCACGCAGGGAGCCCAATGCGGGACCCAATCCTGGGACTCCAAGATCATGCCCTGGGTCAAAGGCAGGCGCTCAACCGCCGAGCCACCCAGGCGTCCCAGCTCCACCCTCTTATGTTCCATCAACAAACTCTCCTGGAGCTTCTACTATGTATAGGCAACACATAAGCACAAGGGGTCTGGGGGAGTGAGTGGACAAGGCTGGCCCCTGCCCTCACAGGACAGACAAGTGAGGGAGGCAGATGTGTGACCCAAGGCTTCCCTGGAAAAGCAGCGGGACAGGGATCCCAGAGGAAGCACCCAACCCAGGAAGGGGCTGTGGTGATCAAGGAAGGCTTCTTGGAAGAAGAATGTCTGGAGCATGAGGAAGAACAGTAAGGGCACCAGGCAGAGCGCACCACATGTCCAAAGGCGTGAGGGTCCAATGGGCATGCCTCTTGCCCAATAGACAAGGCGAGGCTTCTCCAACTCCAGAGCTTTTGCACTGGCTGTGCCCTCTGCCTAGAATTCCCTTCCCACTCTGGGTTCCAGATCTGGTCCCTTCTCATCCTTTACATCTCAGCTCAGAGTGCCTTCCCTGAACCCCAACTCCCCGACCTCCCAACATGGCCTTTCATCTTGTCTCCATAGCAACCTATGGGAAGTTATCGTGCATCATGATATGTTAATGTGTTTGGTCATTTCTCCCCATATCAGACCATGACCCTGGGTGAGGGGAGAGGGGGCAGTGCGGTGTCCCCAGTGTCTAGCCTGGAACATGGTTTGCAGTAGGTACCCGGTGAATGTTCAAAGAATGAATCTTAATGGTCTCCCCAGGTCTTGGCGCCAGCTAGGGTCAAGGTGTAAGGAGGGCCCCCGACTGAACCAAAGCCCCCCACCCCAGCCTCCCTCACTCAGCACCCTCTTCCTTTGCGGCACCCACTTTACTGCGCATCAGCTGGCATCCGGCGGGCTCCCGGGGCTCCAGCTCACGGGAGATCTGTCGCAGGACAGAGGCTGCCAGTTGCCCGCGGTAGCAGGGCAGGAAGTTCCTCAGCAGGGCGTCCACCTGGCCTGCAGGGGCAAGGAGACGGTAAGGTAAGGCGTCCACCAGGCCCTGCAGGGGTCAGAACAGGCAAGGGAGGCCCCGTGTGAGCTCCCACCATCGCCCCAAAGCTGCCTAACAAGACATGCTCCAAATTCCACTCACCCTCCACAGGCTGTTTCTATCCACATGGGGGCCAGGTGGGGGGTTAGGGACTCAGGCTTAATTTATAACTGATGCAGAATGAACTTTACAATCTGACGCGCTTTGACACCTTTACGCACCCAAGAAACCATCACCACGATCAAGATAATGAACCCCCAAGTTTCCTCTTGCCCCTTCCCTGGGGAGAGTTTTGAAATCTTTTAAAAGCCTCACCCTAGCACAAGGGAACTTTCTGCATTCTGATCTAGGAAGTGATCACACAAGTTTCAAAGTCCTTCAAACTGTTCCCCAAAGATGTGTGCACTTGGCTAAATGTAAAACGTAAATCCAAACTGCTGCGTGGAATGTGGACCCAATGGCTGGAGCTTTAGCAGTTATTGTGCACCATGAGGTGGGTTTGGGCACAGAAGCCACATGTGGCAGGAGGAATTCAGGTGTCTAACTTTTATCAGCCTGCCCACCACTGTACCTCTCTATAGGCAAGAGAAATAAATCTTTATCTTGTTTAAGCCACTATAGAAAAAAAAATACATGGCATAAAGTAACTTACTGAATCCTTACAATGGTTCCACAACTAGACATTGTTGCTATCCCTGTTTTACAGGTGAGAGAATGAGACCTAGACAGCTGACGTCATTTGCCCAAGGCCACCCAGCGAGTGAGGGCAGGGCCATGGTGTGAACTTGAATGGTCGGTCTCAAGTGTTTGCAAGACACACCACATGCCTGTACACATGCTGTTCCCTCTACCTGGGATGCTCTTCCCACATCTCCTACCCACCAACTCCATCACAATCCTCCCGCCCTGGCTTGGCCATCATCTCCATGGTGGGCAGTTACCTGCCTCTTCTTCCCTCCACTTGAGGAACCTATGGGGTTCCACTGCGTTCATCCGTCACCTGCCATTCCTGTAATGTAACTTGATCTTCTTTCTTGGTCCAGGTTATGAGCCCAGGAGAGTGGAACATTCTCAACCCCACTGTGTCCCCAGTACCCAGCATACAGTTGGTGCTCAACTATGTGAGGGCACCAGCCCCTCTCAGTCTCGAATCAGAAACTGAGCCTGTTTCCCCAGGGTCCCCATGCAGAGGCCCTGCTGGAACCTTCTCATCGAGGAAAATCAGCCCAGGAGATCTGGCTGGGCCTGGGACACCTCCCACCTGGTCCCTCGCCCTCCTCCTGAACCCATGCCCCAAATAGGGTTACCAGATTTACCAAATAAAAATACATGACACCAATTAAATTTGAATTTCAGAGAAATTAGGAACCATTTTTTAGCCTAAGTATGTTTCCATGCAAAATTTGGGACATACTTATACAAGAGTATTCACTACTTATCTGGAATTCCCATTAGTAGGCATCCTACTACTCTCAGACACTGTGTCTGACAACCTTAGCCCCAAACTCCACTTGCCCCACTCCCACCTCACCCCATGCTGGCTCACCCCTCAGGTGCTGCTGCTGCCGCTTGTCCAGGGGGCTCGAGGGCCGCCCACCCATCCTGCTGCCGTCTCTAGGGGCTCCCTTGAGAGCAAAGCAGACGCCACCTCCCCTCCCACAGCCCCGAGGTTTCTGGGCTCAGGGGCACCCCAGGAGCAGGGCAGCCGATGAGGGGCTTGGATGCTGCTGAGACCAGCTGCCTGGGCTCTGAAGCCAGAGCATAGCCCCTGTGTGAATGCATGTGTCGGGGTGGGAGGGGGAAGGAGCAAGGGAATGCCCACCCCACCCCTGCCCTGCCCCACCCCACCCTGCACCTGCGTCCTCCTAGTTCCCCTGGGGACAAGGCCTTCAGAGCTGCTGGTTTCTGCAGGGGCCACTGGGGCAGCCCCAGGGGTGGTTGGGAGTATGGAAGACTAGAATCCTAGCTTTGGAGGAGGGAGGCAGGGCCAACACCTGGCAGGACCAGCAGCAGTTGTTGGTGTGTGGGACAGGGGAGGGAGATGGGCAGGGACAGGGTGTCTAAACACCCGCTCCCTGCTTCCACTGTGCCTACCGCCTGCTGGGTGCTGCTGGGTGCTGAGTGGATCCAGCACTGACCCAGCCGCCAGCAACCCCCAGACCGGAGAAGCAGAGCTGGACAGACACCCCCAGTTCCTGGGGCCAGTGCTGGGGCAGGGGGATAGGGTGGGGGGGTGTTGGTGTGCCACAGATTGGTGGGACGTGCCCCCCTTGTGTTTGTTTTGTCAGCCTGTCCTCCATCAGTGCACATAGCACTGGACTTCGTCAGGTTAGCTGGATCTTCCTACGCCTTCACCTGTTTTTCCAGTGCCTGGCAGAGAGCAGCCCTCAGTTTGATGAAGGAAGAGAGGAAGGGTAGGAGCAGAGTCTGCTCCAGGCTGAAATATCATCAAATGTGACTCTCACAGGGTGTCAGACGAGGGGAATGTTGAGTTCCAGGGGCCGGAATGTGGATGTGATGACTGGAGCATGTGCAGCCCACCTTGGACCATAAGGTAAAACCCACATAATGACAATGACCCAACTACGATGTGGGAACCAGGGGTCCCAGAAGAGTTCATGACATTGCTCCATCAACCCTGGGTGGCATCCTTTCAGAAAAAAAGCTAACTCTCCATTTTGTTTAAGCCACCAGGAACATCTGACTGTAATCCTCACCAATGCCCCAGGTTCATGTCTTCTCTTGACAACCATCACTCGTTGCCAGACTGACTGTCATCCTTGAATGATGTGCCAGGGATGCAGAAGTGGGCAAAATGGACCATGGTCAGCCCCCATGGACCATCAGTTGGCACAGCAACAAAACGGTCAGATAATGTTAAAGGTAAGGAGGAAAAATGGAATGGGAAGAGGGAGAAAGTACCAGGGGTGGAGCATGATCAGGGAGGTGATGTTGTGCCTCAACCTAAAGCAAGTGAGGGCCCAAGTCATGCAAAAAGCTGGAGAAAAAAGAATATTGGGTAGTGCACATGCAAAGGCCCTGAGGTGGGGATTGTTTGACAGGTTCTGGCACAGCACAAGGTGGGTAGGCTGAAGGGAGGTGAGTGAGGGGCAGACACAAGCAGGTCTGAGCAGGGGGGGGCTGCTCCTACAGGGAGAGGGGCAGAAAGGGGACCTGTCCCAGAGGCCCCCCACATGGGGTCCCCATGCCTGTCTCATCACTTCCCTCTGCTTCTTGGCACCCCCATCCTGGCTTCTGCCTGAAGCACCAGGTTCACGGCCACCTGCTGTTGCCCAAGCCCATGGCTGGGTTGCTTTCTCTGCTTCTCTTCACGTTTCCGCCCTGGCCCTGACCCACTTCCTCACTCTCACATCTGAGTGATTGACCCAGACAAGATGTTAAAGGAAACTTCACTTTCTGTGGTTTTTGGCTTCAGAGTTTCAATCCCCACAGCCAGACCAGGTGCCTGTGGGACGTGCCCAGCCCCCAAACTTGGCATAGCTCAAGCATGGCTGGGGCCCCCCCGTGCCCACCAGCCTCCCCCGCTGCAAGCCCTGGTGCCATGAAGCTGACAGGTGGGTCATGCAGTCACACTGTGGGAAAATGCTACAGCCTGGAACATCACAGACTGAGGCGTCCTGGCACATTCAAGGCTCTGAGAAGGCCCGCAGCATAGTGGGACAGAGGCTGCCACTGGCCCTATGTGTGCAAGGAGAGCTCAGTCAAGTGTATCATGGGCTGAATGGTATACCCCAAAAGGATACGTCTACCCACAGGCTACTATAAAAAAAGAACAAAACACGTGTTGGTAAGGATGTGAAGACATTGGAACACTTAGGCACTGCTGGCAGGAATATAAAATGGTGCAGCCACTGTAGGAACCAGTATGGAGGTTCCTCAAAATTTAACCATAGCATCACCAAATGAATCAGCAAGTCCACTGCTAGAAATATCTCCAAAGAACTGAAAGCCGGGTCTTGAGCTATTTATATAACTGTGTTCACAGCAGCACTATCACAATAAACAAAGTGTGGAAGCAACCCAAGTGTCTACTGACAGATGAATGGAAAAATGTGTGGCACATACATACAATGGAACATTCTTCGGCCATAAAGAGGAAGGAGATCCTGACCCCGGCTACATGAATGAACCTTGAGGACATGAGACTGAATTAGGGTAATGGACAGTGATGACAGCTGCACAATGGTGTGAACATACTTAATGCCCCTGAACTGGACTCTTAAAAATGGCTACGATGGTTAAATTTTGTTACGTGTTTTTTAACACAGACACACACACACACAGAGGATATGTCCCCTGGAGCCTCAGATTGTGACCTTATTTGCAACTATAATTCTTAAGGATCTTGAGAAGAGTTCACCCCGGATCTAGGGTTGTCCTATAGCCAATGATAGATGTTCTCACTAGAACGGTAGAGAACACAGAGAGACACAGAGGGAGAAGGACACAGGACACGAGAGGCAGAGACTGGAATGATGTGTCCACAAGTCAAGGCCCGTGAAGAGTGCCAGCAGTCACCAAAACCCAGAAGAGAGGCACAGGACAGATTCTCCCTCAGAGCCTCCAGAAGGGAGGACCTGTGGACACCTTGATTTCAGACCTCTGACCTCCTGAAGTGGGTAACCATAAATTTTGTGGTACTTTGCTCCGGCAGCCCCGGGAAACTCCCCCAGGGAAACTCCCTGACCTCCATGCGCTGGGACACGGGCTTCAGATCACACAGTCAGCCTGGGCATCCCTGGTCCCGCTGCCCTCCAAGGACCACGAGACAGTGGAGACTTCAAGCAAATGCTCCATTTAATATCTGGTCACCCCGAGCCACGGCTGGTGGGCTGAGCACCCCAGGGCAGGGCTGACGGCTGGATCCTGTGACCTTCCAGCAGCACCACGTAGCTTCCTGAAAATGAAGCCTGGAGTGGTGATGGCAGTGGGATCCCGCCCAGGAAGGTCCCTGCCCACAAGGGCTTTTTGTGGTCCCCGCTGCGGTGTCCCTTGGGGCCAGCTACAACGTGGAATGCTTCTCAAAGGGCACAGTCAGGAGTCGGGCAGCTGCCTCGTCCAGGAACCAGCAAAGTTTCCCTGTGTGGGGCTGGACCAGGGCGGCGGGGAGGGGGTTCTCCTCCTTGTCCTCCAAAATCCGCTGCATAGAAAGGGCAATAGCATGAAAGCATGAGGCCCACCAGCACCCCCAGCACCCCTCAGAGCTCCCATGACCCCCCACCCCCACAGACAAGACTCTCCTACTCTCAACATGTGATGTTGCCTTGCCAGCTGTCCTAGCTTTAACCAACCAGCAGGTCCTTTCCTTTTCTACCTATCACCTGTGACTGCTCGATATGAGGGTCAGCTCTCCTTCCCTGCACAGGCTAGAGTCACACTTTTGCTCTGCAGATCACACTCTGTCTCAGTCACAACTACTCTGCTCTGCTGTTACATAGTAAAAGGTGTTAGTAGATGACACATCGACAAACGGGCACAGCCTATTCCTGTAAAGCTTTATTTATGGACATTGCGATCCGAATTCCATAGAATTTTCACGCGTCAGAGAATACTGATTTTGCTTTTTTTTCCCGTTTGCTTTAGAATCCTTCTTAGCTGGTGGGATTTGGTCCTGCGGGCCATGGTGTGCTGATCCCCTGATGTGACCTCACGATGAGTAGGAATTATAAATACCACTTCCTAATACCCAGGCCTATCCCATGCACTCATTTACTCTGCCCACAGCCCTGTGAGGTCACCTCTGTTCCCACCCCCATTTTATAGTTGGGGAAGCTGCGGCTTGGGTGGCCTCATGTGAGTTAAAATCGCCTGGATTGACCATCAGGAGGTCCATGGGGAGGGGCCCTCACAACCCACCTTGCAGATGGGAAAGTAGAGGCTTGGGTGGGGGGGGGTAAAGTGGCTGCCCAAGGCCTGGCTGGGCATCGCCAGTAGGGATGCTGGTCTGCTGGATTCTTTACAGTCTGCACCCTTAACCCCAACACCAAGCACCCTGTGAGGACATCTGGGCTCAACAGTTTGGGAGGACGAATTATTATTTGTTAATTTTTAAAAACATTTCCCCTTTCTTCCACAGTTGGCCTTTTCAGTGACAGTGATTAAAATATATTTTTATTATCTTATTAATAGCTTATCTATTCTATATTTTCCTAAAATGCTATGCATAAGTATATCATTTTTTCTTATTCCTCCATTTTTTACCTATTCCTACTACATAATTCTCCCCCCTGATTAGTTTTGTCTGAGGTCTATCTTTGGGAATCTATCACCATTAAGCTTTTAAGAATATTAACCAATTCATCAATTTCTTTTTTTTTTTAATATTGTATTTATTTATTTCAGACAGAGAGCAAATGAACAGGGGAAGAAGCAGATGGAGAGGGAGAAAGATTCCAAAGCAGACTCCGTGATGAGCACAGAGCCAGACATGGGGCTCAAGCTCACGACCATGAGATCACTACCCAGCCAAAACCAAGAGTCAGACACTTAACCCACTGAGTCACCCAGGCACCCCTTAACTAATTCATTAATTTCTGATTTTATTTTATTTTTTAAAAAGATTTATTTATTTATTCATGAGAGAGAGAGGCAGACAGAGACATAAGCTCTACTTAGGGAGCCCGATGTGGGATCTGATCCCTGGACCTGGGATCACGCCCTGAGCCAAAGGCAGATGCTCAACCGCTGAGCCACCCAGGCATCCCTAATTTCTGACTTTAATGTCAGTTATTCCTTCCACTAATTTTCTCTAATTTATGTTATCATTCTTTTTCCTAAATCTAAAGCGCTCAATTTAACTTTTTTTTTAATTTAATAATTTTTTTTTAAGATTCTGTTTTTAAGTAATTTCTACACCCAATATGGGCCTTGAACTTACACCCTAGAGATCAAGAGTCACATGCTCTACCGACTGAGTCAGCCAGGTGCCCCTATTTAACAATTTTTAAAACTGCCTTTTTTACAATATGAATTTACCTCTGAGTACAGCTCTAGCTTCATCCCATCAATTTGATTTCATAACAGTTTGTTCCTAACTAACCTTTAATTAGTTTCCATCTCCTCTTCAACCCAAGAATTACTAAAGTACCCTGAGACCTGGTACTTCCAGTACAATAATGTCTGGGGCTCTATTCTATCCCCGGGCCCACATGCCTGTGACTTTCTTAGGAATGAGGCCCTCAGCCATTACCTTCAGGACAGCAGCCTTGCCTTCTCCAGTTGCCACAAAGATGACAGTTCGGGCCGCATTCAGCACAGGAAGTGTGAGGGTCACGCGCTGTGGTGGTGGCTTTGGGGAATCACTGATGGGGGCAACAATCTTCTCCCGTTCCTAGGGGAGGGAGGCCCAGAGTGGAGGTAGAAGGACAATGACACTTCAACTTCTTGTGAGCTCATACACACTTAGCATGGTCCATCCATCATTCCATCCCCTCCTACTAATCCTGTGGTGCTTGATCTAAACCTTCACTTTAAGATGGGTGAACTGAGGCTCAAAAGAGTTTAAGCCCAGCCAACTGGCAAAGGCTGACTCAAATCCCGCTGTGGGTACCCAGCCGCCCAAAAGTGGCCCTCCCTCTGGAAGCCCTGGTCAGCAGAGGCCCATGTGGGGGTGCTTACCTGCAGGAGGGGGTGGTCTGGGAAGAGTGAGCAGGTGTGGCCATCAGGACCCACCCCGAGAATTAGCAGGTCAAAAACTGGAATAGAGTCCCCTTGGAAGGCCTGGGTGGGAAAAAAGACAGTCCTGACAGGTTGTGGGGGATACTCCAAGGGCACAAACAAACAGTAGTCAGAAAAAGAATCCCAAGTGGTTATAACACAGGGTGCAAGACTCAGCCTCACCTGCATGAAAGGGACTCTATGAGGTTCCATATTTCACCTATCTGACTGGCCAAGAGTCTGGGGACACAACTGTCCCCAAGATGTGAGAACCCAGGCCTGCTCCCAGAGTGTCAGAAGCTGGGCTGCCCTCAGGGACCCAAAGGTGGGGCTGTGGCCTCTCAGAAGGGAGATCCTCAAAGGCATCTGTCCAGGGTGGAACAGCATTTGCCAACTGTCCTTGTAGAGGGGGGCAGATTTTGCTGGTGACAATCACGCAGTGCCGCCTGCAGGGCTGCTCCATCACCACTGTATGGATGAGGCCTCCCTGGGGCCACACTCTGGGACTCACCTGTCTCAGCTTCTTGGCATAGTCCTCGGCTGCCTCCTCCACAGGTAGCTGGGGGTTAATGGTGATCACCTGGCTGTCAGGAATGGGCAGCCTGGAGAGCAAGTGGGTCTGCAGGAGATGGAGGGACAAAGTCACCAACAGCAACGCATGGTTCCCAGAGGCATGAGGATGCCTCCAGGACAGGACTGCCATTATACCCACCTCCTGTGGGAGTCAGGAACCCAGTGGCATTCCACCAGGAGTCTTTCTCAAGTCCAGCAGGATTGGGGGCCTCCTGGCCCCAGCCTGCACCCGAGTAGCCACACCACAGCCCTGTTTCCAACCCCCCAGGGTTCCCTGCACCTCAGGATCAAACCCAGCCCCTCTGTGCCCTCCATGAGGTCCTGCTGACCTTGCCACCCCAACCCACACGTAAGCCACTGCTCCTGTCTGGGAAACTCCTCTACATCCTTCAAACCACCTTTTCCGAGCATCCACCCGTTTGTCCCCTCATTGTGGCCTGGAGGCGCCACAAATTTGATAAGCACTGACTTCTCTTCCAGGCTGCCACTACAGGGTGCCCATGCCCAGCATATAGCACACACCATAGCCTCTGAAAGATGGATTTAATTTCTGTGGAAGCACCTGGAGTCAGGCCTCCTACAAGGTGGAGGGCTCTAGCCCTTTCCCTCATCTCCCCAGATGAGCCTTTGATCTGCTCTGGGACAGACACTGCTGACCCCTACCTTGGTACCTCCCTTTACACAGGATCTTGGCAGCCTTTGCCACAGAGATAATGCCAAGCTGAGCCACACAGAAAAAGAAGGAAGCAGAAAAAAATATTGCATTTAGAGGGGGCAAGTGACAGGGACACGGAGTAAACATGCCATACCACATAGGGCTGACTGCCCTGAACAGTGGCCTGAGGAGTAAGAGCTCTGTATTGAGAATAACGGGGAGCCAGGGAGGGTATGTGAGCCAAGGAGGGACGGGGTCAGATCTGTTGTTGGAAAGACCTCTCTGCTTTGTCCAAGGTCCCCATCTATACACATTCTCTGGGATTACGCTGAGCAAAGCCAAGCCAACGGGGAATATCAGTGCCCTATTTCAGTCCCGTGATCCTCTCCTTAGCTGCACTCTGCCTACAGGCTTAGAGCCATTCCCTCCTCCTCTAGCTGGGCTCCTACCAGGGAATCAGCGGCTGGCGTGTCAGTCAGGTAGGTTCCTGGAAGTGGAACTGCTGGTTGATCGGACTGTTTCTCTCTTAACATTCTGAAGGCATTGAGGAACCATTCCCAGGAAGGAGGCAGCCCCAGCTAATCTTCCCAGCCCAGATGAAGCCCGGACCTCAGCAGTAGAAACCCATAGAGCATACAAGGTGAACAGGAGACCATCCACACCGAGAGAGCCCGAAGGGACACGGGATCCGTCCTTGAGGATAGAAGCAATCCTGCCTTCCTATACTGGGTTGACTCATGGCCCCCCAAATTCATGTTCACCCAGAACCTCAGAATGTGAGCTTCTTTGGAAGAGGGTCTTTACAGATGTCATTAGCTGACTTCATAGTAGATTAGTGTGGGCCCTAAATCTAATGACTGGTATCCTTCTAAGGACAGGACACAGAGAGAATCAGAGAAGGCCATGAACAGACAGACGCAGAGATTGAAGGCCAAGAAACACCTGGAGCCCTCAGAGGCTGGAAGAGGCCAGGGATCCTCCCCTTGAGCTTCCAGAGGAAGTAAGGCCTTGCCAACACCTGGATTCCAGCTTCTGGCCTCCAGAACTGAGAAAATAAATTCTTGTTGTTTTAAGCCATCTAGTTTGTGGTCCTTTGTTATGGCAGCCCCAGGGAATCACATGACTCCTCTCACCAGGGAACTGGCAAAAGCAGCAAATCCTTGCCCCACATCTGTTCTCACGGCATAGTGTTTGCCTTCGCCATACCCTCTGCCCCAGCTCTGCGCACGGCCAGGTCCTCACACCTCCAGGCCTCAGCTCAAACATCATCCCTCAAAGCACCCCTGCCCCACCGTCCCCGCTGAAGGATCTCCCCGGGGCACTTCCTATCTTACACTATTACTTTTGTCTACACTGCATTATGTGAATGCTCTGAGTGTATTTCCCTTGTTTATTGCCCTGTGTGTAGGTGGCCAATGCCCCACTATGAGTCCCATGAGAGAACTGCCCAGCACCCTGCTGTGTCCTCAGTGCTGGATACAGGGACACAAAAAAAGCAAAAGTTCTTCAAACTCATTCAAAGTAGAAAGAAACATGAGGGGACACCTGGGAAGCTCAGCGGTTGAGCGTGTCTGCCTTTGGCTCAGGTCATGATCCTGGGTTCCCGGGATCGAGTCCCACTTCAGGCTTCATGCAGGGAGCCTGCTTCTCCCTCTGCCTGTATCTCTGCCCCTCTCTGTGTGTTTGGAAGGAAGGAAGGAAGGAAAGATCAAGCCCACTTTTTAATGAAGCTCTTGAGGAAGACAAGGCCCTACCCCTGAGATAGGTCCCAGGTGGTGTCTGGGGGGTCCAGTTCAAACCCTGGCTCCCCGACTGGTCATTAAGTGATCCTGGCACACAAGCTTTCCTCTTCTGGCCCGTTTCTCCATCTATGAAACGGAGGAACTAACAGCCTCCACCTCACAGGTTATTGCGAAATTTCGTGAGATGGTGTGGATAAAGTGCTTCGCAATCAGTGGACCTTCCTTCTTATGACAAAACAAAGAACCCCAGAAAATCAGCTCAAGCTTCTATGCAAAGAGACAGCAACACACCCAGGACCCAGTGACCTGAAGCCTCTGGCCACGCCCGCCCCTGCCACACCTCCCATTTTTCCACGTCTAGGGGGGAGGGGTTGCCTCAGATGCAGGCGGAGAACCGCAAGGCGGACCACGCCTCCTCCAGGCCTCAGTTTCCCTGATTCTATAGGACCTGAGCCCACGAGCCAAAGATCACCAGCCTGGGAGGCGACCAGCGCCGAAACGCTGCGTGCAGATCACCACAAAGGCGTCCAGGTTGGAGATGAGCGAGCCGACACCTCCTGCCTGGCCGCTCCCTAAGTCAGCCCTTGCAAGCTACTAGGCCGGGCGCCTGGGCCTCTCTAGGTCACTGTTTCACCTCCACGCCCTCGCCCCGGCGCTTCCCTCTACCTGGCCACCGGGTAAAGCAAAACGGGGCTTCAAGGCCCCCGCCGGCCCCCAAGGGTGGCAGTGGAGGTGGGAGTTCAGGGCTCCCAGCCGACCATTCCCAGATGGCGGCAGAGGGCGTCGTGTGACCCTAAGCGACCCCCGCGACGGGGTTCAGGAGGTGGGCGCGGCCTGCTTGAAATGACCCCCAGCGGCCCCCGTAGTCGGGCGCGGACAGTGGGCGCGGCCCTCTCGGCGTGACCCCCGGCGGCCCCCGTAGCTCTCACCCGGTAGAGACCGTACGTGCTCTCGGCGTGCTCGAAGGGCACGAGGCGCTCGTCGCAGAAGCCCACGGTCCAGCGTGCGAGGCCGGCGGGGCCGGCGGGGGCGGCGGCGGCGGGCAGCTCACGAGCCAGCATGGAGACGAGGCTGCCGCCCGACAGGCCGAGCGCGAAGCGGGCGCGAGCCCCCGCCAGGCAGCACGCCGCCCGCTGCGCCACCAGTTGCGCTAGCGACGCGCCCAGCTCCTGCGGGCTCGAGAAGACCGAGATGAGGCCCGGGGCCGGCGCGGCCATGGCGACGGCGGCGGCGGGGAGGCGGAAGCGCTCCGGACAGCCACCAGTGCGCCTGCGCGGAAGCCGGCCCCGCCGCCCGGCTGTCAGGACCTTCGGGCGGCCGCCTGTGGCGCATGCGCAGTCCCACGAGTGAGGGCGCGGAGGGGACCCGCCGTAGACCCGAAGGGGCTTATTGATTCTCTGCACGCAGTGCCGGAGCTCCTTCCTGGGCTGGGGCAGGCGGAACCGGTGCGGTTGCCCTCGGCCTCGTGGTGTCAGGGCGGGGCCGGAGAGGACCCTTGAGCTGGGGTCCCCAAGAGGGGATTGTGGGGTGGGATGGAGGGAGGAGATGGGAGACTTCCTGGAGAAAGGCACATTTTGATGGACTTTGTCATAACATTTATCTTGTTGCTTTTTGTTGTCTCCCTCTTTTAATTAAACTACAAGCGACATGAGGGCAGGGTTTGTTTTGTTCACTGATGCCTCGAAGCCTCCTGAACCGTCATGCCTGGTGCAGTGGTGGGCCTGAAAACATAATTGTTGAGTTGCTTCTGCAAATGCTACCTGGGGATCTCTGTGTCTCCATGAGGACCCAGAGAGGTCTCCACACTGGCTTGTTTCCCCTAGAATGGGGCAGATGGGTCTTGGCTGATGAGAAAGGGTATTCCAGGGAACAGCGGGGGCAGAGATGGCTGAAAAGGGGAGAAGGCCTGGTGGGCCTGGGTAACTGAGCCACTTATTGGGGTTGGAGGGGATAATTCAGTACCCTATAATAAGTGCAAGGAGACATGTATATAGGTAGTGCATCTTTAAAATCCGTAACAAGTGAAGAAAACAGTCCACTTACAATAACATCAAAAAGAATGAGATACTTAATAATGAATTGCAAAACTTGTGCACTGAAAACTATAAAGCTCTGCTGAAAAAAGATAAAGGTGATCTAATGGGAAGACACCTTATATTTATGAATTGGAAGATTTAATATTAAGATAGCAGTACTCCCCAAATTTGTCTACAGATTTAATGCAATTGCTATCAAAGTTCGGACTTCCTTTCTCGTAGAAATTGACAAGCAGATCCCAAAATTCAATATGGAATTGCAAGAGGCTCCAAGTAGCCGAAACAATTTTGAAAAAGAACAAAGTTGGAAGACTCACGCTTCCTGATTTCAAACTTACTACAAAGCTGCAGTAATCCAGACAGTGTGGTATTGGCATAAGGAGAGACATAAATGATTAGAATTGAGAATGCAGAAGTATGTATCTATGGTCAGTGACTTTTTTTTTTTAATATTTATTCATTTGAGAGAGTGTGTTGCACACGAGTAGAGGGAGGGGCAGAAGGGGAGGAAGAGGGAAAGAATCTCAAGCAGACTCTACGCTGAGCACAAAACCAAACGTGGGACTCAATCTCAACCCCAAGATCATGACCTGAGCACCCAGGCACCTGAGTATGGTTGATGAATCTTTAACAAGGGTGCCAGGATCATTCCATGAGAAAAAAAAAAAAAAAAGATCATTTCAACAAATAGAACAGGATAGTCACATGTTAAAGAATGAAATTAGACCCTGTAGTTGTAGAATTGTAGACCCTCCCCCAATCGCCAAATGTATGTACACAAAATCCTCAGAATATGTAGATCTGTTGGGATACTTGGCAATGAGAAATAAAAGTTGCAGATGGAATTAGACTGCTAATCAGCTGTCCTTAAAATAGGTTACCTAGATGGGCCCCATGTAATCAGAGTCCCTATAAATGGAATAAAGAAGCAGAGGAGAAAGAACCAGAGGAATGACAGCATGAGAAAGACTCACCCACTGTTGTCTTAGAAAATGGAAGAAGGGGCAATGAGCCAAGGAATGTGGGTGGCATCTAAAAGCCAAAAAAGGCAAAGGAAATGGGTTCTCTTAACCTCTAGAAGGAATGCAGCCATGCCAATGCCTTGATTTTAATCAAGTGAGATCCGTTTCTGACTTCTGAACTTCCAAACTATAAGATAATAAATTGGTGTTATTTTAAGCCAGTAAGTCTGTGGTATTTGTTACATCAGCAATGGAAAAATAATACAGAGCCCCATCTCACACCATAATACAAAAACTAAAATGGATTGGGGCACCTGGCTGGCTCAGTCAGAACATGCGACTCTTGATCTCAGGGTTGTGAGTTCGAGCCCCGTGTTGGGTGTGGAGATTACTTAAAATCTTAAAAATTAAAATGGATTGAAGACCTAAATGTAAAAGTTAAATTAAAATCTCTTAGAAGAAAATAAAGGCATAAATCTTTCTAACCTTGGGTTAGACAATGACACCAAAGCACAGGCAACAAAACCAAATAGATGAACTGGACTTCATCAAAATGAAAAACATATTTCAACTGACACCAGCAAGAAAGTGAAAAGGGGATCCCTGGGTGGCGCAGCGGTTTGGCGCCTGCCTTTGGCCCAGGGTGTGATCCTGGGGACCCGGGATCGAATCCCACGTCGGGCTCCCGGTGCATGGAGCCTGCTTCTCCCTCTGCCTGTGTCTCTGCCTCTCTCTCTCCCTGTGTGACTATCATAAATAAATTTAAAAATTAAAAAAAAAAGAAAGTGAAAAGAACCCACAGATTGGGAATAATTTGCAAATCATATATGATAAGGATCTAGGGTACTGAATAAGAACTCTTACAATTCAAATTTTTTTAAAAAGACTTTATCCATTTACTCATGAGAGACACAGAGAGAGAGAGGCAGAGACACAGGCAGAGGGAGAAGCAGGCTCCATGCAGGTAGCCCGACGTGGGACTCAATCCTGGGTCTCCAGGATCCTGCCCTGGACTGAAGGCGGCGCTAGACCACTGAGCCACCTGGGCTGCCCACAACTCAATTTTTTAAAACCCAATTTAGAAAAGGGTAAAGGGGGCACCTGGGTGGCTCAATCCATTAAGCAATTGTTTTCAGCTCAAGTCATGATCTCAGGGTCCTGGGATCAAGCCCCATATTGGGATCCCTGCTCAGTGGGGAGTCTGCTTCTCCCTCTGCCCTTCCCCCCACTCATGCTCACGCTCTCTCTCATATAAATAAAAATCTTAAAAAAATAAAAATAAAAATGGGCAAAGGTCACAAATAGACATTTCTCCAAAGAAGATACAGAAATCACCAATAACCACATGCAGAGATGTCCTCTTCATTAGCTGCCAGGGAAATGCAAATCAAACTATGAGATACCACTTCACAGACCCAGAATGGTGACTATGATACAAAAGAACAGATGGGATGCCTGGGTGGCTCAGTTAAGTGTTCAACTTTTGGTTCTGGCTCAGGTCATGATCTCATGGGTCATGAGATTGAGCCCCAAGTGAGCCCTGAGTGGGCTCTGTGCTTAGCAGGCAGTCTGATCGAGATTCTCTCCCCCTGCGCCTCCCCCTATTCACCCTCTCTCTCTCTCTCTTTCAAATAAAGAAATCTTTAAAAAGACAGATAAATATACTCACAAGCACACACACATGCATGCACATATACACACATCCTCTTTTATTTCAAAGGTATCTAATTGCTTGTGTAAAATGGCCCCACCCCTTTAATCCTGAAAAATTACAAAAAGCAGCTCAGGTTCAAGACAAACTTGGAGAAAAGAACTGCTTTTATTTGCTAGAAACCTAAGCAATACAGAGCATAGGTCAAATCTCAGTATTACTCATTAGACTGACTGCTATGACTCCATTCGCTGGAAATAATCTTAACTGTCTGCATGCAGGAGCTGGAGAGTGAAAAGAAGGGGCTGCATCCAGCCTGGGGAGGGGAGACATAATCGCATTCCTGTCCAAGATGTTGAAAACATTTTGTCTTTCAAGCTGCTAGTTGATTTTGGTTCTCTGCGCTTAAGGGGTAGTCTTGGAGCAGAGGGTAGAAGGTTGGGATATCAGATTGGAAAAGGAAGGCAAGAAAGAAAAGCATAAATGCCACCATCACAAGTAGGCATACTTATTGTAGAAAGTGTGGTTATGTGGACGCTGTGTCGGCAGGATCCTGGTGGGGAGCACGGGGCGCTCTTAAACGCCACAGATGGGGAAAGTGAATGAAGGTGCTGTAGACAAAGATGTGGTCAGGTTTGAGGATGGTGAGCAGCCTGGAGCTAGAGCATCAGCTAGAGGATGTTTCCACCAGTCAGTAAATGGGACAGGAAGAGGAAATGGTTTATGGGGACCTCGAGGAGGGTGGCTGCTGGAGGAGAGGGTGGCAGACAAGAGCCATGGCCCTCAGTAGAAGAACGTAACCCCGATCACACGGAGGTCTACCAGGGAGTAAGTACTGTGACCTCTTTCCTCCTCTGATCTGTTGGTGTCACCCAAAGACTGAATCCATTGTGCCCAGAGGGCAAGGGAGCCAACTGAGGCAGCCCACAGTGACAGCTTCCGAGGAAGGGTGGAAGGTGGCTTGTTATCCACAAAGTGTTGTTCAGATGAGTTTTAATATTGAGCACACTTCGCTTCAGCAGAAGTCAGGACCAGAGGCTTTGCTCTGATGCCCTGGTTATCACAATGCTGAGACTCTACACCTATAAGGAGCTGTCCTGCTCACCAGGGCTCCACACGTCCTCACTCACCATCACAATACACCTGAGCCTTCACTCAGATGCTCCCATTTCACACCTGGGGAAACTGAGACTCAGGGGACCTAATGGTTTCTTCATGTACTCATTTAGAAAACCACTTATCAAGCTCCTCCTGTGCCCAATACTGTTCTTCATCTGATGGAGCCCCTGGGTGCAGTCCCTACCCTCTCCTAGCTTACACCATCCTGGAGAAGTCAGACAATTAAAGATGAGCCACAAACACAAGAAAAAAGCAGTGCAGTAATGGAGATACCATAGGTGACGGGAGAGGTGACTCGGGGCTGTAGAGATTGGGAGGTGAACGAGATGCCATTTACATGGAAGCCTGGTTGTGTATTTAGAGGAAGAGTGAGGCTCCAGCAGGAGCATAAAGATGCAAAAGCCCTAAGGCAGGAACACGAAGGCAGGCAGTGTGACTAGAGACTGACCACCCAGGCCAGACCAGAAAGGCTGGTCTTGGGGGAACCTCTGGAAGGCTTTGAATAGGGGAGAGCCTAGGGAATGTTTTTAAAAAATCACTTTGGCTCCTAGGTGAAGGGATTGTGAGGGGTGGGGTGGAAGCAGGGAGGTCAGCTAGGAGCCATTTTAGGGGGTTAGAGAAGTCTAGTGTTGGCTGGGTTCGGTGGGTTCAGGATCTGCTTTGAGGCAGGGCTCCTGGTCCTTTCTAATGGATGGGCCGTGGAGCATGAGAAAAAGAGGAATCAGGACTGAGTTCCTGAATGTCTAGCTTACTTAATTGGATGCATGTGGAGCTTAAACTCACTGAGACAGAGAAGAAGGCTGGAGAGAAACCCCAGGTCCGTGTGTTGGCTATGTCTTGCCTGAGATAGATATATTTCCCCAAAAGAGTGCTGGCAAGAATGTGGGAAACTGAAACTCTGAGACATTGTTGTTGGCGGGACCATAAAATGGTGCAGTCGCCTTGAAAAAAATCTGGCAGTTCCTCAAAATATTAAACAGTTACCATATGGCCTAGTATTTCCATGCCTTGGTTTAGACCTGAAATAATTAAAAACATACATTCACACAAAGACTTGTGGATGTTCACCGCAGCATTACTCACAATAGCCAAACACTGTAAATACCTTAATGTCCATCAACTAACGAATGGTCAACCCAACATGGTCCGACCATACGATGGAATATTATTTGGCCACAAAAAGGAATGAACCCAGATGAACCTTAAAAACACAATGCTGAGTGAAAGAAGCCAGACACCAAAGACCACATGTTGTATGATTTCATTTACATGAAACGTCTAGAACGGTCAAATCCAGAGACAGCAAGCCAGTTAGTGGCTGCCAGGGGCTGGGGGAGAGACTCCTAATGGTATGAAATTTTCTTTTGGGTGACTGAAAATGTTCTGGAACCAGATAGAGGTGACCGGTTGCCCAACTTTGAACACTAAATGCCACTAGATTGTACAACTTCCAAGGGCTGATATTATGGTATGTGAGTGACACCTCAATTAAAAACAAATCAGTAGGGACGCCTGGTTGGCTCAGTGGTGTGATCCTGGGATCAAGTCCCGCATTGGGCTCGCCATGGGAACCTGCTTCTCCCTCTGCTTATGTTTCTGCCTCTCTGTATCTCTCATGAAGAAATAAATAAAATCTTAAAAAAAAAAAAAAAAAAAAAAAGAACCACACAGATCAGTAGGAGTTGGCCAGGCATGCAGTGTGGGAACAATGGTTCATGCATAAGAGATAGCAGGAGGAAAGGCACGGAAGCCAGACACAGGCTGGAAATGACCAATTGTGGTGGAAGGAGAAGAGCCCCAGGGTGGTGGTGCCAGCCAGGGAGCCTGGGCTCTTCCCCAGGGTGAGGGAGGCCCTTGAAGGATTTGAGGCAAGGTCGCAGCCTGCAGCCACCTCTCCTTAGAGAGGCTCTCCCTCTTCCACATGCCCTCTAGGCTTCTCCCTCCTCGTCCCTCACACACCACTCACCCAACCCCTGCTGCTTCTGGCCCACGTGCTGATGCCAGGCTGGGGTTTTCTCTTCCCACATCACAGGGACAGACATCCCCTCTGTACACATCTGTCCAGGAGCCCTCTGTAAAGGAGAGGCTTGGGGCGGAGTGCCTTCTGATCCTGGCTCTCCTCCAGACTTAACAAGTCTTGCTCCCTGGGGGCAAGTCACAGAACTTCTCATTACACACACACACACACACACACACACACACAACCAAAAAACAAAGCTCTTGGGGCGCCTGGGTGGTGCAGCTGGTACAACCATCTGACCCTTGGTCATGATCTCAGGGTCCTGGGACGAAGCCCCACATCAAGCTCCACACTCAGCATGGAGTCTGCTTGAAATTCTCTCGCTCTCTCTCCCTCTCCCTCTGCCCCTCCCGCTCCTGCTGTCTCTAAAATAAATAAAATCTTTAAAAAGTAGATGATATTTCAAGCCATCTAAAGGCATGGGTTTTTTTTTTTTAAGATTTTATTTATTTATGCATGAGAGACATAGAGAGAGAGAGGCAGAGACACAGGCAGAGGGAGAAGCAAGCTCCATGCAGGGAGCCCGACATGGGACTCGATCCTGGTCTCCAGGATCCCACCCCAGGCTGAAGGCGGCGCTAAACTGCTGAGCCACCAGGGCTGCCCTAAAGGCATGGATCTTAAAGGCATCTTGCTAAGTGAAAGAAGCTGGTTTGAAAAGGCTGTACATTGTGGGATTTTAGGCGTGTGAACTGGAAAAAGCAAGACTATGGGGACCGTAAAAGATCCATGGTTGCCAGGGGTTGGGATAGGAGGGATGAAAAGATGAAGCATAGGGGATTTTTAGGGCAGAGAAACTGTGATACCATCACAGGGGACACATGTCAACACGCACAGAATGTACAACGCAGAGTGAATGTGAATGGAAACTGTGGACTGTAAATAATGATAAAGCATGAACACAGACTCATCAATCACAACAAATGCAGTGTAGTAAGGCAAGATGTAAACAGTAAGAGAAACAGCAGTGCGGGGTGAGAGAGTATATGGGAAGTCTGCACTTTCCACTCTTTTTTTTTTTATAGACCTGTAATTGCTGTAGTAAATAAAGTTTGTTGTTATTTAATTAAAAAGACAAACACAGAGCCTGTTGCTGGGAGTCACCAGGATTATTTTCCTGCCAGCTCAGAGGGAGTTTCTGACCCTGCTGAGAGTCCCCGGCTTTGGAACAAGAAAGGTCCCTCTGGCCTGCTTTCTTGCCAGGAGCCGCTGGCGTTAACTTCACGCCTCCTCTCATGCCTCCGTTCTCTTATCTGTACAATGGGGACCATGGTGGTTGTGAGGTCTGGTGGGATGTTACTTTATCAGCATACCAAGGGCGCTCCATCCCGGCGGCAGCAGGTCCTTCTCCTGCCTCCCTCACCTTGGGGACCACGGGCATCCAAGGACCAGCCCCACCCATGGATGAACCAGGGCCATCCCAATGAACCAGGTTTATCCATGGATGAACCATCCCAACCAGGGCCTCGTCCATCCCCTGCCCCCACCCCATCCATCCCCAGGGCTGCCCCCTCAGTGTCTCCTCCCAGAAAATGCCCAATCATCACAAACCTTTGCTCCTCTGTCCCCTGAAGTGGAGACAAGATGAGACAGATGTTGTAATACTGGAGGAGGAACAGCAGAAGTGAGGATTAAGTATATAAACTCTGGAGTTGCATGTCCCGGCTGGAAGGTCTTTTTCAGCCCTCACCGAGAGCTATGGCCACCCTGGGGCACCCTTCAGAACCCACAGCAGATCAGTCCCTCCCCTGGGACTGAGCCCCCAGAGGCTGCAGGGAGGCAGCAAGGACCCTAACTGCTAATGGGCAGGCAACCTGTGCTCCAGCCCCAGAGGCCTTGCAGCTCCAGGCCACAGAGGGCAGTGAGAAAAGGTCACGTCTTGCTCTTGTCACATGATCACGAGTTCTCTGGCAAAAAGTCCTGCCTTCTGAAACTCAGAAAGGGTTTTGTGCCATGTGGAGACAGACAGTAAATAACCAGGATTCAGGCATGGGACACACTACAGCTTTATTTCTTGAATTCAACTAGGAAACAAAACCTTGGTGCGTGTAAAGGCCCCCGTGCGACAGCCCTGGCCTCAGTGTTTGAGGGGCTGGATGCCGCTGCAGCAGGAGGGAGGGACGGACAGTCTGGGCGGCCAGTCCTAACAACAGGAGTCCAGGATGTGCCACCAGCAAGGCCGATGGGGAGGTCTGAGCCATCCTGGCTGGTTGTCCAGGAGGTCACCACCAACACAGTGTCTGAACTGTCACCAACAGGCCAGTGTGGCTATTCAACGGGCTGGGACCCCCCAGGGCCCAGAAGTCCATCTCGGACACCACCCCCTAAGCAGAAGACCTCCCCCTACACCACTGCCACTCCTATGGGTCCCACCAGCAGCCATGCCAGATGGGGACACCCAAGAGGCCTCTGCCAGGGTGAGCGTCTAAAAGGTGAGCCAAACAGCCACCGAATCCAGTCTTCAAGGCTCCTATAGCCAGGGCTCCATGAGGCGCCTAAAAGGAGACATCTGGGCAGGGGCAATGTCCAAGTGGTAACAGTCGATTCTGGAAGCTTCTGGGCTTCAGGAAGGGCAGACAGGGTGTGGGAGACCCACCAAAGATGGTTAAGTGCAAAAGGCAACTGGCTCAGCCTGGGAGATTTTGGCTGGCGGGGAGGTCTCTTGATGATGCCCTCTTACACCCAGGTGGGCGGGGCAGACCACCCGAGGCTCCTCCTTCAGGAGGGAGGATGGAGGGTCACCGGAGCTCCTACGGGGCTATGATGCCTGGAGCCCAGCAGCCTGGGGAGGTCTGGACTGAGGCTCCTTAAGGCACAACAGAGAGAGAGGCCAGGAGGCTCCACTCTGGGTCCATGACCCAGCAAGGATGACCCACCGAGGCCCCATGGGCAACTGGCCCTGCACACCTGCAGATCCCAGGAGAGAGCAGCAGAGGAGAAAGACAGAAGAGGTGAGGGCAGATGGGGCCCAGGGGAGGCTGAGAAGCAGGGAGGAGAGACACACACACAAACTCAGGAGCCGGAATTCAGGCAGGAGAGAGCCCAAAGGAAGAAAGAGGAGCACGAAAGGTACAGAGCCATAGGCTCCTGCTGGGGTCCAGTTGTCTGGCACCAGGAAGCCCCACCTGGTGCATCTGGGCCAGCCCCTCCCCGGGCAGGGCTGTCTGGCTCAAGCCTGGCTTACTGGCAGGGCCTGGCTGGGAGTCTCTAGCAGGTAGAAGAGTGGTGTCAGAGGGCAAAGGCACCCGAGCAGATGCGGGTGTAGACACTCTGGTCCAGGGGCAGGTAGTGGCCCTGCTTCAGGTCCAGGAAGAAGAGCCGGTCCGAGGTCTGGCGTGGGTCAAAACCCTCATGCTGTAGTCGAGTCTTCTGGATCTTGAAGGTGCCTGTTGGGGCAGGGATGTGGTACTCAGCAGGGGGAGTTTCTAGGAACCCCAAACTCACCATCCTGTCCTCCACCTCCAGGCTTTGGCAGAGGCCATGCCCTTGGCTGGAAACATTCTTCCCCATTGTGCCTGCCTGATTCTCCCTTGTCCTTCAGATCCTGATGTCATGCCTCCTCCTCCAGGGAGCCCTCCCTGACCATTACCCCATCACAGACCCATACACTATGTACTCCCTGCCTGGGCACGTGTCCACTGCCCACAAGACCATGGCAGGGCTGAGTCTGTCACATCGTAGGTCAAGGATCAGCAGCTTGTAGCTAAGGGCCAAATTTGGCCCATCATCTGTTTTATAAACAAGTTTTATTGGCACGAAGCTACACTCACTTGTTTACACACCATCTATGGCAGCTTTTGCACAACAGAGGCAGAGGTAAGTTGTTGGGACAGAGACAGCATGGCCCAAAAAACTGAAAATATTTACTATCTGGTCCTTTAAGAAACAGTTTGCAGGATGCCTGGGTGGCTCAGTGGTTGAGCATCTGCCTTTGGTTCAGGGCATGATCCCGGGGTTCTGGGATCAAGTCCTGCATCGGGTGCCCCGCAGGGAGCCTGCTTCTCCCTCTGCCTGTGTCTCTGCCTCTCTCTGTGTGTCTCTCATGAATAAATAACTAAAATCTTAAAAAAAAAAAAAAAAGAAAGAAACACTTTGCATTCCTTGCAGTGGACAATTAAAGAAATCCTTCATGTAAGATAAGGCTAAAGGGAAGGGGGAGTAGGAAAAAACCAAGGCAGGACACCTGTGTGCTTTAGAATTAGGAAGGTTTCTCATTTTAAAGAAAACTTCAAAAGCACAAACCATAAGATTTTTTTCTTTAAAGGGTAACTTTGTGTCAAAATTAAGGACTTGGGGATCCTTGGGTGGCTCAGCGGTTTAGCGCCTGCCATTGGCTCACCGCGTGAACCAGGGGTCCCGGGATCAAGTCCCGCATCGGGCTCCCTGCATGGAGCCTGCTTCTCCCTCTGCTTGTGTCTCTGCCTCTCTCTCTCTCTCTCTCTCTCTGTGTGTGTGTGTGTGTGTGTCTCTCATGAATAAATAAATAAATAAATAAAATCTTTAAAAAAAATTAGGACTTCTTTTCAAAAAAGAAGATTAACAGACTCCCAAAGACCCATAAACAAGATTAACAGACTCCCAAAGAGAAGATTCCTGATGTCTGAAATCGCTAAGGAATTAACATCAGAAATATTGGGAGAAACTCTCATAAATCAAAAAGGAAAAGAGAACAAGGCTATATAAAGATGGGCAAAAGACACAGACAGGTGATTTACAGGAGCGGGAACCTCACAGGTAGCAGATGATTGGCTCAAATTTCCTAGTCATCAGAAAAAGGCAGGAAATGGAAGAAATGCACCAAACACTGCAGAACACCTAGTGGGGCTGGGATGGAGGAATGGGAATACATAATGATGCAAATAAAAAAGGGCCCTGGACGAGCTGGCCACAAGCCACTGTAATCAGACTTGGCACCGGGGCCTGAACTGGGATAAATAAGCAGATAGTTGCTGAACCGACAGACAGATGGACGGACAGAGAGGCGGGAGGCCACACCTGTGGTGTCCACTTGGGGCAGGAGGCGGAGGAAGATGGGCCGGGCATAGGGTGCGAGCACCTTCTGCAGCTCTTGGTACAGCGCATTGGGGCTCAGCTGGCCGTGGGGGTCCGCGATGGCCGCCATGCCTGCTTTGCCCTCCACTCCTAGGGACAGAGGTTTGGCTGAGAACACCCCACCTGTTGTCCCACCACAGGACTGGATACACCCTCAAACAGAGGCTCCTGGCCTCTGATCTCCAGTCCCTTCCATCTGAAATAACATTTGCTAAAGCAGTAACCATTTTATTGAGTGCCTGCTGCACTCTCCGCAACCCTGAGACAGTTGCTTTCATGATCCCATTTTCTGGATAAAGAAACTGAGGTTGATTATCATGCATGAGGGGTGATTCCAGATCCAGTGCTCCCATTCAGGCTGCCATGTGCAGTTACCCAGGTTGAGCACTGTGCAAGGGCACCTGTACCTCCAAGCTTGTGCAGGTTGAGCTCCTCTGGGGCTGCCATACCCTAGGACCACCCATCCCCACAACCCCAGCTTGCCTGGCACAGCCACCCCATACACAGCCACGTCTGTCTGTCCCAGCAGGCGGCTCAGCACGCCCTCCACCTCTGTAGTGGAGACATTTTCCCCACGCCAGCGGAAGGTGTCCCCGCTGCGGTCCCTGAAGTACATGTAGCCCAGCTCATCCATCACCAGCACGTCACCTGGCAGAGGGGAGAAGGTAGGATGAGATGGTGGCCCACCATCCCCACAGCCAGCCCTCCCAGGGTCTTCGCACCTGAGATGTAGGCACTGTCGCCCTTGCGGAAGACACTGTGAGCAATCTTCTTGCTGGTGGCACTCTCGCTGATGTAGCCATCGAAACGACGCAGCGGGTCCTGCTGGTTGATCTGGCCCACAAGGAGGCCGGGCTCCCCTGAGGAGGAGGCCACCCTCAGGCTGCGCTGGGTGGGCAGGGGGTGGGGGCCCCAGTTCCCCAGGGGACTGGGCAGGGCCTGGCTCACCAGCCTGGCACGGGATACAGAGGCCCTGGGCATCCCGGAGTAGTTCCATGGTGTCCTCATTGACCTTCACTAGCCGGATGGGGTACACGTGGGGCAAGATACGGCTGTTAAAGCCACAGGAGCCAACCTGGGATGGAGTAAGCTGAGTCGTTGAGGAGCCCCAGGGTGGCACAGTGTTCTCCCCACTGACACCTTGCCTCTCCTGCCCCAGGGCCTGAAATGAGCACCTGCATGTTTCCTGAACTCTGTGACCTCAGGTGATCCGAAAAAGAGGGTATTAAGGGCCGTGCCTCCTTCCCAGGACCCACGCCCCCTCCTTCCACCTTCCCAGCCCCCTTCGAAATCATACAAGGAAATCTGCTGACTGGTCACCACTTCCTCGTCCATAAATCCCTCTATGCTGGCAGGAAGTAAACGCCTAGAGTGACCCTGGAGCCTGCTACCTGCTGCATGTCACCTTGTCTGGCTCAGTCCTATACGTAGAAAGGTCTGTCTCATGGAGTTTGTGCTGCTGTATGCTGTTGGGTATGTTTGTTACAGCAATTTCTGTGGCCGGCCAGAGTATCTTCTGGGGCTGTCTGTTCAACAGATTTGCACGGGGCAGTGCCTTGTTCTCAGGTACTGGGGCCCCAAAACTGAGACAGAGACAAAAGGCACTTGCTTTATTACTATTTATTTATTTATTACTATTTTCCTGATCTGTGCCTGATTTGGTAAGACTTGATAAGAGAGTAGCATCCTAGGGCACCTGGGTGACTCAGTGGTTGAGGGTCTGCCTGTGGCTAGCAGTGTGGTCCCAGGGTCCTGGGATCGAGTCCCACATTGGGCTCCCCTGCGGGGAGCCTGCTTTTCCCTCTGCCTATGTCTCTGCCTCTCTGTGTGTGTCTCTCATGAATAAATAAGTAAAATCTTTAAAAAGAGAGAAAGGGAGAGAGAAGGGTCCTACTCAGGCGAATGGAGACAGTGATTACTAATCATAAAAGCATCTGCAGGCAGCCTGCTACCTGGGGGTGCTGTGCTGTGCTCATGATCTGTTGGGTGATTCAAACAAACCCAATGAGCTGTCATCCTCGTTTACAGAGGACAAAACCGAAGCCCAAGGAGTCCGAGTGACTCACCCAGCAGGAGGGGGTGAGCACCCCAACCCTGGCCCTGGATGCCCCAGAGCCCTGCTCTCCCCTGCCACCTCCGCGGGTGGGAACTGAGGCTGAGAAAGGCCGAGGCCCTCGCCCACGGTACACAGCAGCGCCGGGGACTCGGCCTCCGCCCCCCCCCCCCCCCCCGTGGAAGGCAGGGCCGGGGAGGCGGAGGTCCAGCGCTCGGGGCCCCCTGCGCCCGCGCCGCGCCCACCTTGCCGTCCATGTTGGCGATGCTGCAGTTGCACTCGGTGGCCCCGTAGAACTCGCCGATCTGGCGCACGCCGAAGCGCTCGGTGAACTCCTCCCAGATGGCGGGCCGCAGCCCGTTGCCCACCGCCAGGCGCACGCGGTGCCGCCCCTCGGCCTCGCGCACCGGCTGCTTCAGCAGGTAGCGGCAGATCTCCCCGATGTACTGGACCACCTGGCGGAGAGGCGGGGAAGCGAGCGGTGGGCGGCCCGAGGGGCCCGAGGGGCGTCGCCCCCCAGCCCCGGCGCTCCAGGAACAGATCGGCCTTAGGGGGGCCGCTAGGAGAGCCTCGGTTAGGCCTCCCCCTTGCTGCATCCTCGCTAGGGGCCGGGCGAGGGGATGCCCTCAGCGTCCCCCGCGCCCCCTCTGCGGCCCTCTCGGTCCCCCCAACCCCTCGCCGCTTCAGGGACCCCCGCGTGCGCCGCAGGCAGTGCAGGCAGGCGGCCCGCACCGCTGACACCCCACAGGGCAGCCCTCAATCCAGAGCCGGTGGACGCTGCCCCCCAGAGCCGCGGCTCGCTCGGGGAGCGTCTCCACGCTGCCTCCCGGAGCCCCAGGTGCCCGCAGGGTCACCTGCTCCTCGGGGCCCCTCTGCTGAGCTCCTTCCCTGACTCCAGGTGCCTTCCAGTCCTCATCTCTGGGTTGACTTCGGAATGATTACACAACCCCCCAACCTCATTTTACTGAGAGTCACGAACTGTAAAGTGACTGGACCAAACCTGATAAGTGGCGGAGGTTGATTTGACTCTGGGCAGCCTGGCTCCCATGAATGAAACAGTTACATGCTCGGGATTAACTGCTAAATTGAGCATCACGGCTTCAAAGTGCTAGCAGCTTCCCTTCACACACAGGATAAAGTCCAAATTTCTGCCAGTGGCTAATTCCCTCTGGCTCCACCGCCCTCACTGCCTCCTCAGGGCCTTTGCACATGCTGTGCCCTCTGCCTGGAGGGTTCTTCTCCCAGATGGAGATGGGCCTTCCACTTTTGGGTCAAAGATCCACTGCCACAGAGAGGCATTCCCTGGACAGTGCTTGCTAAATCTCTGATGAATAAACAATTGTGCTAAGTATTCTGTTCGCCAAGCACAGAGCTCACCCATTTAATTCTCCCTACACTCCACGTTGGACATGAAGGCACTGAGATTCACAGAGGGAAAGAGCCTGCCAAGATCATCAGCTGCTGACCAGGAGGCAAGCCCAGGGTGGGACAAGATGGTGCTCACTCTGTCAGTTGGCCCCTAAGTTCAGGTCTGTGCTTTGCCTGTGGCCCAGCCCACCCCATCTCCAGGGGAAGGTAGGACATGCCCAGCCAATCACCCCAGTCCATCACCAGCTACTAATTGGTTCAAGGAAGACCACCTGATCAGAGTTAGGCCAATGAGAATCAGCCCCGGGACTTCTGATAAATTGGGAGGAGGAGAGAGGCTCTTTTTCTCCTGAAGCTGCTTGGAACCTTCCCGGAGAAGCAGGGCTGGGAAGGAAGCTGCGCACTGAGGAAGGAGAAACACAATAAATGGAGAGAGAGGGGACCCCTGGATGGCTCAGAGGTTTAGCACCTGCCTTCGGTCCAGGGCATGATCCTGGAGTCCCAGGATTGAGTCCCGCATGGGGCTCCCTTCATGGAGCCTGCTTCTCCCTCTGCCTGTATCTCTGCCTCTCTCTCTCTCTCTCTCTGCATCTCTCATGAATAAATAAAATCTTTAAAAAAAAAAAGAAAGAAAAAAGAAATGGAGAGAGACAGAGGCCCTCCTGGATCAGGCTGTGCCTGAAGCCATCCCCATATGGCCTCCTCAGGTCCATGAGCTAATAAATCCCCTTCTTCAGGAAGCCAGGGTTTAGGTTAGGGTTTTGGCTCCTGTCAAATGACACGAAGTCCTGCCCAAGTGCCCTTGAAACCATCACAAGGTAGTCCCAGCCATGCCCTGAGCAGCTCTCAGCTGTCTTGTCCAGGCCAGGGGAGGAACAAGCCAGCCACGATTGAGGGGACAATGAGCTGAGGGGACAATGACCCCCTCCTCATGGCTCTGAGGCTGTGTCCATGCACTTAGAGCAAACAATTGATCTTCACCTCTGGCCTAGACCCTCAGACAGAACCGAGGGGCTGAAGGGAAGGCAACTCGGGTCAGTTCAGAGAGGCAGACACCAGATGCCCTATGCCAAGACCTCCAGACCACAGGGTGGCAACAGGATAGAAAATGTAAGTGGGGGGCACCTGGCTGGCTCAGTCCGTTAAGCATCTGTCTTTGGCTCAGGTCATGATCCCAGGGTCCTGGGATTGAGCCCCACATCAGGCTCCCTGCTCAGTGGGGAGTCTGCTTCTCCCTCTGGCTCTCCCCATTGCTTGTGCACCCATGTGCTCGCTCACTCTCTCTTGCAAATAAATAAAATCTTTCCTTTAAAAAAAAAAAAGGGAGGTGGGAGTGGGGTAAATGGATGATGGACATTAAGGAGGGCACGTGATATAATGAGCACTGGGTGTGACTGATAAATCACTGAACTCTACCTCTGAAACGAATCAAACACTATATGTTAATTAACTGAATTTAAAATTTTTAAAAAGATTGGATGAATAAAAAAAAAAACTGGGAGCAGGTCATCATCCAGGGACCCTACTACAACTCCCATGTCAGGTGACCTTGTACACCAAGTACCACACCCTGGTGGGTATGGAAAGATAAAGACGCCACTTACTCAGTCCCCCAGGGATGGGGAGGGGTCCAGTCACCTGTTTCCGGCCTGTCTGTTGCTATGTAGCTAAGAAAGCGGGTTCTAAACAGCCGCTGTTGCCTCCCTTGTGGTTTGGGTCTGTGGCCATCACTCCCGATATAGCAGCAGCCATGCAGTTCCCCCATCCAACAGTCAGGGGATGCGATTTCTGAACCCAAATGCATGCGCTTGTTTTATCGACATCCTTGTTTAACTTTGACCTTTGAGGATTCTGTCCTCTATTCCTTAAAGAGCCCCTCAGTGTCTACTGGGTACCTTCGCTTGACACAGAAACTCCCCTTCCTAGAAACAGAACAGGGGGCACCTGGGTGGCTCAGTTGGTTAAGTGTCTGCCTTCCGTGCAGGTTGTGATCTTGGAGTCCTGGGATGGAGCCCCACATCAGGCTCCCTGTTCAGAGGGGAGCTTGCTTCTCCCTCTCCCCTGCTCATGCTCTATCTCTCTCTCTCAAATAAATAAAATCTGAAAGAAAGAGAAAGGAAGAAAAAGAGAGAAGAAGGAAGGAAGGAAGGAAGGAAGGAAGGAAGGAAGGAAGGAAGGAAGGAAGGAAAGAAAGAAAGAAAGAAAGAAAGAAAGAAAGAAAGAAAGAAAGAAAGAGAGAGAGAAAGAGAGAAAGAAAGAAGAAAAGACAACACTATCAAGGGTCTGGAGACAGGAACAATGTCCAATAGAGCAGTACGTCAAGGACAAGGAGAGGGACCATCAGACACCATGAACCTCCCAGAAAAAAAAAAAAAAAGCTGAACTTGAAGGCCATCAAATATCTAGACCAGGGGTTCTTAACTCTGTCCCCCCGCCCCCTGCAACACCTGGCAATACCTGGAAACATCTCTAATGATCACAACGGGAGAGGTAGGGGAGGTGATACTGGCATCTAATGATTCGGGTCAGGAGTGCTGCTGAATATCCTACAGTGCACAGAATGCCCACCCGCACCCCAGAGAATGATCCAGCCCCAAATATCCTTAGCATTATGGTTGGAAAATGCTGTGCTGGACCCAACAACTCTCAATGGACAGGAAATACCAGGGACAGAGGAACATGTTAAGGGACACCCCAGCAACATCCAGACAGGGAAAATACTACAGGACACACAACCCTTCAGTAAGTGCCTTACAAAATGGAAGAAAGGAGAGACAAGGGGCTCCTACAGATGAAGGGATTCTCATGAGACACATCGACTGGTCAAAATGTGTGGGTCTTATCTAAAAAGGATTTTTTTTTTCAAATTATAGAAATGGGGAAAACCAAATTTTGACACAATGAGACACGGGGGTTGAGCCGCTGCCCGGATTTCTGATGATGCTGAGAGCTCACTGTCACTTTTTAGCTGTGATGATGGTGCTGAGCTTATAGGGTTTTAGGGTTTTTTCCCCCCCCTTTTTTTGTTGTTGTGTTCACATGTATGGAACATAAAATTTACCATCTTAAGCACTGTTAAGTGTACCGTTCAGTACTATACTTTTTTAAGATTTTATTTATTTATTCATGAGAGACAAGAGAGAGAGAGAGAGGCAGAGACATAGGCAGAGGGCAGCCCCGGTGGCGCAGCGGTTTAGCGCCGCCTGCGGCCTGGGGTATGATCCTGGAGACCCTGGATCGAGTCCCACGTCGGGCTCCCTGCATGGAGCCTGCTTCTCCCTCTCTCTCTGCCTGTGCCTCTGCCCCTCTCTCTCTCTCTGTGTGTGTGTCTCTATGAATAAATAAATAAAATCTTAAAAAAAAGAGAGAGAGAGAGACATAGGCAGAGGGAGAAGCAGGCTCCCTGTTGGGAACCCAATGCAGGACTCAATCCCAGGACCCCAGGATCATGACTTGAGCCAAAGGCAGACGTTCAACCACTGAGCCACCCAGGTACCCCCCCCTTTTTAAAGATTTTTCGCTTCAGTAGTTTAAGGACACTCACACTGTTCTGCAGCCACCACCATCCATCAGAACGCCTTTCATCTTGTAGAACTGAGATTCTGTCCCCACTAACCGCTGACTCCCCGCCCCCCCCAGCCCCAGGTGTTTGCCATCCTCCTTCTTTATGACTGACTGTGTCGACTCTAAGCCCCTCATCAAAGTGGAATCATACAGCACTTGTCTTTGGTGACCAGCTTCTTTCACTCAGCACGATGTCCTCAAAGTCTATCCATGTTGCAGAATGTGCAAGAATTCCTTCCTCTTTAAGGCTAAATAATATTCCATCATATGAATACACCACATGGTGCTTGTCTATCCACCTGCTGATGGACACTGGCTTGCTGCCACTTTTTCGCCATTGTGAATAATGCTGCTTGTTGTGAATGTGGCTATATGAAAGACTCTGCTTTCCATTCTTTTGTTTTAAAAACCGTCCTTACCAGACACAAAAGGCTACACAGTGTGATTCCCATTTACAAGAAACATCTGAAACAGGCAAACCCAAACCCATAGAGAGAAAAGGTAGATGAGGGGTTGGTTGCCCAGGGGCTGGGGGATGAGGGGACAGGGATGAGGGGTGAGTGCTAATGCAGATGGGCTTTCCCTTTGGGGGGATGCAAATGTTCTGGAATTAGAGTGATGGTTATGCAGCACTGTGCATATATATACTAAACACTACTGAGCTGTCCACTTTAAAAATGGTTTATTTTATACGAATTTTGCCTCAAAAACAAAATAGTTCTCATCTTTCAGAGATTTTCCTCAAACATCTATGACGGAAACACACTGTTCTCTGGGGCTTGCTTCGCAATGATGCAGAAGGAGGAAAGTGGGTGGGGCTGGCCAGGGGCAGGATGGGGTGTTCGAAGGCCCCTGGGGCCAGTGACAGATGCCTGGCCTATACTTTCTGTCCATGTTCGTGAGTACAGGCTTTGCCCACTACCCCCAAAGCAGAGTGTTCCTAGGAAAGCTTTCACAAGTTGAAATGGCATAAAGCAAAGCATATCCCTTGCTTTCCAAAAGTCTGAAATACACCACTTCACTTTTATGAAAGATCCATTAAATGGGTGTTTTCGAAAAAAAGAAAAATCTTCTTCGGATTTCTTTTGGTTTAGTGAACTCAGGTATCGATGTAGGTCTTTCCCCAAAGTGAAGCGATGCAACTGGAGCTTTCAGAAAGTAGGGGATACGTACATTCACAACTCTCAATTATCAAGTTCGTACAAAAACAGACTGCCTTGTCTTTCAAGATTTGATTTAACAATGTACCTCAAGAACTCCCCACAAGCAAAATGGAAAATCCTCAAAAGTGAGCAGATCACAGTTGTTGCCCCAAAGGGTCCCCAGGATGCCAGCCCAGAGCCTCCACCCTGCCCAGCTGTGTGACCTGGGAAGCCGGTCTGATCTCTCTGGGCCCCATCTGTCCAAGGTGAGGTGGTCACCTGCCAATTTGCCAGTCCCTGGCCACACCCCATTCTCTCCTCTCCTCACCCCTTCTCCCTGGAAGAAGGTGCTAGCACCTGTATTCCTACCCCCAACAGGGCCCTGAAATCCTCAGCCTGGTTTCCTTTCACTGTGGAGGGGAGAAGAGAGGAAAGGATGGGTCCCAGCCCCCTTCTCTCCCTGATCCAGGACTGTGGATGTCCTCCACCTCTACTCATGCTTACGCCTCTGGAAGCCCCACACCTTGTGGCCCTAGCCAGCCCAGGGTGGTGGCTGTACCCACTGGTTTTATTTCCTGATTTCCTGCAGCCACCAGCAGGGAAGACTCCTGGGGCACAGGGTGTATTCCTTAGAGAACTCAGGCAGCCTGGGACCAATCCCAGTTGCAGGACAGGCCTCAGTTTCCCCACCTGCAAAATGGTCTTCGTGATGCCTTATGCCCACTCCCACGTAGTCGTAAGGATCCACTGTGTTTACAGGTGGAAGGTTTAGTCTGGGGCTGGGCACAGAGCTCGTGCTCAGGAAACCCCAGCTACCCTCCTGTTCCCCTCCAAAGCAGCCATTCTGGGGTGGGGGGGGTGGTCTGGAGGGGGGCTGGGAGAGTGGCTGCGCCACAGTGGTGGCCCAGCAGGTGGAAGGCGGGACGGCGCAGGAGGGGCGGGGCCTGACCGTGCAGTTGTACTTGACGCAGTCATCCCAGAAGCGGCTGGCTGAGAACTTCTTGCGGAGGACCACCGTCAGCCCGTAGATAAGACACTGCCCCACGCCCATGATGTTCCCTGCAGAGGGCGGGCTCGGTGAGGGGTCCCCAGTCCCTGGCCCCCACCCCGCCCCCACCTGCCCGCGGTACCTGCCGTGTGGTACAGGGGTAGGCAGTCATAGAGCACGTCTGCCACCTGCATGCTGTAGGCGTGGTGGCCGAAGGCTGCGATGCGGTAGTACCTGCGGGAGGCGCGGAGTGCAGGGGCTGGGACTTACATCCTCCAGGGTGTGGGAGTGGGGGAGGCGGTGCAGGGAGGGGGACACAGCAGGGACCCAGGCAGAGCCAGGCCAGCTCACCGGGGTGCAGGAGAGGAACTTGCAGCTAACAATTGTTGATGGTGCTAGGGGCCATGAGGAATACCAGAGAGCAGAGAAACAGAGAGGGGCTGAAGGTGACACAGCCCAAGGGATTAGGGGATTCTGTGGGGCAATGGCAGAGGGAGAGGGGGGTGACATATGAGTTGAGACCTAGTGAGAAGGAGCCATGGAGGTGAGCTGGGGAAGAGCATCTAGGTGGAGGGCACAGCATGTGCAAAGGCCCTGAGGCCAGAAGGACCTTGGCCCATCTAAGGAAGTATAAGGGACTGAAAGGACATGAGCGAGGCGGGAAGAGGAAGAAGAGGACAGCAGAGAATTGTCAGCGGTTGCACAACACGAGTCTGGATTTTTCTCCAAGGGCCAAGGCAGGTACAAGCAAGTCTGGCACAGGGGAGGTCTGATTTAAGATTTTAAACCCTCTGTGGCCCCTGAGGGAGGCAGGGCCATTACGGGCAGGGGCAAGAGCAGTGCTGTCCCGGGATGGGCCATGGGTTTTATCCGATTAAGATAGAAATGTCCCTAAGATTCCCAGCAAGAGCAGAGGGAAGGGGTCTTCCCCACCCCGGAAGACGACCTGGAGTCACTCCCCAAAGCTGGGGAGTAATGCCGGGGTCCCTTACCTGCTGTGCACTACAATGGCAGCCTTGGGCAGCCCCGTGGTCCCTGAGGTATAGATGTAGAAGAGTCGATCTGCAGGAGATGCACGTGTTGGAGACCGAGGACTCGGTGGGTGGGCGGGGGACAGGGTGGGCGTCGGCAGAAGGGCGTCCCACCCTAGCCTCACCATCCATGCCCTTGTCCGGGGGCTGTGCCAGGGGCGCTGTGGAGGCCTCCTTCAGCAACGGGTCCAGGAGCTGGGTGTCTGGCAAGATGCCCTCGGGCCCCAACTCTCCAGAACAGAACTTGAGCAGGCTCTTCCCCAGCTGTCCGCTCACCTCGGCCACCGCTGCAGCCCAAAGCGCATGTCACGGTCAAGGATAGCCAGGGCCCCTCCCAAGGCCTGGGGTGCACCGCACCATCTCCCCGGCCCGGAAAGCCCCGGGCCCCCGCTCAGGGCGATCCCTGCACCCAGCCTCACCTGCCGTCAGCTCCCCTCCGAAGATGAGGGCCTTGGCACCGGAGGTGCCCAGGCAGAAGGCCAGGGGCTCCCGCCGCAGGTTAACATTGAGCAGCGCGGCTTCCACGCCCACCTTGGCCAGGCCCAGCCACAGCCCCACGAACTCCGGCCGGCCCTCCAGGAAGATGGCCACCACGTCACCTGGTGTGAAGCCCAGCTGGCAGAAGAGGTTGGCCACAGCGTTGGAGTAGGCATCCAGCTGCGCGAAGGTCCAACACACGTCGCTGCCCGCGTCCACCAGCGCCAGGCGGTCGGGCTGCTGCTGTGCCACCACCTGGAAGATCCGCGGGATGGTGTGGCGGGCGCGCTGGTGGTGCCGCAGCTCCAGACGGACGCGGATCAGCACCAAGAGGGCACTGGGAGGGGCGATGGAGGGGATGGTGTCACTGGGTGCCCTACCTGGCCTCCAGAAGACTGCTCTGAGCCTCAGCATCTCCATCTGGAGAAAGCGGAGGAAGAGGTCTCTGTGCCCCCAAGGATGCCAAACATTCAACAAGGACCTTTTGGTTGCTGGGTCTCTTGGGGTACCAAGGGCATAGAGAGGGCTATTTACCAACCAACCCAGAAGTACCTAGATTGTCAAAGCTGGCCATGCCATGCCATGTAAATCAGAGTCACTCAGTCCTTCTCCACCAGCTAGCTCAGTGACCCCGAGGGAGCCAGGGTGCAGTCCTGTCCTTGTTTCTCTCTCCTAGGACGTCCAGAGCCTCCCATGGATCTCACCACCACCTTCAGCCTGGATTCCTCATGCTGCACCCATCCTAACCTGGTGTCCTCATCACCTCCTCCAGGAAGACTTCCAGGGCTTGGCCCCTGTCCTGTGCCCACTGCTTTTCCATCAAGGCATACAGTCCCCACCGTGGGGCCAGACTGAGGCAGGAAATGCTTTCTTGTCCACCTTGGGAGCTCTCCTTATCCCCTATATTCCATCAAAGCCCCTGTGCAGAGCCACTTGGTAAGGGGTTTGTTCCCCACCATCCCTGGATTGTGAGCACCCAGGAGAAGTCACACCTGCACTGGCCGAGAACCCAGGCACATACTAGGTGCTGGATAAACAGACCGGACTGTGCTCATATCCCCAAATCTGGACCTCAGTGTGCCCTCCATCCCTAGAGGTAGCAGCCAGCACAGTGGCAAACTTTTTCCACTTCCTGCCAAATGATGAGCACCTACTGCGTGCCAGGCCCATGATAGGCAAGACCCAGTGGTGACCTGGACATAACCTTTCTCCCCCTCCAACTTTCTCCCACTCCACCTCACTTTACATCCTGCTCCCCTGCCACCTCCCCCTTGTTCACTAACTCCCACCACAGGGTCTTCTTGCTGTTCCTTGAACACACCCAGCAAGCTCCTACCTCAGGGCCTTTGCACAGGCTGTGCCCTCTGCCTGGACCACTCTTCTGCCAACATCTACATGGCTCCTCCCCCACTTCCATCAGGTCTGGGCTCAAATGCCACCCTCTCAGGTGGCCGTTTCAGGATGCCCATCTATTAATGTACCACCACCCCCTCCCTTCTCTGGTCCCTGGTTTGTTTGTTTGTTTGTTTGTTTGTTTCAACACAGCACTTACACTGTCAAATTTCATATGCAACTTTCTGATTTACCATCTTGCCCCTGGGCTATCTCTCCCTGCTGTGAATGACAGGGACTCATGTCTACCTTGTTCTAGGCCCTGGAGAGGCAGCAGTGGAGATAGATGGGGGCCCCATTCTCCTGAAGCACAGGGAGCCTGCCACAGATAATCCCATAGGACAGTGTTGGAGGGAGGGAGAGAGGCCTCTGGAGCTCCCAGGCCAGGCCTGAACTAGCAGCCACATCTTTGCGGCTGGCCAGATCTCTGGTGAGAGGAGGGGCAGCCACACATGAGCAAGGTCTCAGGGCAGGCATGGGGACAGCTTTGAGGAGCATAAACAAAGAGTCTTGGGCAAGTTGCTGGCCACCGACTCCCTCTGGATGCCTGCCCTGTTACTCTCAGGGTGGTTGACAACCTCCCAGAAACAAACCCTGCTGGGGCGCCTGGATGGCTCAGTGGTTGAGTATCTGCCTTCGGCTCAGGTTATGATCCCGGGCTCCCCACAGGGAGCCTGCTTCTCCCTCCGCCTATGTCTCTGCCTCTCTGTATGTCACGAATAAATAACTAAAATCTTTTATTTTTTTATTTTTAAAAATTTAAAAAAGATTTTAGCTATTTATTCATGAGAGACACAGAGAGAGAGAGAGAGAGAGAGAGAGAGGCAGAGACACAGTCAGAGGGAGAAGCAGGCTCCACGCAGGGAGCCGACATGGGACTCAATCCCGGGTCTCCAGGATCAGGCCCTGGGCTGAAGGCAGGTGCTAAACTGCTGAGCCACCTGGGCTGCCCAAATAAAATATTTAAAAAAAAGAAAAAGAAATGAACCCCGTTAACCAGAGAGCTCTGCTCCTAGAAGCCCCTGTTTGCAGTGACCAGGGGATGTGACACCTGCGCCTGACAGGAACCTGGCACATAGAAGGTGCTCAGTAAGCAGAGGCTGAACAACTATATTCAAGCCCCTAAACCTGGAGCCCCATGTCCTACCCCTCCCTGGTGACCAGTCCTTCACTAATGCCCCAGACAGCGAGCACCCACTTTGCACAGGCGAAGCTGATCAGCTGGGAGAAGCAGATCAGTGGGGGCAGGGGGCTGGGGCCGGGTCAGAGGCAGGGTGGGTGGCAGGGATACGATGGCAAAGGGGCAGGAGTCTTGTGGGGCAATAGGAATGTTCTGTATCTTGATGGTGGTGATTACTTGGTTGTGGACCTTGGTCAAAACCCACAATGTTTTGGTAATCAAATAACCAATCTAGGTAATAAAATAACCTAGAATGGGTTATTTTATTATATGTAAATGATACCTCAAAAACAACCCATGAGAACAGAGCATATTGGTGGTTGCTAGGGACTGAGGGGAAGGGGGAATGACTGCTCATGGGAATGGGGTTTCCTTTTAGGGTGATGGAAATGTTCTGGAACCAGACAGAAGTGGTGGTTATGTAACAGAATGTGCTCCATGTCACTAACATAAATTTTTAAAAAAGAGTTTATGTATTTATTCATGAGAAACATAGAGAAGGAGGCAGAGATACAAGCAGAGGGAGAAGCAGGCTCCCTGTGGGGAGCCCAATGCAGGACTCGATCCCAGGACCCTGGGATCACAACCTGAGCCAAAGGCAGATGCTCAACCACTGAGCCACCAGGCGTCCCACTAATGGAAATTTTATAAGTGCTTTATTTACTACAAGAAAACCAAACAAGATAATTCACAAAGACTATCTTGCAGCAAGGTTAAAAAGGGAGAGTCCTTGCCTTCCAGAGACAGATTCTAGAAAACTAACAGGGGAAAGGATGCACCAGTGGGACTCAGACAGTGGAGGAAGAGCCTGTGAAGGTTATGGATGCTGGAGGATGGGCCTATGGGCTCATTACACTATTCCCTCCACTTCGGTAGGCACAAAATCTACCATAATAAAATCTTTTATTAATTTTTATTTTGGGGAAAGAGAGGAAGAGGAGAGGGATAGAAATAATCTTAAGCAGGCTCCACGCTCAGCACGGAGCCTGCAGTGAGGCTGGATCTCATGACCCCGAGATATGACCTGAGCTGAAAAGAGGAGTCAGATGCTTAACCAACTGAGCCACCCGACACCCTCCCCACCGAAATGTTTTAACCTTCCACAAAGGGCCTGTGAGGCCCCGCCTGCCTCACCCCCATCTGTCTACCCACTTCATCACTCTATTCCTCTAGCTTGGTCTCACCTCCTTCTCTGATTTTCAGCACAGCAAAAGGTCCTGCCCCAGGGCCTTTGCCCATGTGGTTCCCACTCCTGGCATATTCTGCCCCAGACCTCTCATCAAGGTTCCTTCACATCCTCTGCTTGTGTCTCTGCCTCTCTCTCTGCATCTCTCTGTGTCTCTCATGGATAAATAAAATAATAAAATAAAATATAAAAAAATAAAATAAATAAAATTTGGGCAGCCCGGGTGACTCAGCCGTTTAGTACTGCCTTCAGCCCAGGGCATGATCCTGGAGACCCGGGATCAAGTCCCACATCGGGCTCCCTGCATGGAGCCTGCTTCTCCCTCTGCCTGTGTCTCTGCCTCTCTCTCTCTGTCTCTCATGAATAAATAAATAAATAAAATCTTTTTAAAAAAATTAAATTAAAAAAAAGGCAGGTCCCATTTCCCCACCCCTCGGGAAGGGGCAGACTTACGGACTCACGCCTAAGGAAGAGAACACGGCAGTAGTGATGCTGTGTGACTTCTGAGACTGGGGCACAAAGATGACACCCCTTCCTCCAGGCCTGCAGATGTTCTCACACTCTCTGGGGACAGTAGCCCTGGGAACCCAGCACTGGATTGCAAGGAAGCCCAGGCCACATGGAGAGGCCACTTGTAGGTGTTCTAGTGACACGTGAGAGTGAACAAAACTTCAGGGGATTCTGGCCTCAGATTTTGAGTCTTCCGGCTGAGGCCCCAGACGTGGTAGAGCAGGTAAGATGGTGACATCTGAATTCCTGACCCACAGAAGCCACAGGAAATCACACTGAGCATTGTTTTAAGCCCCTGGGCTCTGGGGTAATTTGTTACACAGCCACGGAACTGATGGGTAACGGATACACTCCCAGCCTGTTTTATTCCTTCAGGGTGATCGTCACAATCTAAAACTACCATATCCCTTTATTGGTTTCCTGGATTTTTTGTCAATTTCTATGAGAGCAAGCATGCAGTCTGTCTGTCTGTTTTGTCCAGGGATACAGTACCGGCACTAACCACAGGGTCTGGAATGTAAGGACCATGCTGATGTCCACACTCAAATGCAGCCCTGCCTCCTCTGCCTGCACACAACTGTAGTTGTTGAAGAGCATCCCTGAAAATTCATGTCCATCCAAAACCTCAGACTGTGACCTCAATTGGAAGGAGGGTCTTTGGGGCACCCAGGTGGCTCAGATGGTTGAGCGTCTGCCTTTGGCTCAGGACATGATCTCAGGGTCCTGGGATTGAGCCCCACATCAGGCTCTCTGCTCAGCAGGAAGTCTGCTTCTTCTCTGACTCTCCCCATCTCATGCTCTCTCTCTCACTCTCAAATAAATAAACAAAATCTTTTTTTAAAAAAAGGAAATAGTATCTTTATAGATATAACTAGAGTAAGTTTGAGATGAGGTCATCCTGATTCCCCCAGCAGGATCTAAATCTAACGACAGGTGTCTTCTTAAGAAGAGAGAACACAGGGCTGGGGGAATGGGGTAGCTGGGTGATGGGCATTAAGGAAGACATGTGATGTGATGAGCACTGGGTGTGATACGCAACTGATGAACTGTTGAACACTACATCTGAAACTAATGATGTACCATATGTTGGCTAATTGAATTTAAATTGGAAAAAAAAAGAAGAAGAGAGAAGACAGAAACACAGGGGAGGAGACTGGAGCCACAAGCCTTGCAACACTTGGAGGCCTCAGAAGCTGGAAGAGGCAAGAGAGGATTTCCCCCTACAGTCACTCAAGGGAGCATGCCCTGCCAACACCTCGATTGCAGGCTTCTGGTCACTAGAACTTTTGAGAAGACAAATTCCTGTGGTTTTAAGCCACCAAGTTGTTGTTTTTTTTTTTTTTTACATTTTATTTATTTATTCATGGGAGACACAGAGAGAGGCAGAGACATAGGCAGGGGGAGAAACAGGCTCTCTGCCGGAAGCCTGATGCGAGACTCAATCCCAAGACCCCGGGATCATGACCTAAGCCAAAGGCAGATGCTCAACCACTGAGCCACCCCGGTGTCTCTAAGCCACCAAGTTTGTGGTCATTTGTTACGGCAGCCCCAGGACACTCATACAGTGGCCATGGGCAGGTGCGTCCCTCTCTGGGCCTCATGGTAAATGGGGACGATAAGATCCTACACCTCCTAGGTCGTGGTAGGGATAAAAGAGGTAGATGTAGATCTCTGAAGACGGGACCTAGCCTGTCCTATAGTCTCAGTAAACTCTGTTGCTATCCTTTCCCCACGGAAAGAAGCACCTGTCAGTAAGGAATCAGAAGTAAATTAGCACTTTATCTACCCAGAAACTTCATTCATATCCACACTGCAAGGAAGAGAGAGGAACAAGCAAGTTATAAGAGCAGGGGCCAGCCCAGGAAGCCCTCAGGGGTAAGGGTCAAGGAGGAGGCAGGACTGCTTCAAGTATCGGCCCAGGAGCTCTGAGCCCCAGCACAGCCCAGATGGGAAAGGTGGCCTGGAGTTCACGGCCTTTGTTCCAATCCTGCTCCACTGCCCACCAGTCTGGGGCCCGGGCAGACCCGGCTCTCTATATATAGGCCTGTTTCCTTACTTGGAATGCCAGAAGCCTGAGCCTAATGACCTCCACGGTGTCCTCCAGCTCAGCACAGCGTAGGTCCTGCCATTGCCCTATTTACAAACAGAAGTAGGGCCCAGAGCAGCGACCCAAACAACGCAATTCTCAGCCTAATACCTGTCAAGTGTGTTAAGTGCCTGGCCAAGAAGAGGGGTTGAAGAAGAGGGGTCCGTTGTTACTCTGCCCAGCAGGATCCTGCCTCCGGGCTTTGCACCCGCTCTTCCCTCAGTCTGCAACTCTCTCTCTCCCCACGTCTTTGCAAGGCTGGCTCCTCTCACCTGTCAAATTGTGCGGAGGGCTCTGCACTCACCCCCCTGGCTGAAGTAGCCACTAGCTCACCCCAACATGTTCGATCCTTCTCGTCATTTTTCCTGATATTTTCTTATTTCCTCATTGCCTTCTCGGTTATTCTTCTCCCTCACTAGGCCATGGGCTCCACAGGACAGGAAAAGTACCTGCCACCTTCACAGCCTGTCACATTGACCATGGTATCCCCCAAGCCCAGACAGGGGTCCTCGGGGGGTGGGTAGAACAAATGACTTTCTCCGATGCAGACTAGCCCAAATCTGACCATCTCAGCAGCCCAGCCTGGCCCCCACTATCACACCACGGAACCAGTGCTGCAGTCAGCTCACTCTGGTCTCCTGGGTCTGCCCTGGGCCAGACCCCACTCCCTGCACAATGGGATGAATGGTGGTCTCCAAAATATACGTCTAACTCCTGGCCCCTAGAATTTGTAAAAGTAGCCATAATGCGGGGAAAGGGTTTTTGTAGATACAATTGAAGATCTTGAAGAGGTCATCTTGGAATAGGGTGGGCCCTCAATCCAATGACAAATGTCCTTAAAAGAAACAGAAAAGGAGGGGGCTCCCTGGGTGGCTCAGCGATTTAGCACCTGCCTTTGGCCGGGGCGTGATTCTGGAGTCCCGGGATCGAATCCCACATTGGGCTCCCTGCATGGAGCCTGCTTCTCCCTCTGCCTGTGTCTCTGCCTCACTCTCTCTGTGTCTTTCATGGGTAGCTAAATAAAACCTTTAAAAAAAAAAAGAAAGAAACAGAAAAGGAACCACAGACACAGAAAAAAAAGCCATGTGAAAACGGAGGCAGAAAAAAAAAAAAAAAGAAAAGAAAACGGAGGCAGAGATTTGGAGTGGACATAACCTCAAATCGAGGAGCAGTGCACCAGCAGCCACCAGAAGCCAGGAGAGAGGCACGGGAGATTCTCCCTCAGAGCCTCCAGAAAGATCCAACCCTGCCTACACCTTGATTTCAGACTTTTGGCCTCTCTGGCTATAGTGGAATAAATTTCTGTTGTCTTAAGTCACCCAGTTCATGCCACTTTGCTCCAATAGCCAGGGGAAACAAATACAGGCACACCTCAGAAATAGTATGGGTTTGGTTCCAGACCACTACAATATGGCAATATATCACCACAAAGCAAATCAAATGAAGCTGTTTCCTCGGGTATAGAGAAGTTACGTTGATGCTATAATTCATTAAGTAAGTGATAGCATTACATCTAGAAAAACAATGTATCTTACTCCAAAAAATACTTTATTTAGCTCCTTTCTTTAGCTAAAAAAATGCTGACCATCATCTGAGGCTGCGGTGAGTTATAATCACTGATCACAGATCACCATAACCAATATGATGATAATGAAAAAGTTTGAAATATTACAAGAATTACCAAAATGTGACATCGAGACATAACGTGAACAAGTGCTATGAGAAAAATGACGCCAAGAGATGAGCACAACACTGAGTTGCATCCTGCATCTCCCCTGAGAGGATCAGCCTGGCAAACCCGCAGCAGGTGCTCAGCCATTCCCATGTGGGGTTTGTTCCTAAGATTTGCTCCGATGGGAATCCCCAGTAACACCTATTTCATGCCAGGAGGACCCCCAACAGCTTCTTCAAGGAAGCCCCTCGGCAACACCCTAAAGATCTTCCTCCAAGAATACCTGCATCCCCTCCTGAGAAATCACAGTCTCTAGAGATCCCCAAGCAATCGGAGTACATAGCACCCACACACACAAATCCTGAACCCCCCAAATCTTACACAGATCCCAAACTCTCAAAGAGCGTGCTGGCCACAGAGAAACCAGTAAATGGCCCTGAGGAGACAAACACCCTTCAGAAACCCTAAAAGTCCCTTACAGATCCCCCAAGAAGCCCCCTCATCCCTCGCCCTCCGAGAAAGCTCTAAAAAATCCAAAGTATCTTGACAGCCCCCAAAGACCACTGAGTCACCACTATGGACCCGTTAGGGACCTACCAGAATCCTTGAAGAGCCCCTAGGGGCCTCTCACCAGCACCAAGTCCCCATAGAGACCCCCCAAATACCCACAGCCTCCCGATCGCCCCAGCTCTCTGGGACCCCCTAAAACTGACAATAATAATTTAAAAAGAAGTATTGGGGGGCAGCCCGGGTGGCTCAGCGGTTTAGCGCCACCTTCAGCCCAGGGTATGATCCTGGAGACCCAGGATTGAATCCCAAGTCAGGCTCCCTGCATGGGGCCTGCTTCTGCCTGTGTCTGTGCCTCTGTGTGTGTGTGTATGTGTCATGAATAAATAAATAAAATATTTAAAATAATAATAATAATATAAATAAAAAACAAATAAACAAACAAATAAATAAATAAATAATGTCTTGGGCACCTGGGTGACTCAGTTGGTTGAGCATCCAACTCTTGACTTTGGCTCAGGTTATGATCTCAGGTCATGGGATCAGGCCTCACATCAGGCTCCACATTCAGCGGGGAGTCTCCTTGAGAGTCTCCCTGCCCCTACCGCCTGTTGCATATATTCACACACTCTCTCTCTCAAATAAATCTTTTTTAAAAAATGAAGTCTATAAAAAATTAAAAATAAAATCTATTAATTTAAACAAGTAACAATCACATTAAGGAATTTCAGGGACACCTGGGTGGCTCAGTGGTTGAGCATCAGCCTTTGGCTCAGGGCATGGTTCCAGGATCCAGGATTGAGTCCCGCATGGGTCTTCCTGTGAGGAGCCTGCTTCTCCCTCTGCCTATGTCTCTGCTTCTCTCTCTGTGTGTCTCTCATGAATAAATAAATAAATATTTTTAAAAAGAAATTTCAGGGGATCCCTGGGTGGCGCAGCAGTTTGGCGCCTGCCTTTGGCCCAGGGCGCGATCCTGGAGACCCGGGATCGAATCCCACATCAGGCTCCCGGTGCATGGAGCCTGCTTCTCCCTCTGCCTATGTCTCTGCCTCTCTCTCTCTCTCTCTGTGACTATCATAAATAAATAAAAAAATTAAAAAAAAAAAAAAGAAATTTCAAATGTGAGGGCATAAGTCAAGCATGAATAGAAAAGTTAGAAGGTATATTTGAAGAAATATCATAGAAAGTAGGATAAAAATGTTGAGATGGAAAAGAAAAAAGAAAATTAGAGAACCAGTCCAGAAAATCCAACACTACATTTATTCAACAAATAGTTATTAAGCCAAGCACTGTTCTAGGTATTGAATAACGGGAGTTCTAAGAAGAACAAAGGACATAAAGGTAAGTAAATCATCAATACATTCAAGAAAATTTCATTGACCTGAAACCAACCAACAAACCATACAATGGATGGAAGTAGCCCACCATCTTGAAAAGATCCAACAAGCTTCCAGAAAGAAAAATACAGATCAGGAATTAGGAGAGTTTCAGACTTCTCAACAATAATCATGTGAGAAGAAATGTCTTCAGTTTTGAAGGAAAATAATTTCCAACCTAGACGTCTATACCCATACCATCAGTCAAGTGTGAGGGTGGAAATAAAAACGTTTTCATACATGAATGGTCTCAAAAAACTAATTTCTCATCACAATTTCTCCAAAAGCCAATAAGGGTGTGCTGCAACAAATCAAAAGAGTAAACCAAAGAAGAAAACCACCAGGGATCCATGAAACAGGGTGTCTAACCCAAGACAGAAGTAATGCCAATCCTCAGGAAGGTGGCTATGATCAGGCCTGGAGTTATGGTTATGCACCAGGTGCAGAGGGCAACTAGCCTACCCTGGACAATTTGAAGGCTAAAAGAGAGACTTCTCCAAAAAGGTGAAACTGAAATCCAATCTAATGCTATAGAATTCCTGAGAGAAGAAAGAGACAACTGTTGTTTGAGCTTAAAGTAAAGATAAATACCAAGAAAACTAATAAATATAAAGGCAATCAATAATCCCAAAGAAAATACATAAAGGTTGTTAATGAAATTAAAAAATGGTCATAGTATACTAGATGGCTGAACTGAGAACACTGTTAGCATCAAAACTATTTAAATACTGACATGTGACCTGACCAAATTATGATAATTGATAAGTCAATCCTTATTATTCACAGATTTCTTCATTACTAATTTGCCTGCTCACTAAAATTTATTTGTAACCCCCAAATCAACATTCACCTTACTTTCACAACCATTGGAGGACACACATAGAGTGGCAAAAAACATTGCATTATCAATGTGCGCATTCCCAGGTTAGGTCAAATTAAGGCAACACTCTGTCCTCTTATTTCAGCTCATATTGTAAACAAGCATCCTCTTGATAATCTATTTAGTGCCACACTTTTTGCATTATTGTCCTTTCTGCTGGTGATTTTGCTGTTTAAAATGGCCCCTGGGTATAAAGCTATCGAGTGTTCCCAAATACAAGAATGCTGAAATGTGCCTTACTTAGGAAGTTTTGTTCAGGCATGAGTTATAATGCTGTTGGCCATGAGTTCACTGGTAATGAGTCAAGAATCTATGTATTTTTTCAAAAGAATATAGGCGTGCTTGGCTGGTTCAGTCAGTAGAGAATGTAACTCTAAATCTCAGGATCATGAGGTCAAGCCCCACACCAAGCACAGAACTTATCTTAAAAAAAAAAAGCAGAATATATATAAAATAAAGTATCTTGGGATCCCTGGGTGGCGCAGCGGTTTGGCGCCTGCCTTTGGCCCAGGGCGCGTTCCTGGAGACCCAGGATCAAGTCCCACATCGGGCTCCCGGTGCATGGAGCCTGCTTCTCCCTCTGCCTGTGTCTCTGCCTCTCTCTCTCTCTCTGTGTGTGTGACTATCATAAATAAAAATAAAAATAAATAAATAAATATGGTTTACTTTAAAAAAATAAAATAAAATAAAGTGTCTTTAAGTAGAACAAACATAAAACAAGATTATGTATTGCTTGCTTGATAAAAATGTTGTAACCAGAGGTTTGCAACAACCTAACCCTGTATTTTCTCTGGGAACGATGGCTCAGTATTTGTTAATTCAATATTTGCAGTACACTTTTGTTCTTAAAGATTTCATTCATCTATTCATGAGAGACACACAGAGAGAGAGAGAGAGAGGAGAGAGAGAGAGAGAGAGAGGCAGAGACACAAGCAGAGGGAGAAGCAGGTTCCATGCAGGGAGCCCAACGCAGGACTCGATCCCAGGACTCCAGGATCACGCCCCAGGCCAAAGGCAGGCCCCAAACCGCTGAGCCACCCAGGTGTCCTACTTTTGTTCTTTTATAGAACAAAATTATTGCAAATAATGACAATCAACTATAATAATACTGGGACAATGAAGGTATGGGAATACGTGTCTGTTGGAAGGAGGGCGTACAGGCAATGTAGAGGGATAGGAAGAGAGTTAGGGCAAGGAGGGTAGAAGGATGCCACATCCTCTTCTTCCATGGAAGGAGATGACAAATCAAGTCCCCAACTGAAAAAATTCAGGTATTGTCCCATAAACCGTTTAGAGATAGGGAGTTAAAGTCCAAAAGATTCAGACAAGAGGTAACATTCATTCCAGGTAGACAAGGAAAAATGTGGGTGTGGGTGAAAGAAGCATGTAGCTGCCACTAGAGGTAGGAGACTTGAGTCTTTCATCTCAAAGCTTGTATGACTTTAGTAAAAGTAATATATAAAAATGGACAGAAAGTACCAGGTGAGAAATATGATGGAGAATGTGCAGCCATCTGTAGGCATGGAGAATAGGAAAGTCTGTGCATATTCCTGTAACTATATCTTGGGAAAGACATCGAAGAGGCCTCTGAGGAAGGAAACTGCAGGGCTGGGAGCAGCAAAGAAGATGACATTCACTGTAAACCTCTCTGTAACATTTGAATTTTGTACCATGTGGTATATGCTGATTATTCCACAAAAGAAGTAAAAACAAAATATTAAAAGATAGCTGTCTACACATCCACCTCCATGGACAGATTCTGATATCGGATCCATTCAGTAGTAAATAGAGTAGCTACGATGACCAGCTATGGCATTTCCTGAGCTACTATGTGCCAGGTACTGAGCTAACATGGCCACCCTCCAAAGTAGGGCCCTAAGATTCCCATGTGACAGGTGACAGAAAGAGGTTGGTGCTCAGAGGGGTGAATTAACATGCCCAAGGTCACACAGCAAGTCAGGGCAGAACAGCCCAGAACCAGGCCCCCAGCAGGGTCCCTCTGCTCCTCCTCAGGCTTGCCACAAAGCATTAATAGTCACCATGTACCATGTGGTGAGCCAAGTGCCCATGTTGTACACAGGAGATATTCAATTCATGCTTCTTGAAAAGGAAGGACTACATAAGGACTATTTTCACAGATGAAGGAACTGGGACTCAGAGGGTAATGCTCCTTGGGCCAGCAAGTGGCAGAGCTGGGGTCCACAGCTAGACACACTGGCTCCGGCCCTCCAGCTCCCAACCGTCCAGCCACCAGCTGATGGCAATCAGCACCAACTCATCCAAGTACCTACTGTGGACATAGCTCTCTTCTAAGAGCTTCCCATGAGTAAACTTGACAGAGCACCCCAAGAACCCCGTGAGCTGGTGTTATTTTTATAGCAGTGGGGAAAGGACCATCAGCAAGGCTGGGAACAACAGGAAGCAGCCCCCTTACAAAGAGGCCCCCCCCATCCAAAGAAGACACAGCAAAAACAGGAACTGAGATTGTAGCTTATCATGATCAGGTTACAAGAGCATTCATGACGCGGCCCAGCTCACACGGCCTGTCCCATCCTGCCCTCGCCCCCATTTTCTCTGGAGTACACCCACGTGGGCAGGCAGTGGACTCCAGTGCTCAGCTCCAGCCACATGCCTGGGCTGCCCCACCTGGCAGCAGCCCAAGACACCCCCACCCTGGGACAAAGAAGCCACTGTCTGCCTCTGGGCCCTTCCTGAGACCTTTTCTCATCCTTCTATTCCTTCTGCCCCCTCATGTTTTCACGCTGAGCTTCAGAGCACCATGGCAGAAAGAAACCAACAAGGATAAATAAATGTGATCAAATTTCATGCCACAAATACAGGAGACGGAATGAGGTGGGGAACTGTAGGCGAGTGCTTAAATATTTTCTGAACCATGGGCTTAAATGCAGCCCCCACCACCACCCCCAGCACAGCACAGCGGCTCAGAACATAGAATGCAGTGCCCTCATCCGTCCTTGGCTGTGCAATCCTTGGTAAATGACCTCATCTCTGTGCTTTGGTTCATCAGCCTGTAAAATAACACTGGTAGGCATTCCTTCTTCACAGGACTGTAGAACGCTACAAAGCCTGGTCCACGGAGAGGGCTCTATAAGCTGCATTAGTTAGCTATTGCTGTGTAACAAATTCCCTCCAAAATTACCAGCTAGATACATTTATTATCTCACAGTTTCTGAGGGTTAGGAAAGCAGGAGTGGCTTAGCTATGTGGTTCTGGCTGGGGGTGTCTTGTGCAGCTGCAATCAATGTGTTGACCGGGGCTGTGGTCATTTCAAGGTTTCACTGGGAGAGAATCCACTCCCAAGTTCACGGGTCTTTTTTTATTACTAATCTTAGATACAATCTCCCATTCCTTTTGCTGTATTCTATTCATTGGAAGTGAGTCACTACATCCAGCGCACATTCAAAGCAGAGGGGATCATATGAGTGTGAAGACCAGGAAGTTGGGCCATCTTCGAGGCTGCCTCTTATAGAAAAGTGTGTTAAGCCCTCTGTCAGGAAGTTGGAGTAGTCCTAGCTCCCGCCCCATCCACAGGGGAGACAGCCAGGAACAGGCACTCCAGCTCAATAAGGCAGAGCTGGGGCCTGGGCAAACCCAAGGAAGCTAGGGAAGGCCTGCCAGCCAACAAACATATCCCGTGTTCCTGCCATGTGCCACCCTTCGTGGAGGCCAGGGCTATGAAGACCAACACAGCCTCCACTGTGCCCCCAAAGGGCCCACAGCCTAATAGAGGGAAAGAGACTTAAATAATTACAAATGACAAATGCTGCTAGTGGTTACAAGTCAAGCTTTGGAGCCACACCCCCTGGGTTCAAATCTTGTCCCTACTACTTACCTGCTTTGTGACCCTGGGCAAGTGACCAAACTATGCTACACCTTAGTTTGCTCATCTGTAAGATGGGGACAAGAGAGTACCCACATCACAGGGTTGTTGGGAGGGCTTAAAGAAGTCATGTTTAGCCTGCTGCCTGGCATAGAGGGAGCACTCTGTAAATGTTGGCCATTCTGCCAAAAAGCAACAAGGTGAGAGGACATACAGGGACGCGGTGTCAGGAGAGGGCTCTCTGGGGTGACATTCAAGCCATGGCATGATGAAAATGAAGAGCAAAGAAAGAGTAATCCAGGCAGAGGGAGCAGCATACTTGCTGCCCAAAGTCCCTAGGGCTGGGCATGCTCCCTAGGGCTGAGCATGTTTAGGAACAGCAAAAAGGCCAGTGTAGGTGGAAGAGTGGCAAAAGAAAGGAGAAGAGATTGGGGACGTGGTCGGGAACCTCATGTGGTCTAAATTCTAAGGGCAACAAGGAAGCATGGGAGGGTGCTGAGTAGGAAAATTCAGCAAAGGGTCCCCTGAGAGAGGCAACATCATAAGGCATCAGCAGACAAAAGGAGGTCCAGTATGTTCCAGACAGAAGGAACATCCTGAGTCTGACAAGGCAAGTTGATATGAGGGTCAGGTGAACCTACGGAGGTGGGGAGTGGCAAGTGGGCAGATCCCAGCATAGGTCACAGCCCCTAGTGTCCAGCTGGAGGTTGAGTCTTACTCCTGCAGAGGACGGGGGTTGTGAAGGGTGTGTGAACAGACTGCATGGTCAAATCTGCATATCAGAAAGACCAAGGGCAGAGGCAGGGGTCAAGGCATGGAGAGAAAAGGATGAGCTCTAGAAGGTTCAGAACCAGTCAACTGGCAGTGGAACTTTCCCCAGCTCCACACCATTCCTGCTGCTCACAGAGCCTGTTTCTTTACCTTTACAATAGGTGAGTTCCTGCATCCTGCATCTCCCCTGAGAGGATCAGCCTGGCAAACCCACAGCAGGTGCTCAGCCATTCCCATGTGGGGTTTGTTACTAAGATTTGCTCCGATGGGAATCCCCAGTAACACCTATTTCATGCCAGGAGGACCCCCAACAGCTTCTTCAAGGAAGCCCCTCGGCAACACCCTAAAGATCTTCCTCCAAGAATACCTGCATCCCCTCCTGAGAAATCACAGTCTCTAGAGATCCCCAAGCAATCGGAGTACATAGCACCCACACACACAAATCCTGAACCCCCCAAATCTTGCACAGATCCCAAACTCTCAAAGAGTGCGCTGGCCACAGAGAAACCAGTAAATGGTCCTGAGGAGATAAACACCCTTCAGAAACCCTAAAAGTCCCTTACAGATCCCCCAAGAAGCCCCCTCATCCCTCGCCCTCCGAGAAAGCTCTAAAAAATCCAAAGTATCTTGACAGCCCCCAAAGACCACTGAGTCACCACTATGGACCCGTTAGGGACCTACCAGAATCCTTGAAGAGCCCCTAGGGGCCTCTCACCGGCACCAAGTCCCCATAGAGACCCCCAAACACCCACGGCTTCCCGATCGCCGCAGTTCTCTGTTGGGAACCCCCCTACCAGCTGCCCAAAGATCCCCAAGTTACCTTCCAGCTCCCTAAGGTCTCCCAAACAGCCTCTAGAATCTCGAAACCTATTCATCTCCCTCCAGAGACCCTCAAGCTGTCCCCTGCGGTTCCCCTCAGAGACCCCCAACCTGTCACTCTTTCGGGCCCCGGCCCCGCTCCCAGCCCCAATCTCACCTAAGCCTCGCCCCCAGTCTCCAAAACCGGTCTCCCCAAGCCCTCAGGACCCCCCATTTCCTGACCACCCCCAAGTCGCGGACCCAGCCGGGGGCCCAGGCGCCGACTGCACTCACAAGAGGTCCCGCCTTGCTGTCTTGCAGACGATGCGCAGGAAACGCCAGCCGCCACCGCCCACGTACACGCCGAGTGCCGCCGCCGCGCTCCAGCTCCACGGAAGCCCCAGCAGCCACAGCAGGACGAGCGAGACCACCGAGGCCGAGCCTGCACCGGGAGCCCGCATCCTGGGGAGGCGGAGAGCGCTGAGGCCGCGGGCCGCTGGGGCCCCGCCCCCACGGTCAGCTGGCTCCGCCCCCAGAGCGAGCTCCGCCTCCAGGCTCAGGCCCCGCCCCCGCGCCTGGAATTGGCCGGGTCCAGGACAGACCCCGCCCCCGGATCAGGGCTCCGCCCCGTCCTATGTTGGGCACAGGCCTTGTTCTTAGCCCGGCTCAGGCTTCTTTACCAAGTATTAGTCCAGGCCATGCCCTCAGACGCAGCTCTTCGACCCCGTCAGTCCCGGTCAAGCCCTACCCCGTGTCTTGACCTAGCGGCAGGACTCTGAACCCAAGTTGGCCCTACTCATGGGCTCCACACAGACACAGGTCCTTCCCAGCCACTTGACCAGCCCTTGCCTTGACCTAGCCTCCGTCCTCGGTTACAGGATCCACCCCCGTCCCCAAGCCTCTCCGCAGGTCCCGCTTTCCTCCAAGTCCCGCTTCTACCCTCACTCTGCCACTCACTGGGCCCCGCCCCCAGGTTGCCTTTGGTCCCGCCCACAGCCGCAAGCCCCGCCCACTCCAACGAGGCCCCTCCCCCTAGCCCCGGGCCTGGCCCGCCCCCAATCCCAGGCCCAGGTTCCACCCCTGGCCACTGGCACCGCCCTCAGGCTTGGGCCCAATCGTCACCCTCCGGGCCTCACTCGGGCGCACCTCGAGCCCCAGGCCCCTCCCCATCGGCCAGCCCAGACCCGCCCCAAGGCCCTCCTCCGACCTGTCTAGCTCAAAGCGCCTCAGCCGCTCAGCCGAGGTCCCCCTTTCCGGAGGCCACGACCATAGAGAGGGGCCCCGGGCCAGAGAGACGACGGCCAACGAGACCCAGGGGCTAGAACGGCCCGGGGAGCGCGGCCGCGGTCTTCCGGACGCCCAAGCCGCTCCCCCCGCCCGCCCCCGCGCGCCGTTCCGAAAGCACGTGCGCCCGCGGCCGGGGGCGTGGCTCCAGCCTGAGCCCCAGATAGCTGAAGGATTCCTAGCCCGCGGGACCAGAAAGTCCCGGTTCACACCCAGGGCCTGTCTGTCCTGGATTCCTGCCCCGTTTGTTCTAAATCCAGGCACCAGTGCCTCTTGGGTCTTAAATAGGCACGCAGGAACCCGGGGAGCCCTGAACTCACAGCTAGGGGCCCCAGAAGGTGCTAAATCCAACCCCCATCTGTTTTATTAATGATAACATTTCAAGGACCCAACCAATCCCAAATCCATACCGCAAAATCTTGTCGGTTAATCTTGTCCTGGGGTAACCTCCCAGGAGCCCAGGGAGGGCAAAATCCACACATACCAGGTCCCCACCCTCCCACACCCTCGGTCCCAAATGCCCGCCGGAGACCCAGAAGCCCTTCTAATCAGGCACGGGCCAGCCCGGCCTGGCTGCCCACCACCTGGTCCCTGACTGACCTGGAGCGAGCGGCTCACAGACCCTCAGTCTTGGGCTGCTTGCTCCCGGGTTCCCAGAAGCTCAGGCAGGGACGGTGAGGCCAAGACGCAGGATTCCAAACCTAGCCTGAGACGTGGGCCCTCCAGAACCGCTCTTCCTGCAGACGCCTGCGCCCTGCTCTGCCGTGCTGTGCCCATGCAGGCCACTGCCTTGGATCCCTCCCTCCAAGCTCCCCCTCCTTTGCCCCCCTGCCCACCCCACCCCAACTTGTTTTCTGCCTTGCTTTGGCCGACCTTCTCTGCGCTCTCCTTGGGAGGTGGCCAGGGCCTGCTTCCAGCACCATTTAGAGGACAGGGCTGGGCAGGCTCCCACCCCTCCCACATGCTACCATTGGTCCTTGCAGTTAACCAAGAGTGGGTGGACTGGGGGGCAAGGAGGCAGATCAGGAGGACAGGCCCAGAGCCAGCCACTGGTCGGCTACTTTCTTGGCAGTGGCTCAGCAGAGTCAGCAAGGACCAGTAACTCCAGCTGCACTCTTATCCTGCCAGGTAGCACTGTTGTGCTCACCCCATTTTACAGGTAAAGGAACTGAGGACTGGAGCTGTCACACTAGCTGGAGTTGAGATTCACTCATTCACAAATGTGGGCTGGAGGCTTGCTGTCCCACCTTCCAGTCCTCCCCCCCTTTTCTTCTTCCCTAAGCTTCTTCTCCCCCTCCTCCCTCTGCCCTGACTCCTCCCTTCTTCCCCACTTCCTGCCCTCCCCGTCTGTCTCCTCCACTCTCCCATGTCTTTGCTCCTTCTCAGCCTACTTCCTTCTCCTCTTCTGCTCTCACTTCCTCCCCACCCCTCCTCCTGCCCTCTCCCCTGCCCTCTTGCTTTCCCTCCTTCTCTCCTTCATCCCCTTGCTCTTTCTTCTTCTGCTTCCTTCCTTCTCCTCCTCCCCTCCCCCTTTCTTTCCTCTCTTCTCCATCTTAACAAGTTTACTGGCACCTCACTTCTGGTGCCTCCCGATCCCCCTTGGGCTGGTGGGATCACTCCAGGGGAACACTCACTAAATAGTGCCCGTGGCAGGGACACCTTGGATGGCTCAGTGGTTGAGCATCTGCCTTCGGCTCAGGTCGCGATCCTGGGATCCTGGGATCGAGTCCCGTATCAGGCTCCTGGCGTGGATCCTGCTTGTCCCTTTGCCTGTGTCTCTGCCTCTCTCTGTGTCTCTCATGAATAAATAAATGAAATCTTTAAAAAAAAATAGTAGTGCCTGTGACAATAAATCTTTTCCAGCTCTATCCACAGCTCCTGGAGGTCCTCAATCTGAATTCCCAAATTCAAAGGCTCTGGAAATCCAACTTTTTTTCTTCAGGTGGTGCCAGAACGCCAGGTATAGGTGTAGACAGGGTGAGGGATTCCTGAAAAAAGAAAGACAAGATATTGCTTTCTTAATGTAAGAGAAGTCATCTTAGGTTCCCAACTACTTTGTGATCTATACTTGATGGGCATTAAATACCCAAGAATATTTCTTGCAGAACTTCCTAAGATTTGTTAAAATTGCAGAAAAAGTAGACTTCAGTAGTTAATGGTTTTAAAGAAACAAAAGAGGGCATGTGAGTGGCTCAGTGGGATAAGTGTTTGCCTTCAGCTCGGGTCCTGATCTCAGGGTCCTGGGATCAAGTCCTGCGTCGGGCTCCCTGCTCAGCAGCAAGTCGGCTTCGCCCTCTGCCCCACTGGTGCACATGCATGCTCTTGCTCTCTCTCTCTCTCTCAAATAAATAAATAAAAATCTTTAAAAAATAAAATAAAGAAGCAAAAGAATGTGAAAACTAACAGCCACTACCAGGCCAGGGGAGAGCCTAACCATATCAGAGACAAGGAATTGGTGGTAAAGCTCCCAGTGCTGTTTCAGAAGTAAAGGTCGACAGCACACACAGTCTTGAGTCTTTGCAGGATTTAAACCCCTTTGAGCACTCAAACACTAATGACTTTTGCTCCAGTTCTTTACTGATCTCTCCTTTGCCAAGTCCCTTCGGGGGAAGTTTTGTGCATGTACCCCTAGTGTAAAACTTCTCCAATTTTGTTGTATGGGGGAGGGAGGGGACACTATTTTGGAAAATATCCTCAGTGGTCTCTCTACTTGTTGCAAGTAAAACCCTTCCTTTCCCCCCCTCTTTGGCTTGATGGTCTTCTGGCTGGATACTCACCAATAGGAGAACCCAGGTTTGGGTGACAGAGGAACCACCTTCCCCTGCGCTGACCCAGTCTGCTTTCAGGGGTTAATTATCTCTTTGTATCCTTGTTTATCCCTTATTTATGCCTTTGCTTAAGGGCTGTCCCTAGACTCCCAGGGGCATCACACGGTGTATAGCATCTTTCACCCTCAGTTACTTTCTTAAGAAACAAAAAACTCCCAATTCTGAAATACAACTTTCCCCTGGTTTTCCAGATGAAGTACTGTCTTATGCCCATTTCACAGAAATGAAAACGGAGGCCTAGACATGAGGGAGAGAGAGCAGACTGAGGTTCTACCTTCCAGCTGGTGGCTTCAGGCTGGCTGCCTCCCACATCTGTGCTTTGGTTGCCCTCTGGGTGATACTGCCCGCCTCCTGGAGCACTGTGCATCAAATATTTCTTGATCACCACTGCACCACAGTTGACAAGGAGCTTTGCATCTGCAGAATGAATGGGCCAGGCACATACTAGGTGTAGAGGCACAGCCAGACGTGCATCTCCCCTGACCCAGGGTGACCACAGGGGCCTGCAGGCCACAGCAAAGCGAGTTCTTAGGACTTCCCAAAAGGAGAAAAATGAAGCATACTTTAAAAGTAAAATACTAAAAAATAAAAAAATTAAATAAATAAATAAATAAAAGTAAAATACTGGGAATGCTTCAGTGGCTCAATGGTTGAGTGTCTGCCTTTGGCTCAGGGCATGATCCCAGGGTCCTGGGCTCGAGTCCTGAGTCAGGCTTCCGGCATGGAGCCTGCTTCTCCCTCTTCCTATGTCTCTGCCTCTCTTTCTATGTCTCTCATTAACAAATAAATAAATAAAATCTTAAAAAAAAATACTGAAAGATCACAGCTTGGGGGTTTCAGTATATATAGAACATGAGCACCAAGTGGGAGTGAACAATTTCTCTCTGCCAAGTTCATGTGCCCACCACAAGTAGGAGATGAGTTTCTTGTGGCTGCTATAACAGTACCATAAACCAGGTGGCTTAAAACAACAGAAATTTATTCTCTCACAGTTCTGGAGGCCAGAAGTCCAAAATCAAAGTGTCAGCAGCTACATTCCCTCTGGAAATTCTAGGGGAAGATCCACATGCTCCTTGGCTGTGGCCACATCACCCCAACCTATACCTCCATGTCCATCCACATGGTCTTCTCCCTGTATGTGTCTCTTCTGTCTCTTATAAGGTCACTTGTCATTGTATGTAAGGCTTACCTAGGTAATCTAGGATGATCTCATCTTGAGATTCTTAATTACATCTGCAAAGACCCTTTTTCCAAATAAGGTCAGAGTCACATATTCTGGGTTTAGGGCTTGGACATATCTCTCTGGGGGCTACCACTCAACCCACTACAACAGAATAAGGGATTAAAGCAGTAGTGTTTTTTTTTTTTTTTTTAAGATTTATTCATGTATTCATGAGAGACACAGAGAGAGAGAACGAGGCAGAGACAGGCAGAGGGAGAAGTAGGGTCCTTGCAGGAGCCTGACACAGGACCCAATCCCGGGATCACAACCTGAGCAGAAGGAAGCTTCCCAACCGCTGAACCACCCAGGCGTCCCTAAAGCAGTTTTCAACTGTCCCCTGGGGATACCGGGCAATGGGCAACGTCTGGAGGCATTTTTATTTGTCACAACTGGAAGAGGGGTGCTACTGGCATCTAGTGGATCAAGGCCCCGGATTGCTGCTAAACATCCTACACCACAGGATAGCCCCCACCACAAGCAATGAGCTAGCCTTATATGTCAAAGGTGCTGCAATTTGGAAATGCTGAGATAAACAAAAGCCCCAGTCAAGTTGGACTTGGCTCCAAAGCCCCACACATGTCATTCGCTGGGCTGTGAAAATCAGTTTTCTTGAGGATCTATGCTTCACCTGTAAAATGGAATAGAAATGCATAAACCTAATAAGGCTGTTCTGAGAACAGGAGCCTGGCACCTCATAAAGATTAGAGAAGAGTTCTCAATTATTGAGATCATTTTGCTCTTCGTGCATCTTGCTATTCACAAGACGACAGGACTTCCTGGGGTTCTGGTAGAGTGAGGAAAATCTGACCGGGAAATTGTTCCTAAACAGAATGTAATGAGGACACATTAGGAATGAGCACATTCACAAAGCCTTGACAACATGAATCAAATCTTGAGAATAGGGCAGCCCCGATGGCTCAGCAGTTTAGCACTGCCTTCAGCCCGGGGTATGATCCTGGAGACCTGGGATCGAGTTCCACATCGGGCTCCCTGCATGGTGCCTGTTTCTCCCTCTGCCTGTGTCTCTGCCTCTCTCTGTGTGTGTGTGTGTGTCTTGAATAAATAAATAAAATCTTTTTAAAAAAATCTTGAGAATAAGGATTTTGCAATTTTCCTCTATTTGCTTTTTATTTATTTATTTATTTATTTATTTATTTATTTATTTATTGAGAGAGAGAGAGAGAGCATGCATGCACGACCAGGAGGGGCAGAAAGAGAGAGAGAACCCCAAGAGGAAGAGAGAGGGAGAATCCTCAACGTGGGACTCAATCTCACAAGACTGAGATCATAACCTGAACCGAAATCAAGAGTTGGAGGCCTGACTGAGCCACCTGGGCACTCTGTCCCTTTTTATTGTTTAAAGCCATGCTAACCCATACTAAGCCATACCAAGTTTCTTTCACATTCTCTCATGTTTCCTAGGCCTTGAAAAATCCTCTAGACCTGGTGTACTAGCTAGCTATTGCTGTGTAATAAATCATCCCAAACTGGAGTGGCTTCATACCATAGGGATCGACTATTTCTTGAGACCCCCTCAGTTGCCTGGGCAGTCCCTCTGCTGGACTCAGTTGGCTCAGCCAATCTGCTACAATCCGCCAGCGGCTAGACTAAAAGATCACATATGTACCAATTGGTGCTGGCTATCCACAGAGCGTCTAGTTCGTCTCTGAAAATTAATAAAGGGAAACCTCACTGAAATGCAGTTGGAGGCCAGAAGGGGGAGCTCTCATGACAGTCCCATCTCCCTTCAATTACAGGAAAAAAATGTCACAGACCCTAAACACAAGAACCAACAGGAAGGCCCCAAGAGGAAACCCTGGACATTACATCTCCTATAAGAAACTGACTACCCGGGAAGCCTGGGTGGCTCAGTGGTTGAGCATCTGCCTTCTGCCCAGGGCATGATCCTGGAGTCCCGGGATCAGGTCCCACATGGGGCTCCCTGCATGGAGCCTGCTTCTCCCTCTGCCTGTCTCTGCCTCTCTCAAATAAATAAATAGAAAGAAAGAAAGAAAGAAAGAAAGAAAGAAAGAAAGAAAGAAAGAAAGAAAGAAAAGAAAGAAAGAAAGAAAGAAAGAAACTGACTGCCCAAGCAACTCGGCCAATGAGAAACCATCATCAGCCTGAACTCCTGCTTCTCTCCAATGGACTTCCCTTCAAAACAACCCTTCCCAACTTCCTCTTTCTCCATAAAATCCCATCCTTTGTTTATTGGATATTCCTATGGTTTTTGCCATAGTTTGCTTGTCCCAAATTGCAATTCTCTGCTATTCCTGAACAAGCCCATTTTTGTTGGTAAAATAATTGACTGTTTTAAGGTGAACACCTCTGCGTGGCCTCTTATCCAATAGGCTAAAACAGGAGTCTGCAAGCCACAACTCACAGGCCGAATCTGGCTATCCACAAGCTGAGAATAGTTTTTATATATTTTATTTTTATTTTATTTATTTATTTATTTATTTACTTACTTACTTTTATATATTTTATATAGTTTTTATATTCCAATAGTTTTGGAATAGTCAAGGAAAATTGAAAGACTAATATTTCATGACAAGTAACAACTCTATGAAATTCAAACTTCAGCATCTGTAAATAGAGTTTTATTGGAACCCAGACACATAAATTCATTTGCATATTGTCTAGAGGCGCTTTTGCAAAACAGTAGCAGAATTCGAAATTGCAAGAGACTCTATGGCCCACAAAGCCAAAAGTATTAACTACCTAGTCCTTTTTTTTTTTTTTTTATGATAGTCACACAGAGAGAGAAAGGCAGAGACACAGGCAGAGGGAGAAGCAAGCTCCATGCACCGGGAGCCCAACGTGGGACTCGATCCCGGGACTCCAGGATCGCGCCCTGGGCCTAAGGCAGGCGCCAAACTGCTGCACCACCCAGGGATCCCACTACCTAGCCCTTTATAGAAAAGCTTTGTCAAGCCCTGAGTTGATCAGCTTCCTTACATGGGGCATCTGGAGGCAGCCTTCCAAGAGAATGAAAATAGGAAGCAAGGATAAGACTCATCTTCCAAACCTCTCACCACATTTTGTTGGTCAAAACAAGTCATGAAGCCAACCCAGATCCAAGGAGAGGGGAACTAGTTTCCATCTCTTGATGGGAGGGGGCCATGATTTTCAACCTTACACACCAAGAGATTTTTTTTTCTTTAGATTTTATTTATTTATCTGAGAGAGAGAAAATGAGCAGGAGAAGGGCAGAAGGTGAAGGAGAAGCAGGCTCTACATGGAGCAGGGAGCCTGATGCGGGACTTGATCCCAGGACCCTGGGGTCCTGACCTGAGCTGGAGGCAGACACTTAACTGACTGAGCCACCCAGGCACCCCCACCAAGGGATCTTAAGGTGAGCTGTCCCAACTTAATTCAAGAGGGTGAGGGAGAAAAAACCCACGTATTTCTTTTCATTAACTTCTATTGACCTTAAAAATAAAGTAAGTTTACTAGCAAAAATGGGATCATTTGGAAATAATAGAGAATTGTGATTCGGGAGAAGCAAAGTATATAAAAAGTCAGAGGCTATTTCAACAAATAAGATAAACATTATTTTATGGAAAAGAAGGGAGGAAGCTGGGAGGGGTTGTTTTGAAGGAAAGTCCATTGGAGAAAAGCAGGAGTTCAGGGTGATGACAGTTAATTGGCTGAGTTGCAGGGGTTGTTGACTTATTGTAGGAGATTCAATCTTCATCTTTTCCTGTTGGGAACTGTAATTGATCATTCTTTCCTGTAGATTCTTCTATTTTTCAAAGATCTGAAATTGACCTGCCTTCCTGTCATTGACATGGAGAGCTTTGGTGAGAGCTCCCCCTCCTGGCCTCCTCCCTCCATATGAACAGGTTTCCCATCATTAATTTTTAGGCTTCTAACTGGAATGTGGCATATCTTTTCATGTCCTGTCATAGCAGGTATCAGCCAGCCCTGTCTCCTGTGGAAATCAAAGATAATTCCATATCACATCCTGGCCATTGCAGGTAGACACCTCAAAACATCATTTATCACAATAGAAATCACGATAATTTGCAGAGCCCTGGTGAATCGGATTACTTAATGTGCTCAATTCGTGGAGAAGCACATATATTTGGCGTTACAACTTAAAATATTTTCACACCCATATATCAGGATGACTGTTTTCCTTTACAGTCCTATGCATTTTCTTTTTTTTTTCTTTTCTTTTTCAAGATTTTATTTATTTATTAATGAGAGAGGCAGAGAGAGAGGCAGAGACACAGGCAGAGGGAGAAGCAGGCTCCCTGTAGGGAGCCTGATGGGGGACTCGATCCCAGGATCCCGGGATCATGACCAAATGCTCAACCACTGAGCCACCCAGGTGTCCCCCTGTGCATTTTCTTAATGGATTTCTAGCTGTCTCCAGAGAAGGACCCACAGGTGGCCTGCCCCTGCCCTCGGAGGCAACAGAGAATCAGGTCGAGGTTTAGGCAGATTAGTGAGGTGCTAAGTTGGCCTCCTAAAGATACCTAATCCTGGACCAGCAGCCAGCCAGCAGGCTCAGGACCACGCAAAATCCGTCTGCCGTGTCCCCAGCTCCTAGCCAGGGCTTCCATGGCCTCCTTGTTCTCTGGCCGCGTCCTGATTCGCAACAACAGTGACCAGGACGAGCTGGACACGGAGGCCGAGCTCAGCCGCAGGCTGGAGAACCGGCTGGTGCTGCTGTTCTTTGGCGCCGGGTCGTGCCCGCAGTGCCAAGCCTTCGCGCCTATCCTCAGGGATTTCTTTGTGAGGCTCACAGATGAGTTCTATGTGCTGCGGGCAGCCCAACTGGCTCTGGTGTACGTGTCCCAGGACCCCACAGAGGAACAGCAGGATCTGTTTCTCAGGGACATGCCGAAGAAGTGGCTCTTCCTGCCCTTTGAGGATGACCTGAGGAGGTGAGGTGGGAGAAGAGGTCAGGGAGGGCTTCCTGGAGGAGGAGCTATTTCTGCAGAAAGTGAAGTATGTGTTTATTGTTGCCTCTGTTCCACCTGGAATTGATGAGCACATTCTGTGCGCCAGTATGCACGGAGTCGGAGTGGGAAGGGGGCCACGGGGGGGGGGGGGCTGTGCCCATTTCTATTTAGCTCCCAAGGAGCTTGCAACCTAGCTGAGGAGACAGACATGACACAAAGACTCAAATAAATACATAATAACAAACTGTAGTTATGTTCCAAAAGACAAAGGGAGGATGCCATATGGGAATATAATGGGGAGACCTTGCTGAGGTTTGGGGTCAGGGGATGCTTCCCTGAGAAAGTGGCTTTAAAGAGAGACCCCAAGTCCAGGGAGGATAGGAAAGAGTAAGGAGAGGGAGGGGTTTCCAGGCAGAGGGCACAGCCCAGATAAAGGCTGGGAGGCCATCAGAGAAACAACAGCCAGTTCAGGGAACTGTAAGTAATAACAGATGTGAGAGGTCTGCAGCCATCATGTGGAGCAGTGCCACAAACTCCATGCTAACTGGGGTGGATGTGATCCTCAGAGTCGCTGGGAGCCAGGGAGGGCCTTGGAGCTGAGAGCGGTGGGTGGATTCATGCTTTGCACTCAGCTGCCCAATAAACAATGCTACAGTTTGTGGCTATCTTAGAACCTTCCCCTTTCTGCAATAAGGCTTCCCTTCTTTTTATTTATTTTTTAAAGTAATCTCTACACCCAACGTGGGACTCAAACCCACAACCCTGAGATACACACGCTCCTCCGACTGAGCCAGCCAGGCAAACCCAGCTTTCCTTCTTTATAAACTCCAACTTTTCACTATGAAAAATTTCAAAGACACCAAAATTTGGAAGAAGCATATAATGAAACCCACAGCAATCGTTAACATTTTGCCATATTTGCTTTATCTCCACACCCATGGAGTCTGCACTGAGCCATAGACTTTCTGACACTTCGCTGATTTCATTAATTTTGCTCCACAAGTTGGAAGTTTCTAGAGACTTTCATTCTCCACCCAACATTATCATCGTTTGGGCATTATTGGCTCACTCCTACTGCCTTCTCTGAGGCTGAGGGGGAATCTTTCCTGTAAACTGGCAACATTTCCCTTCCCAGGGCAGAAATGGCAGCTGTGAGGGCATCATAGCCAAACTCAGACCTGCTGACCTCATTTGTGGCAGGGTCCTCTCAACAAAGCATTCACTGGGGCTAGGTGTCTGGACAGTGAGCGAATCCCCACCCCCTCCACTGCCCTCCCCCACCATACAGGATGCCCAGTTAACGTTTTTTAAGATTTATTTTATTCCTGAGAGAGAGAGAGAGAGAGAGAGAGAGAAACAGGCAGAGGGAAAAGCAGGCTCCCTGCAAGAAGAATGGGGGACTCAATCCCGGATCCCAGGATCACGCCCTGAGCCAAAGGCAGACGCTCAACCACGGAGCCACCCAGGTGTCCCAGGATGCCCAGTTCAAAACAAATTTCCAATGAACAATGAATAATTTTTCAGTATACGTTTTTAGTATAAGTATGTCCCATATAGTGCATGTTGTGAGAATAGAATAGAATAGAATAGAATAGAATAGAATAGAATAGAATAGAAGTGAGGTAGCCGCATGTCTAAGATATTGGAGACAGTGCAGAGGCCACCGCGTCCTGGCCTGGCCTGGTCCCTGGGCGCCCCCAGCGTACACGGGGCACGCAGAAGGCGCTCAGTAAGTACTGGGAGGAGGGATGTGCGGCTCCCCAGCTCGGGATCAGGGACGGGCTTCCCCGGACTGACCCGCCCGCCCCGCAGGGACCTCGGGCGCCGGTTCTCGGTGGAGCGCCTGCCGGCCGTCGTGGTGCTCAAGCCGGGCGGGGACGTGCTCAGCCGCGACGCCACCGACGAGATCCGGCGCCTGGGCCCCGCCTGCTTCGCCAACTGGCAGGAGGCGGCCGAGGTGCTGGACCGCAACTTCCTGCAGCCCGAGGACCTGGACGACCCCGCGCCGCGGAGCCTCACCGAGCCGCTGCGCCGCTGCAAGTACCGCGTGGACCGGGAGGCCCGGGGCAAACGCGGCCCGGGGGGCGGGAGCCAGCCCGAGGGGGGGCGCGGGGCGGAGGGCGGCGCCGGGGACCTGTTCTGACCCCCGCGGCGAGGACGCGCGTGGGGATGCCGTGCCGAAGCCTCTGTGCTGAAGAGCGCCGCCCAGACGCTAAGGGGACACAGCAGTGGACACTTGAGGCAGACATCCCGGCGTCCCGGAACACCCCCCACCCCACCCCACCCCGGGCGGGGTGGGGGGACCTCGGACTGCAGAGAAACCAACGCGCAGGGCTTCAGGAGATGCAAAGTGCTGGCGGGCGGGGAGGAGCAGGGAGGGACAGGTACACAGAAGACAGGCAACCAACTCAAAAATAAGCAAAGGACCTGAACAAGCATTTCTCCAAAGAAGATACACAAATGACCAACAAGCACATGAAAAGATGCTCAGCATCATTAGCCATTCGGGAAATGCAAATCAAAAGCACGGGGAGATACCACTTCCCACCCAGTAAGTTGGCTGTAACCAAAAACCAGCACACAGCAAGTGTTGGCCGGGAAATGAAAAAATTGGAACCCTGGGGCACTGCTGGTGGGAAGGTAGAAGGGTCCAGTTGCTGTGAAAAGCAGTCTGGGGTTCCTCGGGAAGTTAAGTGTATAGTTACCAGCAATTCCACTCCTAGGTGTAAACGCAAAAGAAATGAAAACAGGGACTCAAAGAAATAATTGTGCGTGCATGTTCACACCAGCACTATTCACAACAGCTAAAAGGTGGGGGGAAAACCCACATGCCCCTCAACAAACGAATGGATAAACTAAATGTGGTCCATCCACACAGTGGGGTGCTATTCAACCATTATGTGCAATGAAGAACTGCTACACGGTACCACATGGATGAACCTCAAAAAATTATTTTGCTCAGTGAAAGAAGCTGGACACAAAGAATCACATACTGCCTGGCTCCATGTATGTAAAATGTCCAGAACAGGCAAATCTAGAGACAGAGCAGATCAGGGCGGCCAAGGCTGGGGGAGGAGGAGTGGGGAGTGATTGCTAATGGGTGGGGGATGAGGGGCTCCTTTTGGGGTGATGAAAATATTCCAGAACTAGACGGACATGTTGTTTGCACAACATCATGCATGTACTAAATGCCACTGGATTGTTCACTTCAGAGTGGTTTCTTTTATGTCATGTAAATTTCACCTCAATTTTAAAAATGAAAAATAAATCATAATAACCAAAAACGTGTCACGGGAAGAACAAAGCCCAGCAGCAAAAGACAGGGGAGCCTGGTCAAGCGGGGGCCCCAAAGAGCCTTACCCAGAAGGCGACATTTCTGCAAAGCCTTGAAAGAAGGTTGAGGGAGGGGAAATCACAGCCAATTGCAAGGTCCGCAGATAAGAGACTGAATATCAAAGGGAATTATTTAAAAATTCGTTCAAATTTCCTTTTTTAAAGAACAATGAAACAGGTGCTTAAGGCAGTGGGTGGTGTGGGACTCGCTTTAATGAGTTTGCGGGCTTGTGGGGCTCCCTGGATCCGGCCACCCAGCCCTGGCGGCTCCCGGGGCCACCTCCGTCCCATCTTCGCCCCGCCCCGCGCCGGCCCCGCCCGCCCAGGACGTGGACGCCGGGAGGGGGCGCCCGCAGGGTCCCCAGAGGGAGGAGAAAAGACTTGGTCCCAAGTTTTCGGGGCACTTTCTCATCCCCACCGCGGTCGGCACGCCAGTCCCCCGACGGCCCCCCAACTTTCAGATACCCCGTGCAGGCCCTTGGACGCCCGCCCGACTCACCTGCCCGGTTAAAGTCTCTTTTATTCCTTGACCGCCCCCACCCCCACCCCGACCCCGACCCCGACCGGCAGACCCCGCCATGGCCCGGTCGTACGGCGGCCGGGTCCTGGCCGCGATGACCCTGCTGGGCATCCCGGCGGCCGTGCTGGCGGCGCTGGGAGCGCAGCTGCTGTTCCAGCTGCAGGCGGGCCGCGCGGAGCTTCGGGGGCTGCGCGCCGACGGGCTGGGCCCCGAGCTGGGCGGCGGCCCCGGGCTGCCCGAGGACGCGGCCGGGGCGCTGCTGCCGCTGGCCGCCGCGCTCGCCGCGCTCGCCCTGGTGCTGGGCCTCACCTGCCTTCTGCTCGCCGCGCTCTGCGGCCATCTGGGCGCCGAGCTGGCGCGGGGGCCTGGCCCCGGCAGGTAGGACAGTCCCCTCCTCCCCGAGGCCCGGCTGGGGGCCCGGAGAGCCCGGGGGAGCCTGCCCTTCTCGGGGCCTCAGGTTGGGGGAGAGCCTTCCCTCTCCCCTCTCCCTCCCCCTTTCTTCCATCCCGACCTCCCTTTCTCCCCTCTCTCCATCCCCCACTCCCTCTACCATCTCTCCCTCCCTTCATCCTATAGTAGTTGAAAATTTACAGCAGGTGCACCGACTACAGTGACCCCCATTTTACAGAGGTGGAAACTGCAGTCAGAGAAGACCCAGGGTAGGCTGGCCCCAGTGTTGACGTTCACTTAGGGAACCCTAAGCTCGCCGTGCTTCTCGTGTTCTGTGGACTAACCCAGCGAAGGCCCCCCAGTCCCTGGGCTGCTGGTGTTGCTACCTCCCTTTGTAACTGAGCCTCACACAGGGGAGACTGATCTCTAGGCTGCCCTTTTTTGGAAGCAGGTGGACTAGATGTGAACATGCTCCTGGTAGAGCCAGATCCTGTGCTCTGGCCCCCGGTTGGGGTTCCTTACTCAGGCACCTGGAACATGGGCAGGGGGCGGGGGGAGGCAGGTGTCAGGGGGCAGGGAATGGAGAGTGAGGAACTTACCCTGAGTCAAGGACTCGCTGCTGCCCCACCTCCCAGTGTTTTCCTCCAGGATGCTGGGGCAGGGGAGCCAGAATCAGGGGCCAGGATTCCATGGATTTCAGCAGATGGGAACTTCCCCCGCTGGAGCTGATCCCACCTAAAGTGTGCAGTATCCATTATCCATTCCACGGCTCAAGGGGTGCTGAAATGCACTCATCTGTTAGTCGACAAATATGTATTGGGTGCCTGCAGGGGGCTGAGCCCAACATAGCTTGTAGAGGATACACCGCAGGAACCAGATGGATCCAGATCTGCCCTCTTGGGGTAGACAATAGAGACTAGACAATAATGTCAATCCCAGGATAAATGCTGGGAAAGGAAGAAAATGGGTGATGCAGAAGAGGATAGGGTGTTGTTGAGATGGGACCATCAGTGGAGGCTTGGGCAGAGACTTAATTGAAGGAGGAAAGGGGGCAGAAGATCTGGAGGTCTGTGATCCAGGCAGGGGGAACAGCACGTGCAAAGGCCCTGGGGCAGGAATGACCTTGGGGTGTTAGAGGGTAGTGATTGGTGTGGCTGGAGGGAGACACGAAGGAGATAAGAACAGGGAAATCCGGAACTGGAGCATGTAGGGGCTTCCTGTGCTATGGTGAAGACTTTGGGGTTTACTCTGCCCGAGAGTTGTGAGCAAGGAGGGGCATGATCTGACTTTGGTTTGAAATAACACCCTCCAGCTGCCACACAAGAAAACAGGGGCCGGGAGGGGAGGTTGTGGGGAAGGAGGTGAGTGATAATGGAAGCTGTCAGAGCCTCCATTTCCTAAACCTCCAGGAGTAGAGAAGGGAGAGTGCACACAACAGAAGTGCTTAGCACAGTACCAGGCTCAAAACTAAGTCCTTAATCAGTCTCAGCTCTTGGGAATCTCTGTTTCTATCATGTCTGATGACAAGTTACCCTGGTTTCTTCATTTCCCAAATAAGCTTATGGTCCATAAAATAATGAGAAGTCAGGTCCCTAGCAAGTGTCTGTGCATAATAGCTGCCTCATGAATGTTGGATATTTGAATGGACTGATGTATATGGATGAGTCATAAGAGAGAGGGGATGGATGGTGGATGGATGAGTGGTGAATGAGGGGTGGATGAATGGACAGATGGATAGTTGATTGGATCAATGGATGGTGAGTGGGAGATGGATGATGGATGGATGGGTGAAGGATGGATGGATGGATCGATGGATGGATCGATGGATCGATGGATGGGGTAGATGGGTGGTGAATCACAAATGGAAGGACGGATGGATGGTTGCTATTTAAATAAGTGGATGGATGGATTAATAGGGCCTGGCTAAGTGGATGATGGCTGTGTGGTTGAATATCAATGGGGATGAGTGGATGGTAAGTAGTAGTGGACATTTACCTGGAAGAACAAATGAATAGGTAGGTGGAGAGAGATGGATGGATGGATGGTTGAGTCCTCCCATAGATCTCAAGTCCCCCAAAGCTGGGCCACTCTCCCTGCCTCTCCTCCCTGGCCTTCCCCCACCAGTTCCACCCCCTGAGCTCGTTCTCTTCCTGCGTCCCTCCTTCTCAGGTCTGACTGGTTTCTCTATGACTGCCGTCTCCTCAGACACGTGGCCCTTGGTGTTTTCTGCTGTGGCGTCTCCGTCTACTTAGCAGGTGCGTGCTGGGGGATAGAAGGTGGGGTGTAGAGCCCCAGGCTGGGGTGGCCAGGGGTAGTGGTCCCATAACTGAAGTCAGCTCCAGAGCCAATCTGCCTATGTTAGACTCTCAGCTCTGACACTTTCTTGCTCTGGGACTTTGGGCAGATTTCCTTTGTGTCCCAGTTCCCTCATCGGTACAGCAGGGATGCATACTTCCCTGCCTTCTAGAATTGCTGAGGGGATTCTGGGTTAATTCCAATGAAAGCCCATGAACAGCATCTGACCCCAGTTATTGGAACCCAGTGCGGGTTCCATAAGTGGTAGCTGTCTCCAGAATATTTTTGATTCTTCAGTTTCTCAGATTTGGTTTGAACAAAAGCTTTTAAGTCCTTGGTGGTTTTCTGGGGATAGTGTTTCACAGGTTGGTCTTAGTAAAAACTGTTTGGTTACAAATGTTGAAACTTCCAGCCCAAGAATAGCTTAGGAAAACAAAAACAAAACAAACAAAAACCAAACACTGCCCCCTCAAAAAATATATATATATACATGTACATGTGTATATATGTTTTATAAACCAGAAATGTAGTTATAAATCCCAAAACATGAAGCAGAAGAAAAACTAATAATGTGGGTGACAGAAGGACACACTGCACTGTCTTTCCTTTCCTAAATTGTAATAACTTTTCTTAAATCCACCATCTCTCACCCACACTTACCAAAAAGGAACCAAATCATCAAGATTCCTTAAAGAGACCCCTGACATCTTATATTTTGTTCTAATCCTGAAAAATGTATTGATGGTACTGCAGACTCAGTGCTGAATCATACGTAGACCACTGGCACTCCTATAAACAACCTGTTTTACTGGAAGAAAAAAATATTCAGCTGAATGAAAAACAAGATATTTGCTGTTACTGTCTTTTTCTTATTCCTGCAACAGAGAAATAGAAGTTTAGGAACATATTTAAATTATTTATTTGTGAGACATGAGCCTATATTCCATTATGGGAACATAAGGGAATATGTGGGTGTATAATGTACAGGAAACTCTGAATAACTTTTGATGTTCGACTTAATAAAATGCTCCAGTTGTGAGTTTTTTAAAAGGAGAGTGGATGGGATGATTCATGTATCTGTAAAGATTAGGGGTGGTTGTCCTCAGGTGCAGCTGGATCTAGGTGCTCAAACAATGTAATCAGAAATTCCTCTCACTTCCCCTCTTCCCCTGGTATCCCCAGAGAAAGATGCTGTATCTGTAAGTGCTTTCAACACAATGCCTACAATCTTGAGCCTTTTCACAGCCTGGCAAAAAAAAAAAAAAAAAAAAAAAGGTGTTGGAGACTTGTAGAATAAGACATCCTCATTCTAATCTACGAGAAAAACTCAGAAAGAGGGGAAAAGAGATAAGTGTGTCAGCCTTGTTAAGTGTTAAATTAAGAATTTGTTCAGCTCCCATTTAGATTCTTTTTGAGGTTAGGTGACCTCACTCAGCAAGAATTCCCAAGCACATCAAGCCAATCATCCAATCATCCATTTGTTGCTAGCCAGAGCCAAAAGAATAATTAAAAAAACCTTTTCAAAAATGTTTAGAGAAAAAAAAAGGTCCTTGGCCTCACTTTAATATGTCAAATATGCTGCAGTGTGGCATCTTAAAAGCAAGAATATAGCCACCCAGGTGGGTGGCTCAGAGGTTGAGCATCTGCCTTTGGCTCAGGGCATGATCCTGGGGTCTGGGGATCTAGTCCTGCATGGGACTCCCTGCAGGGATCCTGCTTCTCCCTCTGCCTCTCTCTCTCCGAGTGTCTCATGAATAAATAAATAAAATATTTTTTTTAAAAAAAAGGCAAGAATACAGAGCCAGAGAAAGCATAAAACAACCAGCCAAGGGCCAAGAAGTCTTCCATCCACTCTGGGTTTCTCTTCTGCCAATTCCTTGGCTGCTGCAGTAAGAAACTTCCTCCCTACCCACAGCCCAGTTGAAAGTCCCAAGGATGGCTCTGATTGGCTGGGCTTGGGTCATGTGATAGCCATGCACCAATCGCTACAACCAAGGGAAGCAATGCTCTGATTGGCCAAGCCTAGTACCATGCACATTACTGATGCCAGAGCCGTGGGTCCGTGCTCCTGCCATAGTGCTCAGGGTGACGGTAGGGACTGGACAATGGTTCTCAAGGGGAACTGATTCTGCTGACTTGGGGGACATTTGGCAATATCTGGAGACTTTTTAAAAAATATTTTATTTATTTATTCATGAGAGAAACAGAGAGGCAGAGACATAGGTGGGAGGAGAAGTAGGCTCCCCCAGGACCCTGGGATCATGATCTGAGCCAAAGGCAGACACTCAACCACTGAGCCACCCGGGTGCCCCTCTGGCGACGTTTTTGCTTGTCATGACAGGGAAGGGAGAGAATGCTACTGTATCTAGTGGGTAGAAGCTGCTAAATGTCCTACAAGGTGCAGGCCAGTCCTCATCAAAACGAATGGTGTCAACTGGGCGCTGGATACGTCAGCGGAAAACTAGTACAGATCAGACCTCAAGGTCAGGTCACCAACCGTCTTGTTCAGAGCAGCAAACTAAGGCCGGAGAGGGGCTGTGGTTCCCTGAAAGTTAATCACGGGCTTCAGGAAGCCTGAGATTCGGGTTGCTTTAGTTGTGGTCAAGTACTCATAACATAAAATTTACCATTTTGTGGTAAAATGGATGTGACGACAATATGAGAGGATTAGGTAGTTAAGCTATGCGCCTGTCATGCTGTATGCCCGGTGTTTGGGGGAGCTCTCTCGCGGCTTGGGGAGCAAACGTTTGGTGACTAAGTAAATGAGAGCCCTTTCTTCCCCCAGCACTGTCCATCTATGCCTTGCTGCTCTTTGAGATCGAGACAGGTGCGGCCGCCGCCTCCATCCTCGGAGTGGGTGCTCTGGTGCTGGTGGCGGCGCTCACCCACACTCTGCTCCGGGCTGCCCGGGCCACCCGCCGTAGCCTCCATGAGCTGTCTCCACCGCACTTTGAAGACGACCCTGTCCGCCCTGCTGAAGTCTCCAAGGCCAGCCCCAGGGCTCAGCCCCAGCAGGGTACCCACCACCGGACCCCCTACTCATCCTTCCCAGAATCTGGGGACCCCTTCAGACCCACGGGCACTGCTACAGCACCTGCAGCCCTGGGGGGAGGCCGGGAGAGCAGCCTGCCTTTACCCCGCATGCACCGGACTCTGTCTGCTGGCAGGCGGCACTGGGAAGTGGTCACCCACGAGATGCGCAGCATGCTGGGCCACCGGCCAGGGGCCTCGGGGAAGGACTCCACACTAGTGTGAACCCAAGGATCAGAGATAGTGACCTGGTGTCAGGCCTGCTGCCTGACAGAGAGGTCCAGACTCAACCACAGTAATATGACTTGATTTCTCAGTTCACAGCATCCCTGGCTTGTGTCCTCAAGGCTGCTTCATGGCACAAAGCGGCTGCCAGTGCTCTAGCCTTCACCTCCTCCCTCAGAGGGAAAGGCAGAGGCCAAGGGGTGGGGGGCTCAGCATCTTCTAGAAATCTTTCTAGGAGGCCTTGGGACCCTCCTGCTTATATCTCACTGGCAAAAACAGAGTCACATGGCCACATCTCCAGGCAGGAAAGGCTGGGAAATGTAGCTGTCAGATGTTAGAGGCAGGAGGGGAGGGTTGGGTTTAAACAGTGATTCTCTAAATGTCTCCATCCGTTTTACAGATGAGGAAACCGAGGTCCAGAGAGGGGCAGTGACTCACCAGGAGTCCCATGGCCAGTACTGAGCGTCAGAGTCAGGATTCGAACCCGGGTTCTCTAACCCCCATGCTGCTGACAGTGCAAGTCTCAGACTCTGCGACTTCTTCCGGGCTGTGAGCATTTGAAATCTGTGTGTGCTGAGCTCAGAGCAGCCCAGGGCCACAGGGGCCCCTGGAGGGCTGGACCCCCTTCTGGCTGTGGGCCCCTGGCCGAGGGCTTTGCTGCGCTGTGTCTCAGTTTCCTTGTCTATAAAATGGGGACAGAAGCAGTTCCTCCACCTAGGGCTCCTGTGAGACTCAATGTAAACCATTCCAGGTGCCTGTGCACAGTAGGTCCTCAATACATGCCAACCTCTGCTGTCATCATTCAGGGCCCCTGGTGGCAGGAAAAGGGGGGTTGATGGCCACTTTCTGGGGCTCATGAAACTGGCAAGGCTTAGACTGGATAACTCAGAGCCCCAGAGGGGACGCCTGGGTGGCTCAGAGGTTGAGCATCTGTCTTCAGCTCAGGGCATGATCCCAGGGCCCGGGATCGAGTCCCACATCAGGCTCCCTGCAGGGAGCCCGCTTCTCCCTCTGCCTATGTCTCTGCCTCTCTCTCTGTGTCTCTCATGAATAAACAAATAAAATCTTAAAAAAACACACAAACAAACTTGGAGCCCTAGGGATCTCCAGAGGCCCTGGTCCCACTCCCATCCCACATGACCTTCACGACCCTCAAATAAACTCCAACCTTCACTATCACCTTTGTCACTTGAGCCACATCCAAACATGCTGTGTGGTCAAGCCCAGGCCCAGCATGATGGGTGGAGTCACAGGAGTGGGATGTGGAGGCTGAAGTGGGGTACAAGGGTGTACTCTTTATAGACCCCAGTCGGGGCCCATGTCCTACAAATCTCCATGCATATAAATTTCACTAGGGGTGGGAATGCCTGGCCTCCACCCTCACCCCAAATGGACAGATGTCCCCAGAATTCTCCCAGTGGGTCCCTTCCTGGGCCATACAGGCACTCTGAGGCCCAGGGAGAGGAGCAGCTCAGCCACAAAGTGGCTTAAAACCCCCCTGGGGCCTTTTCTAATGGAGAGAGAGGTAACAGTGCCCAGTGGGGAGGGGGGGCTCCTCTCCTAAATCTGACCCTGGCAGGGACCCTGCTGATCCAATACACCCAGACCCTAGTGGCCCACTGACCCCAATTCCAGCTGCCTCCTCCCAGAGCCACTGGGAAGCTGCAGAGACCTCTTTGCTGGTGGAATGAAGTGGAGAGATAATACACATGAACATCCCATGTGGCGCCTGACATGTGGGGCACCCAATAAGCATGGGTTCTCGGGGAGCATAATAAATATCAATGAAAAAGATAAAATAAGAATAAATTTTGGGGCAGCCCTTGTGGTCCAGCAGTTTAGTGACCGCCTTTGGCCCAGGGCATGATCCTGGAGACCCAGGATCGAGTCCCGCATCAGGCTCCCTGCATGGAGCCTGCTTCTCCCTCTGCCTGTGTCTCTGCCTTCCTCTCTCTCTGTGTCTCTCATGAATAAATAAATAAATAAAATCCTTTTAAAAAATAAGAATAAATTTCGGGGCACCTGGCTGGCTCAGTCGGTACAGCATGCAAGTCTTGATCTTGGAGTCATGAGTTCAAGCTCCACGTTGGGTGCAGAACTTACTTTAAAAGAATAAGAAATGTCACGTCTTTATCACATGCCTGGTTCTGCAGGCACATACCATTCACTTTCCTGGCCTCAGTTAATCTTCAGGATAACCCTATTTACAGATGGGGAAACTGAGGCCCAGGAACTGAGACCATATGGTGGTGATGGCTGGAATCTGGTTACCCCTTCACAAAGAGCTCCAGGACAGAGCAGGTGCCCAAGAAACATTGGAAATTACAGTTTCTGAGAATCCACTGGAATGGGGCAGGTGATCAAGCCATGTGATGGAATATTACTCAGGCATGAAAAGGGACAAAAACACTGATATGGTACACATGGATGGAGCTTGAAAACTCCAAGTGTAAAAAGTCAGACACAAAAGGCCACATAGTGTTGATTCCACATATATGAAATGTCCAGAACAGACAAATCCACAGAGACAGCAGGTGAATGGCTGCCAGCAGCCGGGGGACAAGGATAAGAAGTGACTGCTCACGAGGATGCGGTTTCCCTCCTGAGTGATATAAATGTTCTGGAACTAGACAGTGGTGATGTTTACACAACATTCTCAGTGCACTAAATGCTACTGAACTGTATACTTTAAAATGGAGAATTCATGTGAATTTTACTTTAATTAAAAAATTTAAGGAGGCACTGCAGGTGGAGATGGGCTCCTGAACTAAAAGCTCCTTAAATGTTGCACCCTGTGAGCTCACTAGCCTCATCCCCATCTGACCCCTGCTCATCCTCCTGGGACCCAGAATAGGAGCCCTAGAAACGAAGCCGGGAGCGGGCTGCCCATTGCCCGGCTGAAACCAACCCCACCCCCCCGGGCTCTGCTTTGGAAGGGGTGCCAAGCATCCTCATATCTCAGCCAGAATCAAGTGAGAGGGGACGAGGCTGGGCCTCAGCTGGAAGCCAAATGCTGAGGTTGTCGCTGTGTGTCCTGGCTACCTGATAAGGGTTTGGTGCTCCAGGAGCTGGGACAGACCTGGCTCAGGGAACAGTCATGCGACCTGCCACTTTAGTGTCCTTTATAAAATAAAGTAACCTCCTCCACTCCACCAAACACAGCTGCGAGGACCAGATCAGAAAGGGGATTGATGTCTCCATTAATTCCACAGGCCACGCAAAAACAAGCAGCTGTTGGCACCCTGGTGTGATTAGAGAGTGAATAACATCTCCGAAAGACATTGCCTTGGGTTGGGATCATCAGAACCAGACCATGAGATGATGACGGGGGTGTGGTTTGTTTACAAGGGAGGAAGCCCCAGAGACACCAAACCTTCAGGGACACCAATAAGCAGACAGTACCATGACTGCCTGGGCTCCATCCTGCTGGGGATCTCTGGGAGACAGCAAAGAGCACACACAGCAGAATGACCCCAACACAGAGGCTCAAGGCCTGGGGTGTTTATCCTCTGACCCTAGATAAACGTCACAGAAATAATATTGAACAGAATTAGCCAGACTCAGAAGAGAACTCATTAGGGAATTACACTTACATCAAGTTCAGTAGTAGGCAGAATGAACGGTGAGGTCGGAGGCAGTAGCATTAAGGGGGCTTCAAAGGGGGTGGCAGACAGATGTTTGAATCTGGCATAGGTGGGTGCTCTGATCTGGGGGTGGAGAGAGCAGCAGGGGCCACAGCTGGGCTCAGAAGCATTGGAATACAAGTATGGAGTTTGCGCTAGCAGAGGCCACCGGGGCTGCACCCCGCATGCACCTGCTTAGACTTTACGCTGTAAGAACTGTTGAGCTGGGAAGTGTTTCTGCAAGTCGGTAGAGCAGTATGCGTGCATTCTCCCTCGGAGCGGCACTGAGGTAAGCACCATGGAGAGTCCCATTGTAAAGATGGAGAAACTGGGGTATAGAGAGGTTAAGTCACTGCTCAAGGGTCACCGGCTAGTGAGCAGGGGAGCTGGGACCTCATCTCACCTGAGGTGACACCTGTCTCAGCACCTGGGAGAAGCCAAAGGCAGGAAGGATAAAGCTTTGGCTCTCTCCTTGTAGCCCAAGATGGTGTAGGCTCAGCCATGGCAGTCGGGATGGACGTGGCCCGAGTTGGGAGTGGGTGGGTGGGTGGGCTCCTTGGTGGTGACTCTCCCACACCTTCCTGAGGGTGTCCTTAGGCCCCACGGGGCTCAGAGGGATCTTGCAGGGTCATTGGCCACCAAGTCCAGTCAGAGCCGAGACCAGGACGGCTCACCTGGGGGCCCCTGGTCACTCGCAGGTGTCCTGGAAAGTGATCCAGAGCTGGTGTCAGGGTGGCCGAGAAGGGAGAACAAACGGCCTTTGCTTCCTGGCGGGATCAGATTCCGTGGCCGGCGCCAGGGCAGCCTGGGCGGGACGTGGCAGGGCCCAGGGAGGGGAGATGTGGGGAGATGTCTCAGCACCCAAGGCCTAGTTTTCCCAAGGCAGCTGAAGCACATGGGGGACGGGCACATTTTGCACAGTCTCTTCCCTCGACAGCACGCAGTCTCCGCCCTCAGACTCCCAGCACAGGGCCATCCTGTTTCCCTCAGACCCCAGAGCAGGACAGATCTCTGCCCTCAGCCCCCCGGGACAATGCTGTTAGATACAAGTACCTGGGTGGGGGGTGCACCCCTTCCGGGGACCCAGTGGGGTGCCTTCTGGCCAGTGATCTCCGAGCAGAACTTTGATGAGGCCCTTCCAGGCCAGGGCATTTCACTGACAGGGTAAGAGCTTTCTGAGCCTGCCCCCACTGTCATGGTGAGATGGTGGCAGCCCCTTCAGGCAGGTCTCAGAGACTGTGACCAGCAGAGTCCGTTGCTGCTCTGCCACGGGCATGTGGTATGAATGAGGAAGAAGCCTAGTGGGGCACCTGGTGGCTCAGTTCACTGAACACCTGCCTTCAGGTCAGATCATGATCCCAGGGTCCTGCTTCTCCCTCTGCCTGCCGCTCCCCCCGTTTGTGCTCTATGTCAAATAAACAAAATCTTTAAAAAATTAAAAAAAAAATAGAAGAAGACTTCATCTTTCTAAGCCACAAAGATTGGAGGATGTTCCTGACTGCTGCGGACTAGGTTACCTTGATGCTACAGACCCCCACACGTGTGAGTTCCACCCACTAAGCTTTATTTGCAACCCCCAAACCAATACTTGCAGCACTTTGTAGCCATTCAGGGACATGCTCAGAGCAGAGGTGGGGGGAGGGAGTTTGTATCACTGAGGCACAGGGTCCCCATTGAGGTGGAATGTGGTGACACCCTGCCATCGTCCTTCGGCTCTGATGGTAAACAGGTGGCCTTTTTATGGTCTATCTAGTAGCACATTTTGTATATATTTGTGTTTTTGTTGGCAATTTTTCTACTTAAAAAGGCCTCTAAGTATAGTACTTGGTGCTGCCTTACTGTCTCTGAATGCAAAAAGGCTGGATGTGTCCCCTGGAGAAAATGTGTGTTAGTTAGATGAGCTTTGTTTCAGGCATGAGTTATAGTGCTGTTGGCTGAAAGTCAGTGTGAGCCAAGCAGTAAGGTGTATTTTAAAAGGTGTCTTTGGGGAGCCCTGGGTGGCTCAGTGGTTTAGTGCCTGCCTTCGGCCCAGGTGTGACCCTGGAGTCCGGGGATCGAATTCCACATCGGGCTCCCTGCATGGAGCCTGCTTCTCCTTCTGCCTGTGTCTCTGCCTCTCTCTCTCTCTCTCTGTGTCTCTCATGGATAAATAAATAAAATCTTTAAAAAAAATAAAATAAAAGGTGTCTTAAAACACACAGAGAACAAGGTCATGTATCGATTGCCTGACAAAAATGTGACCAAAGGCTTGCAGGAAGGTACCTGGGTATTTGCTGTGGAATCCAGTACTCTCTCAGTTTTCACTACAACATTATAGAATGCTTTGGACAGAATGTATCCATCACACAGTAGAGAAAAAAAAAGACACATAGAACAGCTTTAAGATTAAGAGAGCAGGCTCTGGGTTCAAATCTCAGCTGTGGGGGACGCCTGGGTGGCTCAGTTGGTTAAGCATCCGATTTCGGCTCAGGTCATGATCTCAGGGTCCTGGAATCCAGCGCTGCATCGGCTCTGTGCTCAGCGAGGAGTCTGCTTCTCCCTCTGCCCCTTCCCCTGCTCGTGCTTGCTCACTCCCTCTCTCTCAAATAAATAAAATCTTTTAAAAAAAAAATCAGCTGTGACCTTAGCTTCCCCTACCTCAGTTTCCCTATATGTAAGACACACAAAACCGGGGCTTCCCACCGGGGTGTGGGGAGATTAAATGAGATACTGTGGAGGTGCTGGGGATGTGATCCCCACCATATAAACCCAACAGAAACTATCATTCCTGCTATGTGCAGTGATGGAGGGGCCGACCGGGTCTTCTGTGTTCTACAGTCTCGCTCACTCACTGAGCCTGTTTACCCCTCTGCAGAATATTCTGGGAGTGGCAGCAGCGTTGCCTCCCGTCCACAATTTTGTTAACTGGGTGGATATCTGCTCCCTGGCTTGTGTTCGATGTGCGTGGCACAGACCACGAGCCACAGAGGACCCTCGGCGGGGATCAGGACTCCAGACAGTGGGCACAGGGCAATGTTTATTGCCGGGAGGATGCCTGAGTGGCCTCCGGGCACCGGAACGTTTTGACACAAATGACTTGAAGGCACTGGTTTCCATCCAGCCCCCACCTCTGCCTTGTAGGGCCCGGGGGCGAGGCAGGCCAGAGACCCCATCACCAAGCAGACAGGTCTTGCTCCTTCTCCAGGGCTGTGGTTCCACTGGGTGGCTTAGTCTAGAAAGCCCTGCACCACCAAGGTTCCCAAGATGCTGCAGGGTGGGGTAGCTGCCAGTCCTGGGGTGTGTCAGGGGTGCTGGGCAGCGGGCTTTCCCTGGGCCTGACGAAGAGCTACGAGACACTGGGGGGCAGGCGTGCAGCTGCAGTCTTCTCCACCACGAAGCCGTAGTTATACTGGGGGGAGCAGGGGTGGGTAAGGAGAACACAGTGAGTGAGGGGCCATAGTAGTGTCTGAGGAATGGTGAGGAGGGGAGACAATTAGGGGACTTAGCAAGAGATGGGGTGTGGCTTGGGGAGACTGGGGTGGCAAGAAAGTGGGGGCTCCCCCAGCACCCCATCCTGGTCCTGCACCCACCTCCTCCTCAATATCCGCCAGTGACTTGATGGTCAGATCGGCAAAAGCAGAGAAGGCCTGGTAGGCAGAGGCAGGTCAGTCTTGGGCAGGGACACCACCCTGGAACCCCATTCCCCCATCCTCAGGGAGGGCCCCCCCCAATATTTGCCTGATCATCCCCTCACCCTTCCCACCATGGTCTCTTGCTACCAGCATCCAGTTGTCCCTCCTGATTTGCCATTCTGGGACTAAGCCCCACCCCACCAGCTTCCAGCCTCCTCTAACCCAGGAACACGGGCCTCTGCGCTGGGGGACTGGATCCACAGATGAACCTCTCTGCATCCTGACCCTTAGGAAGACAGACCTAGGCTCCCCACAGCAGAGACTCACCAGGGGGCCACAGCTCTTGCCCTCGAACCGGGGGTGCAGTGTGAAGGGAACACCATCCATGGCTGAGGAAAGCAGGTAAGGGTAGGGGCTGAGATACAGGGATCTTGAGGCCTGCCTGTGGTCCACCCTAGCCAAAGAGGGTGGTAGCCCCAAACCCCTGGCTCTTCCCAGTCTTTGGAAAACTGGGGATCCCAGGACTGGTTCCAACCCCAGCCCCACACCTTCCTAGCTATAAAACCATGAGCCAGTCTTGCCCCACCCGGTGCCTCAGTTTCTTGCTTGGCACTCACCTGAGATGCCATAGAGGTTGGAGGCCTCATAGATGGAGTCACTCCTCCTCAGAGTAGATGCCCGAGAGCCTAACCTGGACAGGGTCCGCTCTGGAAAGCCATCCTTGCTGGTAGAGGCAGGACAGTGTGGGTCAGGCCTAATTCCCCCCATGGCCACCCTACTCCCAAGCCTGGGACTCACCTGGGTTGAGCAGGTGGGTCCAGGGAGAGGCCCCGCATGTCCCGACTGAGAGCCCGGGGCTTGGGCACCGGCCTTGGGGCCTTGGCCTTCTTGCACCAAATGGCAAAGCCCCCCATGTCTCTAGAAGGAGAGAGAAGTAGAAAGGGGTCCTGGCCCAAAAGGATGACCCCAGTCCTTTGGGTGGTTTGCATTTTTTCTTAGCCCACACCCTGAGCAACATCCGAATTAATATTGCTGGGTCTGGTCACTGTACTGTGCACTTCAGACATATCAACTCACTCCTCCCAAGAACCTTACAGGACTGATACAATTACTCCTGGTTTGGGGCACCTGGTGGCTCAGTGGTTGAGCGTCTGCCTTCGGCTCAGTCGTGATCCCAGGGTCTGGCAATCAAGTCCCACATCAGGCTCCCCATGGGAGCCTGCTTCTCCCTCCACCTATGTCTCTGCCTCTCTCTGTGTGTCTCATAAATAAATAAATAAAATCTTTAAAAAAAAAATTGTCCCGGTTTAACCTGTGGAAGTCGAAGCACAGTGAAGTGACTGAAGGCACTGGAGGCCTCAGGAGAGTCCCTGAGGGTCAGCAGGGCAAACATGGGAGCTGGGAGGCAAAGGAGGCCAGAAGCTGGGGGTGGCCCTACCCTACTCGCAGGTATCCAGGCACCGTCTTGGTCTTCCCACTCAGCCGCACATCGAACACAGCCATGTCTGCAGCCCCCAGTGGCACCAGCTTCACACACATGCGTTTCTTCTTGGACACAGAGGCCTCTGGGAGTGGGGGGAGTGCAAGGGAGTAAGAAGACGGAAAAAGCAGCGAAGGGACCCAAAGATGGCTTCAGGATGATACTCGCCATGGCACTGTTTAAGGCAGCTACCCAGGGCAGCCTGGGTGTTTCAGCGGTTTAGCACTGCCTTCAGTCCAGAACGTGATCCTGGAAGTCCTGGGATCCAGTCCCACATCGGGCTCCCTGCATGGAGCCTGCTTCTCCCTCTGCCTGTGTCTCTGCCTCTCTCTCTCTCTCTCTCTCTCTGTCTCTCATGAATAAATAAATAAAATCTTTCAAAAAAAAAAAAAAAGGCAGCTACCTGGATAGCTTTAGGTCAGTAGTTAAATCATGAATGGTACAGCCATAGGAGGGGACTCCATGTAGCCCTTAGGAGCCATTGAGGCAGGCCTGTGGGGTTTGGGGGGCTCAGTCGGTTAAGCATCTGCCTTTGGCCTAGGTCATGTTCTCATGGGTCCTGGGATCAAGCCCCACATCAGGCTCCCTGCTCAGCAGGGAGTCTGCTTCTTCCTCTGCTCCTGCTTGTACTTTCTCTCTCTCTCTCTCAGATAAATAAATAAAATCTTAAAAAAAAAAAAAAAAAAAGAAAAGAAAGAAAGACCCATTGGGGCAAGCTTATCTTTGGTGACATGGAGAAGCCTCATGGGGTGAGCATGGGCACCTACGGCAAGCGTGGGCAGGTGTGGAATCAGACATAACTGACTGCCCATCCTGGCCGGCCCTGCAAACATCACATGTCCTTAGTCTTCTAATCCAGGGGGCAGCAGACTCTGGCCCACAAGCCAAAAGACGTCCAAGATCCGCTTTGCAGGGCTCATGAGCTAAGAATGGTTTTCACATTTTAAAATGATGATGGGGGGGGCGGGGCACAGACACTATCTGGCCTGCAAAACCTAAAATATTAACTATCTGGACCTGTACAGAAAAAGTTTGCCAACCTCAATTATCAATAGATATCACCCTGAGAGTTAAATTCACAGGACAAGACGCAGTGAGAGGCAAGGAGGGCCAGGCGGTTGGAAAGCAGAGGGTCAGGGCTGGGACGGAGCCAGAGGACAGGGTGGGGAGGGCTAAGCAGAGACCCGCGGGAGAACCAAGTATAGCTAGCCGGCAGTCTCCGAGGGGCGCTCCAGACAGAGGAAACCGTGTATGCAAAAGCCTGGAAATGAAAAGGCTCGGAAATGGCTCGTGGTTCGGTGGAAGATGTAGCAGGAAGAGTAATAAAACAGGTCACAACTCTTGCTCGAGGTCAATGGCTCATTTTTGCTCAGGGCAGGGCATCTGGTCCCGCCCCAGATCAGGGCTCCTCAGCCAACCCTGTCATCGCCCAGCGCGTCGAGTGGGCAGTCGAGGCTCGAAAAACAAGCACCTGTCGTCCCTCCACCCTCCCTGGTCCTGCCCACAGGGACCCGAACGCGGCCCCCCGCCCCTCGCCCCCACCCCCAGCCTCGGACGCGGGCCTCACTGGAGTCCAGGGGGTCGCAGACCGGGGAAAAGCCCGGTGGGAGGGGGCTCTTGTCCACCAGGACCTGGATATCGGCCACCACATTCTCCTGCGGATTCTGAGGGGGAGGAAGGGGAGGACACAGCGACAGTCACGCTGCGGCGGGGACAGCGCGCCTGGCGGAGGGTCCCGCAAACGGACCGGGGAGTGGGCGGACCCCAGGAACGCCGAAGGGGGGCGCTCCTTACCTCCAGGCTGCCCAAAGAACTGAGGCACAGAAAGTAGCCAGACTTCTGCGCGAAGCTCTTGCCGAAGCTGGCGGGCGCCCCTTCCACGGTGCAGGAGATCTACGGCGCGGACCCGGGTCAGAGCCAGGCTGCTACCCCGACGCGGCCGCCTCTCCCCCACTCAGCCCCGGACCCCGGCGTCGCTCACCGCACTGAATCCCCGCGGCGGAGGCGCCGACGCCGACGACCAGACCAGGCCAGTCAGCGGCGCCGTGTCGGTCCCCGGTCCTGGATCCATCCTCCCAGCGGAGAGCCGAAGGCAGGGACGGCCTCGCAACTCCGAGCCGCCGACCAGAGGTCGAGTTCGGATACGAGTCTGAACTACAACTCCCAGAGGACCGTGCGAAGGCCGGAGGGAGGGGCCAAAAGGGCCATCTGCGCGTGCCCGGTAGACAGCTGGCCAATCGCGAGGGAAAGTGAAGCCGCGCCTTCGCGTATCGCGCAGGCGCGCCCGTGAGCGACGTTTGCGGAAAGATGCGCGGCTCCTTTCTCACGCCCAGCAATTTCCGCCAGTGATACCCCAGCTCTTGCTAGCTCCAAGCCAGAACTACGCTCCCCACAATCCCTTGCGGTATCAGCCTCTCCGGAGACGCGCAGGGACGTTTAGGGGAGAAGTTTGAAACCGCAGTTCCAGTTCTAGGAAGTCATCCCAAAAGGAACTTTCACGGGTTATGCAGCGGTTAGTTCAAGTAACCAAAAACAGGGACCACCGTGAGCCACGAAATCTTGTGTGACGTGAGGACTTGTTCGCGCTACCGGCGGGAGACTGACAGTGCGTTGTGTGGATGGAGGTCTCGGCTCTCGGATTCCCCCACAAATCTTCCCCCCCAAAGATTTACCTGGGCATCCGCGCTGGAGTAAGGACAGCCGGAAGGAAGGTAGCAAGCACAAGGCAGTCGATTAAGGACGGCACACTCTGGAGGTGGGAGAGCGGGCAGGCCCAGAGGGGATGACAACTGACCTGAGGCTAGAGGTGTCTTTTTTTTTTTTTTTTTTTTTTTAATGTTTTTTGCGCTTAGCTAGGATGTTCTGCTACTGAGGTTTCTAGTCATCTAAGGGACTCCTCCTACCGGTTGGGAGGGGGAGGTTTTGGCCCTACAAGGTTCTTACGGGGAGTGTCAGGACTATCTTCCCCCACAGGGGGGTAGGGGACGGGTCAAAACCACAATGCAAATATATTATAAGGAACCCAGGCAGTCACCCGACAGCAGAGGAGACCGTAGGTTCTGCACCTGTGCTTTTGATCTGCCAGCCTGCTGCCGCAAAGCCACAAACAAGGCCCCCAGGCTTCTAGTGTGTGACCTACTTATCCCGGCTTAGGTGTAACTAACTGCCTGCTCCATCATTCTTAGACAGTTTTTTTCGGATGAGATCTGAAGTATTTAATGTGGTAACATGCTTTTACACCCCTCAGGGAAAAGTATGAAAACTTAGGGAACAGAGTATCATCTACTTTTCTACATTTTTCAGTTTTCTGCAATATCATGGCTTGGCCCACTGTCTGGCTTTTATGGGACCTGTGAGCTAAAAATGGTATTTATATGTGTAAATGATTGAAGGAGGAAATAAAATGAAAAGGGTATTTAGTGACATGTGAAAAGCATATGACATTCAAATGTCAGTGCCCATAAGAAACAAACGTCCTGGGCACCTGGGTGGCTCAGTTGGTTAAGCACCTGCCTTCTGCTGGGGTTATGATCCTAGGGTCCTGGGATTGAGTCAGTTGGAGCCTCCCTGCTGCAGGGGGAGCCTGCTTCTCCCTCTTGCCTTGCTCCTCCCCCCTGCTCATGCTCTCTCTGTGTCAAAAAAAAAGGAAAAAAGAAAAAAAAGAACCCACAAATGTCCTGGAAAAGATGACCCAATAATGCGTTACAGGAGTGAACTAACCTTGGGTTCCCCTTGAAGTACCCCCTTATTCCCAGTGCTTAGGAGGAACGTGCATTCATAACCTCCATCTTACACTTCCCGTTCTTCCGCAGAATGCCCTGGGTGGTTAGCATGAAGATGGCTTGCTTGGTGGCTGTCTGTATTGGAGGCAGTTACCACAGCAGCAATCTAAGCAGATGCAAGACAAAGCACAGACTGAGAAAATGACTCCCAAAATAAGCAACTTGTTTTTTTCCACCAGGACTCCCATGATCCAAACTACTCATTTATTAAGTCCCTTACGCTGGGGGTGGGATCACTCAGGGCATTCATTCACTTGTGTCCTCGTGTGCATTAATAAAGATGATACGTTAGCAGACTCATCACGTATGAACACACAACATTCTGCTTGGATAATGGCATAGGTGCCTCCTTGCAAGGCACCTCACAAACAGTAATGTCCAAGGCCATCGTCATCTGGAGGACAGCTTTTCTCATGAGAGACATTTCGGTGTTCAGTAGGACAGGCTTTGTTGGCTATCATTTTTTTTTTTTTAGGATTTTATTTATTTATTCATGAGAGACACAGGCAGAGGGAGAAGCAGGCTCCTTTCTGGGAGCCTGATTCGGGACTTGATCCAGAACCCTGGGATCACCCCCTGAGCCAAAGGCATACACTCAATCACTGAGCCACCTAGGCGCCCCTGTTGGCTATCATTTAAGGCTTTACTAGGAACTTAGTAAGGGCATGTGTACTTACTATAACTTCCTCCAGGCCAATGGAGGGAACAAACATGGTGGCCAAGTGATCATACCAGTGGAAAACATCGTGCCCACCTGGCCTTGAAGGGAGGGAGATTGGCAGCTTGTGTTACCATGGGGCAGATTTCTGGGAGAACTCAGGATTTAGCAACCCAGTCACCTAGGTGGAAGCCAAGCCAAAGATTTGTGCCGCACAACCATTGGGTCTCATTTGGATTTACCCAGTAAATACCTGGAGGATGTGACAGTGCCAAACCTGTCATGATCCTTTAAAATGACCAAATGAGGGACGCCTGGGTGGCTCAGTGGTTAAAGTGCCTGCCTTCAGCTCAGGGTGTGATCCTGGAGTCCTGGGATCGAGTTCCGCATTGGGCTCCCTGCCTGGAGCCTGCTTCTCTCTCTGCCTGTGTCTCTGCCTCTCTCTGTGTGTCTCACATGAATAAATAAATAAAATCTTTAAAATGACAGAATGACTACATGGTTATGGTGACATCCATCCCATATCCCTGGTGTACTTGGGATGGTTCTATTTTAGAGTGCTTTTTTTTTTTTTTTTCTGCTCCCTACATTGGAGTACATGAGTGCTCAACCTGGGATAAACCACATGAACCCATCCCAAATCTGAGTGAAGCCACCTATGGCTCTGATAGTGGTATTTTTAGGACCTTTCGGATGGGCTGCCTGTTTTACTCAATCAACAGGAAAAGAATAGCCAATGCCCAATGTTACTGAGCATGTGTGTGCCACAGACTAGGTTTCTGAATCAATATTGGTAATATCAGCTGAATTAAGAGCCCCTCTCCTAGCTTGTGCTTCCTTAACATACTGCTTAAGTGCCTTCTGATCCCCTCCCTGGAGGAGTGATAGCCACCAAGGCAATCCTGACAAGCTAAAGAGGGGCGGCTGCCTGCATACCCAACAGTGTGGATTGATTCCTTTGCCAGGCACACAAGTGGGCCCTCTGTAGAAAGATATTTCTCTCAGGTGTCTATCCCATGACTGGACACCCAAGGGGCAGCAGAAGTCTAAGGCCAAAGAAGACAGATATTTAGTAGAAACTTGTATTGGGAAGTCTTTTTATTAATGCAGCTGCAGCTTTAGGAACCTGGCCAGGTTTTGCATAACGTACCTGTTGGCCGGGGGACACACAGGGGAGGCAGCACTGTCAGGCGTGAGGAAATGGGACTAGGGGCAGGATGTGTTCAGAATCCCTGTCTTCTCCCCTCTTTCTGTGGTGCGTGTTCCATTCCAGGTATAGCGGGTTTCAACAGATCTGGCTTACAGCAGGACAACAGGATCCCAGTGGAGTTTGAGTCGTTCCCCCTCACCCAAGGAGTGAAGTGACTCACCCCTCTGCGAGGGATGTCCCATTGTAAATTCCAGTAGATAATGCCTCTCCCATACCTGATGGGACTTGGTATCCTCCGCAGGGCAGCGTGTTGATCCACAGTGAGCATCAGGGCGATAGCTGTCTCTGGAGACTCCACACCTTTACAAAATTGGGTGCTTTGGCAGGGGTTCCCAGTCTGGCATATAGGGTCGTGGGTTCAAATGCATTCCTCCACACAGCCAAGGTGGCTTTACCTGTTAATGATTTAACCTGCTGCTTTAATATCCCATTCTTAAAAAAATAATAATAAATAATAGTAATAGTAATAATAATAATAATAATAATATCCCATTCTTCCTTTCTCCCAACCTGGCTGCCTGTGGCATAGAGGGGAGATGGAGCCTCCATTCACTATTCTTCTGCCCAATCTTGCACACCATGGCCCCTAAAATGTGACCCCAATCAGGTGCATGGGTGGCTCAATGGTTAAGCATCCGCCTTTGGCTCAGGTCATGATCTCGGGTTCCTGGGATCAAGTCCCGCATCAGGCTCCCCACAAGGAGCCTGCTTCTCCCCCTGCCTATGTCTCTGCCTCTCTCTCTGTGTCTCTCATAAATAAATAAATAAAGTCTTTAAAAAAAAGTTACCCCAATGACTGTCTATTTGATGAGGGTTTCCATACATCATACCCAGTTTCTCTAATCCCCTAATGGTGGCAGTCTGCTTTGCATGGTGACAGGGGAAAGCTTGGGTTAGGCCAGACACAATGACCTCACAAACAAAGCCAAAGTTAGAACCCTCACTCAGGGGCACCTGGCTGGTTCAGTCCCCAGAGCATATAACTCTTGATCTCAGGGTCATGAGTTTGAGCCCCATGCTGGGTGTGGAGATTACTTAATAACACAAAAAAGAACCCTCCCTCAGAGGGAAAGGACCAATGTAATCAATTTGCCAATGCCTTACCAGTTGGGAACTCCAGTGGTTGGCCCCAGACATTTCCTTTGGCAGGTGCCACAGTAGCCACTCTTCCTATGCACCCAATCTGCTGTATCTACTGAAAGGTTGGTGGCCAAGGCTCCTACCTGGGCTGGAGCATCAGCTTTCTGAATGCCGGGGTGGGGTTCAGCGCCTTGTGAGCCTGGATGTGGAAGACAGTGAGGATGCCTCAGTCTCCTGCAGATGAACCTAGATGTCTTTCCACATACCCTGACCCCACAAAGCCTAATTCATGATCATCCATCTCTCAGCTTTTCATTGTCCAAGTCATAGGGTTGGTCCTTTTAAAACAGCCCAACTATCGGTGCAAAGGGTTAACAGGGCTTCTGAGTGATCCATCACCAGCCAGATCACCAGCCAAACTGGCTGCTGTGGTTGGTTCTGTTTCCATCAAGATGGTGTCAGCATGGAGCTGACTAGTGATGATAGCTCTCATGGATAGGCTGCCCAGACTAGAACCTTCTGTACACTAGACATCAGCAGAAATACCCCCCCTTGCACCTTACAGACCACAGGAGTAGGGACGGGGGCATTTGAAGGATCTAGATCCCCTACAGGGCTTGGTAGCACCCTCTCGCAAGAGGTGGTGGGCTGGTAGATGGTGTCCTCCTATGCTGCAAACAGACATGCCTTAGTCAAAGTGGGAGTTTGAACCACGGCAGAGGTAAGTCAATGGGACATGTTCTCAACCCACTCTTTGAGAGGCAGAAAAGTTCTTCCCGTGATATCCTGTCCTTTCATGAGAGGCTCAACCTGAATGGCAGTGCCATTGAGTTTCCTGCAGGTTCACCACACATCCTCCCACTCACATGTTCCAGCAAAGTCTGCAGAGCGTCCCGCAGAAGAGGCAGGTCTTTACATGTCAGCATTAGATCATCAGTGTAATGGGCCCATTTTACGGATGTGGGGAAGGAGAACAGTGACAAGTCTTGGGCTACCATCCTGTGACATACGGTGGGGCTGGCAGGTAGCTTTGGGAAGCAGTTGAAAGGTCCATTGCCATCCCTCCCACATGAAGGCAAATTGAGCTTGTGTCTAGTGGCCAGGGATATATTGAAAAAGGCGTTTGCCAAGTCCCATCCAACATGAGACGTTCCTAGGACTGTGGCCAAGGTATCTACAACGGTGGCAACATTGGGCACAGCTACATGGATTGGGGGACAACATCTTGTTTAATTCTCAATCATCCACCATGAGCCATCTGTTTTTCCTACTGGCCACACTGTGCTGTTAAAAGCTAAGGGCAGGCTGTACGATACCAACCTGATGCAGTTCTTGGATAGTCTCTCCTACTTCTCTATTGCCCCTCAGATACCTATAGCACTTGGCAATACCACTCTTTCATGGGGATGGCTGGCTTACTCGTTCCCGGTGGACATTTCCCCTCAGCACTGGTTTGATCACCCTGACTCAGAGGCAGAGTTCACTGTTAGAAGTTTGGAGACTTTGACCTTGTAGGATGTCAGTGCCCAACATGTTCTCTGGTACTAGAGAAATAAAAACCTCCTATTCTCAGGGCACCTGGGGGGCTTAGGTGGTTAAGCATTTGACTTTGGCTCAGGTCATGATCTCAGGGTCCTGGGATCAAGGACCCCCATATCGGGATACCCGCTCAAAGAAGAGTCTGTTTCTCTCTCTCCCTCTACCTCACCCCCCCTCCCCCCGTCCTGCTCTCATACTCTAGCTTACACAGCTCACTTGCATGTGATTTCTCTCTCTCTCTTTCTCTTAAATAAATAAAATCTTTAAAAAACAAAAAACCAATCTCGTATTCTCATGGGGAAGAACTCTCAATTTGCAGTGTCAAAGAGACCTTCCTGACCATAACCGTTTACCTTCCATAATCATTGATGGCACTGAGGGATTCAGAAGACATCCAAGGGGTACCATGTCAGAATACATTCAGCTCCAGCATCCACCAAAGATGTTACCTTTTGTTTATTTCTGGGGGACCAGTAAATAATGAGCTCCACATGGGGCCTCCAGCTGCCCCCGTCAATCCTCACCTAGAGGCAATCTTAGCCCACATCCTATCACCAGGGTGTGGGAGGCACCCACCCTGAATAGCACAGTATCCCTGAAGCCTCTCCTGGCACAAAGGAGCATCGGGGATGGTGGGGGCAGGTGGGGCAGTCCTAACCTTTTGTTCAGGTTTGAAGGCTCTCCGCGGGTCAACCAGCACAGTGTTGGGGACCAGTCTATCTTCAGCAATGAGGTCAAGCCATATTTGCTTCTAAGTGACCTTTATTATACCCTTTACACCTCTCTCTCTCTTTTTTTTTAAGATTTTATTTATTCATGAGAGACACAGAGAGAGAGGCAGAGACACAGGCAGAGGGAGAAGCAGGCTCCATGCAGGGAGCCAGACGTGGGACTCGATCCCAGGTCTCCAGGATCACGCCCTGGGCTGAAGGCAGCACTAAACCGCTGAGCCACCCGGGCTGCTCTCTCTCTCTCTCTCTCTCTCTCTCTCTCTCTCTCTCTCATGCCCTTTACCTTCTCAATCAAGATAGTCTTTTGGCTTCCAGATCTCCTTCTCTCTCTCGGGTCTTTCCCACAGCCCGTACCCATTGTCATGATTTGTCAGTTTCCCCAGATGAGCAATGGATTCACCAATGTCATAAATCTCTCATCCCACAACTGGGCTCAGCATGGACATCAGTGTGTCCCATAGCAGGTTCTGGGAGTGGGCTGGAGAATCTTAGTTTTCAGTGACTGCAGTGACTGTGGCCTGATCAGGGCCTTCAAAGAAAGAAGTATAAATGGCCTGTTTCATTCCTGACTCCCTAAGAATTTGCCGTACCTCTTCTATAGATTTCCAGGGCCCCATGCCCAGGGAGGTCCCCCTCATTGGGTGAAGCCTCCCTGCAGGCTAAAATAATCTAATCTCTAAGGGAGTGAGTACCTTGAGCTCTCCCTGAGCACCACACAGGAGGCAGGGTGAGTGGTGGTGCTGCTCATTTTCTCAGCCTCCTGTGCTGTAAGAGAAACTCCATCACCCCCTGGATCCCATAGGTGCACTACCCATGCCTGGATACTTTTCTGGGCCTTTTGCTGGGACTTGGCAGCCATGTCCATAAGTTCAGTGGGAGTATATTCTCTTATCTTGTACATTTCCCAATTGGGGAGCTGCCCCACTGATTGCCCCACCTTCCTAGCTTTGCAGAACAGCATGCAGGGACACCTGGGTTGCTCAGTGGTTGGGCGCCTGCCTTCGGCTCAGGTCGTAATCCTGGGATCCGGGATGGATTCCGTATTGGGCTCTCTGCAGGGAGCCTGCGTCTCCCTCTGCCTATGTCTCTGCCTCTCTCTCTCAGTCTGTGTCTCTCTTGAATAAATAAATAAATCTTAAAAAAAAAAAAAAAAGCATGCAACGGCGTCCAGCTTACAATCCTGCTCTCTACCTCATCTTCCAGCCCTGAAGCCAGCAGAGTAGAGGACACCACATATCCTCCTCTAATCTCAGCTCTCCTTCCAACTTTAAAATCCAGCTTTAGGGGTAGCCTGGGTGGCTCAGCGGTTTAGCGCTGCCTTCAGCCCAGGGTGAGATCTGGGATGGAGTCCCACGTCAGGCTTTCTGCATGGAGCCTGCTTCTCCCTCTGCCTGTGTCTCTGCCTCTTTCTCTCTCTCTCTCTCTCATAAATAAATAAAATATTTTTTAATAAAATAAAATCTGGCTTCAGCCTCTCCTTGGGCATCAATGGCCAGCCGCCCTTCCCTTCTCTGCCCCTGTACGTTGTGTGCATTAGACCACCCAGAGTGTTCGGGATGTCTCCAGACTCACATGGCCATCCACAGGCCTCTGACATAGGAGCCACCCTTCCCCACATCCAGGTTGATGGTCAACTCGGCATTATCTCTGCAGGTGCCTCTTTCCCAAGGCCCGTTTTCTGGCCTCCCAGCGGTCTGACACCATTGTTGGCTCCCAACCTCCAGACGTCCCCGAGTCAGATCTGAAATTGGCTGCATTCATAGAGGGCGAGGAGAGACGATAGAAAAAGGCAGACTGCTCCAGATCAGGTAGGTGGCAGGCTTAATAAGGAGGGGAGCTTACTTATGAGATTTGTCTTGAGTGGGAAGATGGGGAGATCTCTTCACCCACCCACTAGAATCTTAAGAGTTTCTGCAGAGACCTCAGCGGGGTTCACCCACATATACAGCCCAGATAGTCTCAACAACACCTTGCTTTCTCACAAGGTTATGTCTTGAAGTGGCTCCTCGTGTAGGAAAAATAAGCAGAAGGTACCCTCCAAGGACAGGGGATGGGGAGGGGGTGAGGAGCCTCAGAACAACTGGGTCCAGCTCATTGGTCAACCAACCCACACATCTTCTCGATGACCTTCTCCAACAAGAAACATGCTTTGATCGCCAACATTCAGCCCTGAGGCCGGGTGAGAAGCTGGCACTGATTGAACTATGGACCCAGGGAAATGGCCTCAGTGGGTGGAGGTCACCCTGAAGCCAGCCAGTCCTACCCGGTGCTGCTGGAACAGGAACAGGAAGGAGCTAGAAGGAAACAGGATGTCTGATATGAGGAGAGAGGATCATCCACTCCCTGCAGGGGCAGGAACAGACTAAATTCTAGATTGTTCTTTAGGGAAAGTGAGAGTCCGAGGACCCGGTAACTCCACTCCTGGGAATTCAGTCTAAGGAAAGATCACATCGATCCACAACTTATCAAAGGATGACACAAGTGGACGACCTGGCAGGCAGTGGGGAGGAGCTGAACACTGAGCTAAGCGCCTGTCGGGTCCTCGGAGCAGCTGGGGCAGCCGCTGTCACAGCCAACCTACAAGCAAGCAGGCTCGGCAGGTGGAGGAGCCCAGGGCTGAGCGGACTGAGCCCAGCTGACCCCAAATCTGACTCCCGGCATCATTCTCCACCTCAGGGCTGTCCTGGGTGCTGTGGGGTGCTGAGCAGCATCCCTCACCTCCCCCCACCAGATGCCAGTAGTGCCCTTCCCCTCAACCCCAATATGAAGTTCCTGACCATCGAAACTATCTCTAGGGGCACCTGGGTGGTGCGGTAGGTTAAGCGTCTGTCTCTTGGTTTCCACTCAGGTTGTGATCTCAGTCAGGGTCCTGGGACCCAGCCCCATGTCAGGCTCCATGCTTAGTGTGAGTCTACTTGAGATTCTCTCTTCTTCCCCCTCCCCCTCCCATTCATTCATTCTCTCTCTCTTTCTCTCTCTCAAATAAATAGATCAAGAAAGAAAGGCAGAAAGAAAGAAAAGAAAGAAGAAAGAAAGAAGAAAAAGAAAGAAAAGAAAGAAAGAAAAAGAAAGAAAGAAGAAAAAGAAAGAAAGAAAGAGAAAGAAAGAAAGAAAGAAAGAAAGAAAGAAAGAAAGAAAGAAAGAAAGAAAGAAAGAAAGAAAGAAAAAGAAAACTATCTCCCGATGTCCCCTGGAGACAGAATCACCCCTGAGTGAGAATCCTTGGGCCGGTGTCTTCCTACAAGCCTGGAGATGACCTCTGTCACCCACTCAGGGCCATGCACAACTGAAACATCTCAAGAGCAAGGCATTATACAACAAGGTAAGGCATTTGGTCAACACAATGAAATATATGTGTAATTTAACAAACAAAAAGAGACAAAAGAGCTGAGTGAGGGGAGCAGGATTGTGGATGACCTTTTTGTCCTTTAAGAAGTTTGTTTCGCTGGTGTCCCTACATTATTTTCTCAAGATTAACCACAAAAGAAAAAGCCCTGCGTGTGCACCCTTCCTTCCTGCCCCAGATGTGGGTTTAGATGAGAGATGCCCACACTAACTTCCTCCCACAGAGCATAGCACCAACCGGGTAAAGGAAGTAACTTAGCAGTGGAGGCACCTGACAGAGGCCACCTCAACCAGGCCATCTAGGTCAACATCTCAGTGAAAAGTCAAGCTGATGGCATGTCCCCTGGATGTAGTGTGAAGGGAACTTCACCTCTGCCGTCCTCCCCACAACCTGTCACCCCAGGCCAAGCTTGAAAAAACAGCAGACAAATCACAACTGGGGAGCATCCTACAAAACACCTCACCGGTTCTGCTCAAAACTGTCAAGGTCATCAAAAACAAGAAAGTCTGAAACTGCCTTTTTTTTTTTAAGATTTTATTTATTCATGAGAGACACAGAGAGAAAGGCAGAGACATAGGCAGAGAGAGAAGCAGGCTCCATGCAGGGAGCCCAGTGAGGGACTCGATCCCAGAACCCTGGGATCACACCCTGAGCCCAAGGCAGACGCTCAACCGCTGAGCCATCCAGGTGTCCCAGTCTGAGACTGTCTCAGTCCAGAAGGGCCTAAGGAGATGTGACAACTAAATGTAACATGGAGTCCTGGATCATAGAAAAGGCATTAAAAAAAACTCTGTTTTGGCTCAGGTCACTATTTCAGGGTAATGGGATCAAGCGCCGAGTCAGGCTCCACACTCAGTATGGAGTCTGCTTGAGATTCTCTTTCCCTCTCCCTCTGCCCCTCCATAGTGTGCGCCCTCTCTCTCTCTCTCTCTCTCTCTCTCTCTAAAAGAAAGAAGCCAGGACCAGAACCTGGGATCAAGCCCCACCTTGGGCTCCCTACTCTGTGGAGAGCCTGCTTCTCCCTCTCCCTCTGCAGCTGTTCCTGCTTGTGCTCGTGCTCTCTCTCTCTCACTCTCTCTCTCTCTCTCTCTCTGTCAAATAAATACAATCTTTAAAAATAAAAATAAAACAGATGCACCATACCACTGTAAAATATTAGAAGTCTGAGGAACTGGAAGTGGGGGCATATGGAACATTTTTGTATGTCTTCACCATTTTTCTGCAAATTCAAAACTATTTTAAGACAAAATAATACTTTAAAAAAAAGTAACGAAGCTAAAGTCAGAAAAACAGCAGCCTGTTCCCCTTGGAATTTTAGAGGGAAAACTTCATGTCAGCAGAGCTGGGGCTAGAGCGAGACGAGTAAGGCACTTGCCTCAGTTGCAAAATATAAGGGCCCACTGAAAGGCTTCATTTGTATCATCCCCATTTTACAGCTACAGAAACCGAGGCTGAGAGGAAGTTGCTTGTTCAGGTCCTACAAGAGGAAGGGCTGTTCACACACAGCCTTGGCCTCTGACCTGGAATTTTAGTCTCAAGGTGACCCCAAAGGTTTGAAGACCAGGACAGCCCGAAGCCAGCTTTGCCAACAGTCTTATGTTTGCATCTGGGGGTCCTGGCTAGGGAGGGAGGGCCCTTTTCAAGCTCCCCCTGGGCCTCTTCAGCAAGACCATTGCTCATCCTCTGCTATTTGGCTGCTGAGTGGCTTTCATGGGGACTTCTTGGCAGAGCATGTCTAATGGGGGCCTAGAGATACGTCTCCAGGCCTTCTAGGAGGCCTGGGACCCTGGCTGTGGCCCTGCTCGCCTTCTGGCCCAGCTCATCACACACACCGGAAATGGCTGACCCAACCTGGGTTGGGATCCGGGTCATGGTCTGGCTGTAGCTGAAGAAGCCACAGGAAAAGCACCCAACTACCTTCCAGCTGCCACGGCCAGCAGGTGGGAGCCTCTCAGCAGGCTGATTTCCAGCAAGAAGCTCTGGCTCTCCCAGCCATGCGGAGTGGAGGGCAGTGTAGCTTCCCTCCAGGGTCCAGCCCCCTTCTGAGGCCTCTCCTTGGACACTCCCCGAGAGCACTTTGGGTCCAGCATGTCCCCAGATGGACTGAATTGTCTTTCCTCAAAATGTGCTTCTCCGTCCATGGGCATATTTCTGTGTCACTCACCTTTCCTCCTGCCCTGTCCCACACATCCATTGAGTGCCTCCTGGTTGTCAAGGCACTTTACTAGAAACTCCTCACTGGCCACTCCTGATGAGGCTGCTCCTGTTATCGCCCCCTCCCCCATTTTACAGATGGGAAAACTGAGGTCCAGAGGGTTTTCTTGGTGTCCTGGGATGGCAGAGGCAGATTCTAGAGGTAGGAGCCTATTCCCTGCAGGAGCCAAGATGTAATCTGGGCGACCCTATTTGTTGGCTGGGGCATCCCTGGGGGCCAAATGAGGGAACTACATGCATCCAGGGGGTCCCCATCCAGAGCAGCCTTAGGTCCCTCCTCAGACACCCTCCCTCCACAGATCCCTGTGGTCCCCTCAGTGGGCTGGGCACAGGGATGCAAGAACCCCTGCTGGGTCACCACCACAGAGACCCCCTCTTGAGTCAGAGCCAAGCCCTGCCCCCAGTCTACCACACACTTCTTGGCCTCAGTTTCCTCAGCTTGGAGCTGAACCAACGGCAGCTTCTGTTTCTTCAGGTCCTGGGACACATGAACACAAGGCTGACATGCATGAGATGCTCAGTAACTACAGTTGTCACCCCCAGCTGCATGCGGGTATCCAGGCAGATCCCTCCCTCAGGATCTCACGGCGACCCCCCCCACCCACCCTCACCAAACAAGAAAAAAATCAAGGTTTCCTTTTTTTTTTTTTTTCAAGATTTCATTTATTTGGGACACCTGAGTAGCTCAGCAGTTGGGCGTCTGCCTTCGGCCCGGGGCATGGTCCTGGAGTATAAAATTATTTAATTTTATAATAAAACTTTTATTTATTTATTCATGAGAGACACACACAGAGAGAGGCAGAGAGACACAGGCAGAGGGAGAAGCAGGCTTCTCGCGGGGAGCCCCATGCTGGACTCAATCCTGGGACCCCGGATCATGACCTGAGCCAAAGGCAGACCATCAATCACTGACTGAGCCACCCAGACGTCCCAAATCTCAAGGTTTCAATTCAGCACAAGCAACCCACATTTTCCTCTGGGAAATCGAAACTGAAAGCCTAAACTGTTTTCTGCCGGCAGATGCCCCCCTCGAGAGGACTCTCTGGGTCCTTATTATTGGTCAGGATGGCTCCTATGCTAATCAGGGGGTAGCCCCAGCCAAAGGTTTCCAGCGTCCTCCCCTAACTCCCGCCCAAACTCACTACATTAGTGAGCAGATCTACATGGCACCTACGCTTTACCACTACTACTGGCCTGTGCCCATAACTGACGAGTCAGAGTCAATGTCATCAAGTCAGAAGCTGAGCTGGCTGGAGTGGCTGGGCATCTTGGGGATCCCAGTGGTGATGGGTCTGTCTGTGGCTCTGATCATCTTTGTTGTCAAGACCAACAGCAAAGCCTGCGGGGATGGCCTCCTAGTAGAGCAGGAGTGTCACAATGTCACCAGCCTCCTGGAGCGCCAACTAACCCAAACCCGGCAAGCGTTACAGGGGACCATGGACCAGGCTACCACCTGCAACAAGACTGTGGTAAGAGATGGCAACTCTCGGAGAGGGCCCCGTGCCTGCGTGGCCCCCCAGGTCTAGATGGAGACAGAGACGGAGATGGAGATGGAGATAGAAGTTGAAACTGCCCCCAGAGTCCCGCATCGGGAGTTGAGTTTCCCCACTAGGGCTTGGGGGATCTCTAAACTTTCTCAGCAGTGCTGGTGTGGGGCAGGCCCTTCAAACTGCCCAGAGTACCCAAATCCCCGCTAGGATGTGGGAAGAATCTCCAACCTGGTACAGGAGAGCTAGAAACTCCTCTCTGCCCCAGTCTTGGGCAGCAGAAATCCCAGCTAGGGCTTGGGATGGGGACCTCATCACACCGTAAAGAAGGGTGGGACTCTCCATATATCTACTCCCATCTGGGAGAGACTTTGAAACTTTCAAGTGGGTCCTGACCTGGGGGACCTTGAAACTCTCACCAACATCCAACTTGGCCTTGGAAATCCCCCTGTGTTCTGGGTTTGGGTAGGGGGTGTTCTAAATCTTGGGCAATAGCCCACAGGGTCTAGGAGTTTCTCCTAGGGTTTGGGCATGGGGAGGCCTCCAAATTCCCATGTAGGGGAGCCTCCCCTCTTTCGAGGATGGAATCCTGAGGTGCCCTGGGAGAGAGGGAGGTTGTGGTCATTCTTGAAGGTGGGAGACTGGGGTGCAGGGAGGGCTGGAGGGAAACCTGAAAGAGGTTTGGCCCCGGGCCCTTCTGACCCCCTTCTGGGGCCCGGAGCAGCAGCTGCCAGAACCCCAGTCTCTGACACACCCCCACCCCACCCCCACCCCCGCATCCAGGTGACCCTGTCAGCTTCCCTGGTGAAGGAGAAGGCCTGGGGTCAGGAGCAGCTCACCCGAGGAGAGAAACTTCAGGGTGAGAAAGAACAAAGCCAGGGTTCCATGGAGGGGGATTGGGAGGGGTGGGTCAGGCAGTGAAGGGGAGGGGAGAGGGAGGATCCCAGGGTTGGGGTCCCCAGGGAGTGGCTGGAATCCAGTGGAGGAGGGGAAAGGAGTGGCCCAGAATTCCAAGGTGGGATGGCACAATGGTGGGGCTGGAGGGCGTGTCACGTCCCAGGGTAGAGCCAGGTGAAGGATGTGGCCACTTGTCACACCTTGTCCAGGCCACTGCCACTGTGCTGACATGGCCCCCTGATCCTGTCCCACCTTAGGAGAGATCGAGACATTGAAGCAGCAGCTGCAGGCCGCTTTGGAGGAGGTGAAGCAGCTAAGGTCTGAGCCCCGGCCCCTGACCATGCCCCTCTCCTGCGCATTTGTCTTACCCCAAGACCATCCCAACCCCCCCCCCAAGACCCAGGCTTCCCTTTGCTTGGGAAATCCCCATTGCTCAGGACACAAAGTTTGAACCCCAGCCTGGTGCCTCTGGTCGCACGAGCCTTGAGTGACTGCTCCCCACTCTCCTTCCCACTGACTTGGTCGGGGAGGAGGGGGAGACTCTGAGGAGTCACCAGCCCAGACCTGGTAGAACCAGGCCCGGCAGCTGCTTCAGTTCTCCCCACATTTTCTCCAGAGAAGGGAAGGAGGCCTCAAGCAAGGAAAGGGAAACCAGCTCCGTCAGCTCCTTGAAGGCACCCCCCGGCTCCGTGGTGGTCCCCGTGTACCTGCTCCTAGGCCTTAGGGCTCTGCTGGCCTGAGGTCCCAGGAGGCCTGCCGGTAAGAAGGCGGGTGGCCTGGGGTAGAAGAAAGCTGGGGACAGAAGGGGGGAGGGAGTCCGGGATGGGCCAGGGTCTGGGGAGGTGGCCTGCCGACAGGGTAGTGGACAGGACACAGAGAAGACGGGCTCCCGGTGCATGGAGCCTGCTTCTCCCTCTGCCTGTCTCTGCCTCTCTTTCTCTCTCTGTGACTATCATAAATAAATAAAAATTTAAAAAAAAATTAAAAAAAAAAAAAAGGACACAGAGAAGGGTCTCTAGGAGGGGGAGGGCACAGAGTAGGGGGCTGGCCGCCTTCTGTCCCCCTCGCCCTCAGCCCTGAGTCCCTGTAATGGTGTCTCTTAGCCCACAGCTGGGGCTGGTTCCTGTTCTGTTTTCCCCTTCAAGGCTTCCCTGACCAGACCAGTTCTGAGGGGGCCACATGGCAGTACGGTTAGGGGGAGGTGGGCGAGGTAGCAGGGGCAGGGGAGGGGGACGACACGGACAAGGAGCAGGCTGGGGGATGGACAAGCAGGGGGGTTGGCCCAGGGTTGCCTCCCCCCACCGACCCCACCTCCCCCCAGAGCTGGGCAGGGCATGGGGTGGGGGGAGTACCTATTTCTCGATGTCATGGTTTCCAGAAGTTCACTGTCTTCTGAAGTCTTAGAACTCCAAAAAGTAAACACCTCTATTGGGGGGGAAATACCTTACCCTGAAGTTTCTGGAGTGTTTATGTCACCCTCATGCATCTGGGGCCTGTCCTGCAGGTGAGGGTCCACACCCAAGCTTCCCTGCTCCAGAACGTTCCCAGGAACCCTTAGGGTTCCGGCAGGCACCATCCCCCTGCCTCCCTGGAGCTCTTCACTGGGATCAGCTTACAGGACTCTACACCCTCATCAGCACTCCCTGTATGCCGGGCATCCTAGTCATCAACTCTCATCTCCCCTCTTTTCCTCACTGGATCTTCCCTTGATGCCTATTCCAATGGGGAAACCAAGGCTATGGCAGGGGGACATCTTGTCGTAGTGCCCAATCCCATCCCACAGAAAATTCGGGGCCAGGATTCAAGCCTGGATCTGCAGACACACACAGCCCAGGCCTTTGTGACAGGGCCCCTATAAACTCTTATTCCTCCTGCAGTGTCCAGCGCTGGGAACCCCTCCTCCAGAGAGTCTCTCTGCTTCTTCAAAATTGAGAGCTGCTGTCTCCATAGACTCTTCATCTACTTGCATGGATCCTCCCAGGCTCCCTCAGCCCTTCCTCCTCTGTTATCTCCCTTTCTCCAAGTCCTTCTGGAATCCCAACTATTGTCCAGGCGACTTCCTGCCGGTGGCACCGGAGCCAGGCCCTTTGGGTCTGTCAGCACTGCTGGGTTGTGCTCTGTCTGCGGTGGGGGCCGCCCTGGGTGCTGTAGGATCTTGAGCAACATCCCTGGTCTCTACCCACCAGATGCCTGTACCCCTACCTTGTGACAACAACAGAAAATGCCTTCAGACATTGCCAAGCGCCCCCACTGCGGGGGGGGGGGGGGGGTGCAGATTCACTTCCTGTGAGAAACTGCTCTAGAGACGGTTCTCCTCTTCCTCACTTCTGTGTCCCTAGCTTGCTTGAGGTCGCTTTAGGATGACGGAGTCATTTCACCCCCCAGTTAACCGCCCCATCTAACAAACAGGGAAACTGAAATCCAGAAAAATTCCCGGACTTCCTCAGAGCTTCTGAGCTGCTGGGGGGAGTGGGGAAATTGAAACCTCCGATTCCCAGAAGTGAGTCCTTCTCACGTGACCTGCCCCCCCCCCAAACTGTTACAGAAGCCAGAAAGGCAAATATTCCAGAGATGGGTCCTGACTGGAAAGGTACAGGAGCTTTATTCAGGGGGCTGGCCACCTGGGGAGAGGGACTCAGAGCCCAAAAGCCACTCAGAAGTTTCTGCCTGGCCCAGAGATTTTTAAAGGGACTTAGGGGCAGTTAATGGGCTAAGGGAGTGCTGCAGCCTGCGATCTAGATTATGTGCAGTCTTGCCTGTGCCAGCTACAGATGTTACTGTGGTGCTCACAGGTTGGGCAAGGGATTCCGGTTCCTTGGTTCTGGGGGGCCAGGGGTGCAGGAGAGCCTGGTGACAGAGTGTAGAAGTGCTCTGCTCTAAGAAAGAATGCAGGACCTATAAATATACAAAGAAAGGTTTGGTTAATCAGTCACTCGAGCTATGGGTGCTTGCTAAGACTTAGTGACTACTGGACAGGCGGGAGGGGCTGAGTTGGCTTCACATCCACCACCATCCTCCGCCCCCCCCACCCCCATGCCTGGGCTGTTTGTTTCCATGGTGCCCAAGAACAGGTTTGTCCAATATGATGGATTCAAGCCAATCAGTCTCTTCTCCCAAACCCTCCTACATGGCTGAGTATAAACCTCTCCTGGGGACGCCTGGGTGGCTCAGCGGTTGAGCGTCTGCCTTTGGCTCACAGCGTGATCCTGGGTCCGGGGATGGAGTCCCACATGGGGCTCCCTGTGAGTAGCCTGCGTCCCCCTCTGCCTGTGTCTCTGCCTCTCTGTGTCTCTCATAAATAAACAAATCTTTAAAAAAAAAAAAAAAAAAAAAAAAACCTCTCCTTCCTAAAATGCCTTGTAGGGGCCAAGGGCAGACTGCCCAAATGGGCCGCTTTGGCATGAAGAAGACTACTTTGAGTTAAAAAAAGCACGGGATCCCTGGGTGGCGCAGCGGTCTGGCGTCTGCCTTTGGCCCAGGGCGCGATCCTGGAGACCCGGGATCGAATCCCACGTCGGGCTCCCGGTGCATGGAGCCTGCTTCTCCCTCTGCCTGTGTCTCTGCCTCTCTCTCTCTCTCTCTCTCTCTCTCTCTCTCTCTCTGTGTGTGTGTGATGACTATCATAAATAAGTAAAAATTTAAAAAAAAAAAAAAAAGCAATCAAGGGGTGCCCGGCTGGCTCAGTCTGTAGAGCCTGAGACTCTTGATCTCAGGGTTGTGAGTTTGAGCTCCACAAACTTGGGTGTAGAGCCGACTTAAAAAATAAAATAAAATGTTCTGGGGATGCCTGGGTGGTTCAGGGGTTGACCATCTACCATTGACTCAGGGCGAGATCCCAGAATCCCAGGATCCAGTCCCATATTGGGCTTGCTGCATGGAGCCTGCAAGCACTCCCTCTACCTATGCTCTGCCTCTCTGTCTCTCATGAATAAATAAATAAAATCTTAAATAAAATAAATAAAACAAAATAAAATATTCTGATTAAAAAATAAAATAACAAAAAGCAATCAAAACCCAGCATATTCAGCAAAAGCTCATTCCTCCCCCATGATTGCCTAAAAAGGATTTAAACAGAGGAACTGCCCCAGGAAGAGAGTTCTCACCAATAGATAACTACATCATACTGTGAATTGAATATGGTAGACAGGAAGAAACCTCACAAGGCCTATTTGATCAAAATCCTGGGTGTCCCATTCTCTCTGAGTGGCCTAGAATACATTACTAGACATCTTCCTGTGAATTGTATTCCTTCCCTATGAAGTCCCAGACCCTTACTTCCTCCTCTCTGTAGTTTAGAATGATGTATAAACCTGATTTTGCCTGCCTTTGGAAGTTTCCGTGTCTGTTTCCATATGAAATTAAATTTGATTTTTTCTTGTTAACCTGTCTCATGTCAATTTGATTCTTAGTCCAGCTAGAAGGATCTAGAAGGGGACAGGAAATTCTTACTCCCCAACACCCCTTTTCCCTCGCTGGCTGTGACCCAGTGGAGGGTTGACAAGTCAGGTCAGAGGGGTCCTGCAGGTCTGTGGGGGCTCCAGCTCCAGAGGGAATCTGGTAGTGACCAGAGGCTGCTGTGTGACCCTGCCCTGTGACTTGGCCTCTCTGGGCTCTGGTTTCTTCATGTGGAAGAGGGGCACAGGGATGGGGAGGACACGGCTCACATTTACTGCATGACGAATGTGCGGCAGCAGGGAAAGAGGCAGATGCAGGCTTTGCATTCTAGGAGCTCCCCCAGTCTGATGGTGCAGGCAGCTGGGACTCAAACTTGTAAAAGACAAAATTGCAGAAGAGCTCAGAGAGTTAGTCAAAAGGGGCTTGAGTTAGTAGGGAAGGGGAAGGGTTCTAGAGGAGGAGAAACACCAGTCAGGGGTAGGGGTGGGGGGAGCTTGTAAGGAACAGTTAGCTGGGCAAAGAGAGAGGACAGGGTGCTCAGACAGAGCAAAGAGCCAATGCGAAGGCCCTGGGATGCCAAAGTGTTTGCCAGAAGAGGAGGTCTGAAGAGGGTCCACAAGGAGCAAATAAAGACATAGGGGACTTGAAGGTGAAAGGGTACTATCCAAAGCCCCCTCCTTGGGCCACCTGGGTTGCTCAGTGGTTGGGCATCTGTCTTTGGCTCAGGTCATGATCCCAGGGTTCTGGGATTGAGTCCCACGTCGGGCTCCCTGCAGGGAGCCTGCTTCTCTCTCTGTCTGTGTCTCTGCCTCTCTCTGTGTGTCTCTCATAAATAAATCAAAATCTTTAAAAAGAAACAAACAGGGATCCCAGGGTGGCTCAGCGGTTTAGCCCCTGCCTTTGGCCCAGGGTGTGATCCTGGAGTCCCGGGATCGAGTCCCACATTGGGCTCCCTGCGTGGAGCCTGCTTCTCCCTCTGCCTGGGTCTCTGCCTCTCTGTGTATCTCTCATGAATAAATAAATAAAATCTTAAAAAAAGAAAAAGAAACAAACAAAGCCACCTATCAAGCCCACAGATAAAACTCACAGGTGTCTGTACTTGACCCTGACTCTTGGTTTTTCCAGGAAATGGTCCCCTCATTCCCAGAAAATAGACCACAGCTACACAACATAGTCTTCTCTAGCCCAACCACAACCACATCCCAGACAAGCCCGGACAGAGCCCCCACCCTACCCCCGCCCCAAGAAGCATGTCACCTCCTGCTCTACCTGGCCAGGTGTCAACTCCTCCTCACAACTCCCCCCCCCCCCACCGGGTGCAGCTGCCACCTTCTGACACCCTTAAAACCCCTTAAAAGGCCCAGAGTAGCAGAAACTCCCCATCTCTCCTGACGTCTGGCCCCTCTCCTCCCCTGGAGAGTGAATAAATTCTCTGCTGCTTGTTGCTCTACTCTTGGTGCAATTCTTTGCACAGGGCTGGCTGGGAGTCACCCTAGCACAAGGGAAAGAGGAAGAGGAGGGGAAGGGGAGAAGGAAGTGGAGGAGGGGCCAGAGGTGAAAAGAGAAGGAGGGGAAAGGAGGGAAAAGAGGGAGAGGAGGAGGAAGGGAGGAGGGGGAGGAAGGGAGGAGAGAGGAAGAAGAGGAGGAGGGGGAGGAGGAGGAGGAAGGGAGGAGAAAGGAAGAGGAGGGGGGAAGAAGGGAGGACAGGGAGGAAGGGAGGAGAGAGGAAGAAGGGAGGAGGAGGGGCAGGGGAGCTGGGGGAGGAAGGTGAAGCAGAGGAGGAGGGGAAGTTGGGGAGGAGGCTCCTAGACTGGCCTGGATCTGATTCGCGGTGTAAGGTCGCCCCCTGGCGGCCCGATGGGACCGGGCAGGGGGCGGGGGGGGGTGTCCCCCGTGGGTCTACCCCTGACCCTCACAGCCAGCACCGAGGGCGTGGAGCCAGGCGGTAGCCTCCCTCTTGTAGCCTCAGTGTTTCCATGAATGGAATGGGGATCCTTACCGAGTACCCCCAATGCAGATGGGTGCTGGGCACAGGTGCCCTCATGGTACCCACTGGGCCCCGGGGGGCAAGAGCTACGGCCGCTCCCACTTCACGGCGGGGCAGACTCTGAGGCTCAGAGGACAGCACATGGGGTGCAGAGGCGGGACTGGAACCCGGGACCCCCAACCCCGCCCTGGGCTCGGGGAGCCCAGGCTGGCCCCTGGCGGGGGTCCAGCCCCCTCCCTGCGGACTCGGGAAGCCACGGCCGGGAGGGGCGGAACCGTGGGTGTCCCTGGCGCCCCAAGGTGCCAATTAGCTGCTCGAGGCTGTCTGGGGCCAGAGCTGTGGACGGCGGCATGGCCGAGCCGGGGCCGGAGCCGGGCCGCGCCTGGCGGGTGCTGGCCCTGTGCGGGGCCGCGGTGTTCCTGGCGGCCGCGGCGGCCGGGGCGGCCCTGCTGGCCTGGAACCTGGCCTCGGCGGCCTCCCGGGGGCCTCGCTGCCCCGAGCCAGGGGCCAACGCCACGGCGCCCCCCAGGGACCTGGCGCCCGAGGTCGAGGACCTACAGCGGCGGCTGGCCGAGGCTACCCGGCGTGGGGATGCCCTGGCCCGGCGGCTGGACCAGGCCAACCGCGCCCGCGGGGAGCTGGAGGAGGCACTACGGGCCTGCCAGGGCCGCCAGGTAGGTGGGCAGGGTGGTGGGCCAGGGTATCCGGGAAACAGGGGAGAGGGCGCGCACACACAGCCCCGGGGCCGCCCCCCTGTGCAGTAGTTTCCCTAATTCTTCAAATGAGGGAGGCAGACGAGAAGAGCACCGTCGTCCCTTCCAGATCCTACAATACCGGTTCCCCCTGGGGTCTACCTCTGACCAAGGAAGCCCCCAGTTCTCTGCTATCTGCCTAAGAGCTGGTGGTGGCTAGGGAAGCCCCAGACCCTGAGCCCACCTGGGGAGGCCCTGTGCTAACCCTCCCCCTGGGTGCCCACTCAACCTCCCCCAGCCAGTGGCCCAAAAGCCCTATTTCGAGAGAGGGACATTCATGTCACCTGTAATTAGGAGGCTAAAGTTGGCCTCTTGGGGGAGGTACTGGCCAGGTCCTTCCTTTTCCTCTGGCTACCCCTTCCAACTCTTTCTTAACCCTTCTCAGCCCTGGGCCTTGCAAAAGAACCATCCTCAAGGTCCCGATCTTTCATTTACTGACCGCCCTGTGTCTCTGTGTACCAGGCCCAGCAGGAGTTGAGCAGTGTGTGAATTCTAGAAATCAAAACAGACCTCTGTCCTTTACCTGCCTGCCTCAGGGAAGGGCCTGAGGCCACTGAGGTTAAAAGCAGCTGCTCTAGGTTCAAATTCTGACTCTGCCCTCAGTGGGAGATGTGTTGAGGAGGCCGGGCAGGCCAGTTGTTTTGAAGAACGTCTCCCAGAGCTGAAGTAGCATCCTCCAGAAACCCAAACATTGTCAACCACCAAACTGGCTTGTGTTGGGCTGAAACCCCCAGTCAGTGAATCTAGAAGTGGGTAGAATTGAAGAACCCGAGTGTGACCGCAGACCTAAACCGTTTCCACATCTGGTGGTTTGGGGTAGGGGGTTGGTGAACCTGGACAGACCAGCTGTCACACTTCTGGGTTTTACAACCACAGGACTCCCAAAGGACATCCCAAATAAAGCTCAGGGAACACGGTGACCAGTGTCAGTTCAGTCGCCCCCAGAAAGAGGGGAGACTTCACTTCTTCTCTCCGACCACCTCCCGCCCCCCCCTCCCCCCCGGGCCCCCTACTCTCCTCACTTCCCCTCCACTCCTCAGAGCCGGCTTCAGACGCAACTGATGACCCTGAAGACTGAGATTGACGAGGCCAAGGCACAGGGGACCCAGATGGGGGCTGAGAACGGGGCGCTCACAGGTGTGTTGGGGGCACAAGGGGTGGGGTGGGAGGAGCCTAAAGGCTCCTGGTTACGCAAAAGCACGCACAGGTGCAAACGTAATTTAAACGACACGCAAACGCGAATGAAAAGTTAGGAAAGAAATGCACACAACACTCAAAGGCCACGCAAATGTCACAAAAACAACGCAAATGCAACAAAATATGCAAACGCCACGTGCACGACTCCCAAAAGCAATACAAACCATGAAAAGCCCTGCAGGTGACACGCCAAGGTCACGCAAACAGCACACAAATTTAATTCGCACGAGGCAAGGCTGCAAATCGTAGGCAGACCGTAAACTCAAAGGCCGGGGTTGGCCCGGCGGGAGCGAGGGCTCGGACCTAAACCCACTCCCTGCGCCCGCAGAAGCCCTGGCGCGCTGGGAGGCGGCGGCCACGGAGTCTGCGCGGCGGTTGGACGAGGCACAGCAGCGCGCACGCGCGGCCGAGGCCGAAGCCGAAGCTTGCGCGGCCCGGGAGGCGGTGCTGCGCGAACGCGCGTGAGTGAAGGGCGGGGCCCGGGGCGGGATGGGCGCGGTGCGCGGCCAATAGCTGCGCAAGACTTCGTTCTTTCGACCAATCAGCACATGGAGCGTCCCCGGGGATGGAGAAGGGGCGTGGCCGTGCGGGAGGGGCTTCGGGGAGTTGAGTGATGGGAGGGCCCGAGGCGGGTCCTAGAGTCGGAGCCTAGGGGTGGTGAAGGACGTGGGCTCTCTGCGGGCGAGCGTCCCCAGGTTGGGCCGCATTCTGGGGGCGGGAGTCCCTGGGGTCGGGCTTCCCTGGAGGGCCCTGGGGAAGGGCGAGGAGCGGAAGGGAAGGAGGCGAGGGGAGAGGGGACGGGGGATCTGAAGGTGGAGCTCCTGGAAAAGGAGCTGGGAGTCCCTGGGGAGGAGCCCCGGAAACGGCTGGGGGTGGAGAAGGATTAGCGGATCCTGGGGAGTGAGGTTCTCTGGAAGGTCTCGGGGAACGCGGGTCCAGGTGCTGATGGGCCCCTCCCCACTTCCTGTCAGTAAAGCCCTGGAAGCCGAGCTGGGCCCCCAGCGCAGAGTGCCGCGCCCCCGATCCCGCTCCGTGTCCCGACCCCGACCCCGACCCAGCCCCCGCTCGCGCTCTCGCCCGGGACCCTCGGGGGGCTGCCGGCGGCCGGCGCGGCGCGCTCGAGGGTGAGTCGGCCCCCCGCAGGCTGGGGGCTCCAGGCAGGAGGGCACACGCTGCGCGGCCCTGCGGGAACCTGTGTGCAGGTGCCCACGCTGGAGGAGATGGCCGGTCGACAGCCGTCAACGCTCAGCTTTACACCCACTGAATGGACGCTACGGAAAGGAAACTCGACCCTCTCTCCCCAACCATCTTCTGCTTATTTTACAGACAGGGAAACTGAGGCCCGTTTGATAACACAAAGAGATAGTGTTTGGGGGCTTAAGTCCCTTCTAACGACAGTGTTGCTTCATCCCACAGACAAGAAGACTGAGGGTCCAGCCCTGGCTCAGGAGTGACCGGGAAGGGTCACTTCTCCTCTCTGGGCCTCAGTTTACCTTGTCTGTAAATTGAATGTTGGAACCACGTTTAGCGAGCCACCCTACCCTTGACAACAAAAACTAACTGAGATGGCACAATGGGAAAACCACAGACCCCTCTTACTATGCGAAGGGTACGAAACTTCAAAATGGAATATTAGAAAAAAAACTAACGTTTTTAAAATACATCACAACAAAGGGGACTTATCCCTGAGATGCAGGGATGGCTCAATATTCGCAAGTCTGCTAATAAAATTCGCCATACTAATGGATCAAATGAGGAAAGTTCTGAAAAGGCCATCAAAATAAGGGGCAAGGTGAGGATGACCACTGTCAAGTATTTAACATTGTTCTGGAAGTACTAGCAAATGCACTTAGCCAAGGGAAAAAAGGAAGAAGTACGAATATCAGAAAAGCAGTGGGGCGTTTATAGTTTGGATCATATGTAAGCACTGTTTATATAGGGAAAAAAAATAGAAATACCAACAATTTCATGTGGCTCAATTATGTCTTTTACCTTATATTTTACATAACTTCAGATTTACAGAAAAGTTGGAAGATTAGTACAAAGAATTCTTAGATATTCTTCCACCACATTCCACAAATGTTACCACCTTTGTTTTCTTCTTTCTTTCTTTCTTTCTTTCTTTCTTTCTTTCTTTCTTTCTCTCTCTCTCTCTCTCTCTCTCTCTCTCAACTTTTTATGAAAAACTTGCAGAAATGATGTCTCACTACCCATAACACTTCGGTATGCATTTCCTAAAAACAAGGACATTCTCCCACATAATCACAGTACAATTACAAACATCAGGAAGTGGACATTGATAAAACACCATTATCTAATCTACAGACTTTAATCAGACTTTGCCAACTGTTCTCATAATGTCTTTTATAACAAAAGAATATCCTGGCTCACACGTTGTATTTGTGAAGTCTTTCATCTCTTTCAATCTGGAACATTTCTCAATCTGTCTTTGCCTCTCATAAGATTGGCAATTTTTTAAAGACCTGGGTCAGTCACTTTTTGGAGTTCAGTTATTGGAGTCTGTGTTACTTCCGTAAGATTAGTTTCAGGTTGGCATTTTAGGCAGGAAAGCCTCAGAAGCAATTCAACCTAATATTATTATCTGCTGGTGATATGATCTTATATATAGAAAACCCAAAAGAATTAACCAAAACTTTCCTAGATCTATTTCATATACTTATTTATACCCAGGAATAAATTAATTTCCTTATTACATAAAGAACTCTTATAAATTAATTTTTCAAAAAACAGCTCAGTAGAAAAATGGACAAAGAATATAGACAGTCAAAATAATTTTTTAAGATTATATTTATTTATTCATAAGAGACACCGAGAGAAGGCAGAGACATAGGCAGAGGGAGAAGCAGGCTCCATGCAGGGAGCCCCATGTGGGACTCGATCCTGGAACTCTGGGATCATGCCCTGAGCCAAAGACAGATGCTCAATCACTGAGATACCCAGGCGTCCCCATTGCAATAAAAAAATGTTTTTAAAGTACCCAACCTCACTTCTGGAAAAGAAATGCAAAATGAAACAATGTGGTACCACTCTGTACCCATTAGTCTGGCAAAGATAAAAACAAAAACAAATTACAAAATACCTTGGGCTGGCACTGCTGTGGAGAAATAAATAATCCCACATGGTGCTGGTGAGACTGCTTATTGGTACAACCACTTGGAAGGGCAATTTTCTAGAACCTCTCAAAATTAAAAATGCATGAATCTTTTGATCCATCAATTCCCCTTCTAGAAATTTTTTACGACTATATTTACATGTGTACAAAATGATGGACCAGGGACACCTGGCTGCCTTAGTCCAAGGAGTGTGCAACTCTTGATCTCAAGGTTGTGAATTCAAACCCCATGTAGGGCACTGAGGCTACTTAAAAATAAATAAATTTTTATTTATTTATGGGTGGGTGGCTCAGTCCGTTAACCATTCAACTGTTGGTTTCAGCTCAGGTCATGATCTCAGTGTTGTGAGATCTAGCCTCACATGGGGCTCTGCGCTCAGGGCAGAGTCAACTTGTCCCTCTCTCTCTGCTCCCTCTTGTTCTCTCTCTAAAATAAATAAATAAAATCTTGAAAGAAAGAGAGAAAGAAAGAAAGAAAGAAAGAAAGAAAGAAAGAAAGAAAGAAAGAGAAGAGGGATGCCTGGGTGACTCAGTGGTTGGGCGTCTGCCTTTGGCTCAGGGTGTGATCCTGTATTCCCTGGATCAAGTCCCGCATCAGGCTCATTGCATGGAGCCTGCTTCTCCCTCTGCCTGTGTCTGTCTGCCTCTCTTTCTGTGTCTCTCATGAATAAATAAATAAAGTCAGAAAGAAAAAGAAAGAAAGAAAGAAAGAAAGAAAGAAAGAAAGAAAGAAAGAAAGAAAGAAAGAAAGAAAGAAGAAGAAAGAAAGAAAGAAAGAAAGAAAGAAAGAAAGAAAGAAAGAAAGAAAGAAAGAAAGAAAGAAAGAAAGAAAGAAAATAATGGACCAAATACAATGCAGAACCCTGGGTTGGATCCTGCCACAGAAAAACATTTAGTGAGAAGATCCAATAAAATCTAGAATTAGGAAGCCTGAGTGGCTCAGTGGTTTAGCCCCTGCCTTCAACCCAGGGCATGATCCTGAAGTCACCAGATCGAGTCCCACATCGGGCTCCCTGCATGGAGCCTGCTTCTCCTTCTGCCTGTGTCTCTGCCTCTGTGTGTGTGTCTCTCATGAATAAATAAATACAATCTTTTAAAAAATAAAAACTAAAATCTAGAATTAGTTAATTTAATGTCCTACGGTTAGTTTCTTCATTTTGACGAGTGAACCATAGTGTAAAATAGCTTAGCCACGGAAGAAGTTGGGTGTGGGCCATTCAGGGACTCTGTACTATCTTTGTGACTTTTCTGTAAATCTAAAATTATTCCAAAATTAAAAGTTGACTTTCAAAAATGAGACAAAGGTTAAGAGTAGGGAAGAGAATGTGGACATTTATTATCATATCTTGGTAATTACAAAAAATTGGAAACCACCTCAATGTCCTCCAGTTGGTGACTGTTTCCATGAGTGTCCGTCCATCCATGTGGTGGAACACAGATACAATATGTCAAAGGGGCCAAAGCAAATCTCCTCTGACAACATTAATGTAAAAAGCAGTAAAGTGACCATTTGTGTGCATTTGCTAAAATGCAGGGATGGAAGACACCTTTACCCTGGGGCAGGAACTACAGGGGTGAGAGTGGGGTGGGGTGGGTGGGTGCAGTCTCATATTTGTATACCATTTTGTAAAGTTTGCATTTAAAATCATGCACATCTATTACCTTTAAAATAATTAAAATCTGTTTCTAAAAATTCCTAAGAGGCTGGTGTTTGAGGCGGGGTGGAAGCCATTGGAACTCTTTCCCCCCACCTCATCCAGTCTTGCTCATTATCCCTCCCCTACCGGCCTGGGGCTTGGAGGTACCAGATCTGGGTCTTTACCTGGGAGGGGCTCACCTGGAGGGGCAACTGGAAGGTCAACGCTCAAGGAGAAGCGAGGCGGCGGGGTCTAACCGCTTAGTTCTACTAACAGCCACCAGGGGTCGCCCCACCTTGCACACCCCGTTGCTTCCCAAGGGCTCAGAGCTTGAGAGACTAAGGGTGGGACTGAAATCAAACCCCACCACCACCTTCACCCCCACCTCTGGCGTCAATCCTGAAGTGAGCAGGAAGTGGCTTCTTCTGGAGCCAGGCAGAGCTGGAGACCAGGAGAATGACTTTGCTTTGTCTGATTTAACACCCCTTCGCTGTGCAGCTGTGGGATCCCAGGGTCAAAGAGCTGGGCTCAGGGTTGTAAATGGGACCTCACACATTATCATTGTTCTCCACTGACTCGGGTGGCTTCATCTTGGCCATGCCACCGGACCTCTGAAAATCCGTTTCGAGGTTGGAGGGAATAAGGAGCCAAGGCAGGTGTGTGAGCAGGAAGGGGACAGTTAGATCTGGTGTCAGAAAGAACTGGAAAAATAGAGAGGACACAGGCTGAGGGCTTTGAACTCCCAGGGAGGCCATAGGACAGGGAGTGGGTGCAGACTGAGGGTGACTTAGGGAGAAGAAGCCCAGGCGCCCCACCCCCATTTGCTCTGAGGCTCCCTCAGCTGCTCAGGGAAGTAAATAGCGCTCCTTGGTGGGACCTGCCTCCTCACCCCCAGCCTTTGGCAGGCCCTTACTCCATTCTGCCTCCCACTTTAATTACTACTCAAAGTCTCTGTCTCTCTGTCACTGAGTCTCTGTCTCTGTTTATCTGTCTCCACCCCTATCCCCAGCACAACCTCCTAGGCCCCTGCCTTGGTTTCCCCATCCTTGTTACTTTGGACCCCACCCCCCCACCGCGTGGCTGCCCTGACAGTGGGGGGGGGGGGGGGAATAGAAAAGGGAAGCCTGGTGCAGCTGTAGGCAGGGAGCACCCACAGCAGCAGCCTGACCCCACTCACACCCCCAACCCCAAGCAAGAAAGTAGGGAGCTTTTACCAGCCAGTAACATCTCTGACGGGTTCTCTTTGCTTCCTCTGTCACCTCCAAAAGCTCAAAACGTGATTTCATTTGAATTTAACCAAACACATTGATATAAAAATGGATGGTTTTTTGGACTTCGCTGAAATTTTTCTTTCACCGGAAATATCACTTAAGGACTTCCCTAAAGTTCTGTGAGAGTTCTGGTTTGGAGAGGGTTTTTTTTTAAGATTTTATTTATTTGGGGCAACTGGGCCCCAACCCAGTTGGATCACAACCTGGGCCCAAGGCAGACGCTCAACCACTGAGCCACCCAAGTGCCCCTAAATAAAATCTTTAAAAATAAAAAATTTTAAGATTAGGGCAGTCCTGGTAGCTCAGCGGTTTAGCACCGCCTTCAGCCTGGAGTGTGATCCTGAAATCCCAGGATCGAGTCCCACATTGGGCTCCCTGCATGGAGCCTGCTTCTCCCTCTGCCTGTGCCTCTGCCTCTCTCTCTCTCTCTCTCTGTCTCGTGAATAAATAAATAAAATCTTTAAAGAAAAATTTAAGATTGTATTTATTTATTTTAGAGAGAGAGCAAGCATGAGGGAGGGTGGAGGGGAGGGGCCGACTCCCGGCTCAGCAGGGAGCAGAGGTGAGGCTCGATTCCAGGACCCTGAGGTCAGGACCTGAGTCAAAGGCGGACACTTAACTGAAGGTGAACACTCAACCTGCTGAACCACACAGGCACCCCTCTGTGAGAGTTTTTAAAAATCCTGTGTCTCCTTGAGAATTTCAGTGTCAGTTTTAGGTAATGACACGAAGTTGACTTCCTCATAACACTTTTCCCTTCTGTGCCCAAACACATAAAACCAAATTGATTGTTTTTAATTTAGAAAACTAACAGGGACGCCTGGGTGGCTCAGTGGTTGAGTGTCTGCCTTTGGCTCAGATCATGATCCCTGGGTCTTGGGATCTGAGTCCAGCTCCCTGCAGGGAGCCTGCTTCTCCCTCTGCCTGTGACTCTGCCTCTCTCTGTGTCTCTCTCATGAATAAATAAATAAAATCTTAAAAAAATAAATAGATAAAAATAACTTAGAAAACAAACAAACAGAAATTTAAAATCAAAGCCAGATTTTGTGATGACCCTCCAAGGGAATTCAGAGGGGTTCATGCGCAAAATTTCCTGTGAACATGACAAATTGTTTTCAGGAAAAAACCAAATGCTCCCATCAGGACCAATGCATTTAACCTCATAAGAATCCAAAGATCTGTCACTTATTTCCTCCCTCTGGGGTTTTCTGGACAGGGACACAGGCAAATGTGTTCAAAGAGTCTGTTTTTAGAGATTTTAGACACTGCTGGCAGGAATGTCAATGGAAACTACCTCTGGAGGACAAATTGTTGACTAGCTGTCAAAATAGAAGATGTGACTGCTTCGGGACCCAGCAGTTTCATTTGTGGGGATTTGGATATCAAATCTTATTTTGTTCACTGAAACAAAAAACTTAGAAACAATCTAAATTGCCTATTGATAGTTACTATGGTAACGTATGTGATGAAAACCTAAGCCTCAGGCAAAAGCAATCAATAAGTCTTGAAGACATAATGTTGAGCAAAAACAGGAAGTTTCATCATTACTTTTTCCACTTAAAAAGACCTAGCTAATAAAACAAACTATTCTGAAAAGAAACATTGCAAATCAAAGATGTGAGGTCAAATTACCAAAAAAAGATAGAATACTGTTTTTGAGGGGCACCTGGGTGGCTCAGTGGTTGAGCATCTGCCTTGGGCCCAGGTTGTGATCCTGAGTCAAGGGCTTGGCCTCTCTCTGTGTCACTCATGAATAAATAAATAAAATCTTTAAAAAAAAATATTGTCTTTGAGCTTGATACAAATGACATCAGTGCGTATATTTAAAACTCTGTTTCTAGAGCACCTGGATGGCTCAGATGGTTAAACGTCTGACCCTTGATTTTTTTTTTAAGATTTATTTATTTATTCGTGATAGACGGGGGAGAGAGAGAGAGAGAGAGAGAGGCAGAGACACAGGAAGAGGGAGAAGCAGGCTCCATGCTGGGAGCCCAACGCGGCACTCGATCCCGGGACTCCAGGATCGCAACCTGGGCCAAAGGCAGGCACCAAACCGCTGAGCCACCCAGGGATCCCCCTGACTGTTGATTTTGGCTCAGGTCATGATCTCAGGGTCATGAGATTGATCCTCATACATGGAGCCTGCTTAAGATTCTCTCTGTAGGGGATACCTGGGTGGCTCAGTGGTTGAGCATCTGCCTTTGGCTCCATTATGATCCTGGGGTCCTGGGATGGAGTTCCGCATCAGGCTCCCCAAAGTGAGCCTGCTTCTCCCTCTGCTTATGTCTTTGCCCCTCTCACTATATCTCTCATGAATAAATAAATAAAATCTTAAAAAAAAAACAAAAAGAAAAAAGATTCTCTCTGTCTCCCTCTCCCTCTGCCCCTCCACCCCACTCACACAAATAAGCTCACTCTCTCTCTTTCTCAAATTAATTAATTAAGTAATTTAAAAATTAAAAGAACAGGGCCACCTGGGTGGCTTGGTCAGTTGAGCATTTGCCTTTAGCTCAGGCCATGATCTCAGGGTCTTGGAATCAAGCCACATATCATGCTCCCTGCTCTGCAGGGAGTCAGCTTCTCCCTCTATATTCTCTCTCTCTCTCTCTCTCTCTCCCAAATAAATAAGTAAATCTTTTAAGAATAAATAAATAGGGACGCGTGGGTAGCTCAGCAGTTGAGCCTTTGGCTCAGGGCATAATCCCGGAGTCCCAGGATCTAGTCCCACATCGGGCTCCCCTCAGGAAGCCTGCTTCTCCCTCTGCCTATGTCACTGCCTCTCTCTGTGTGTTTCTCATGAATAAATAAAAAAAATCTTTAAATAAATTAATTAATTAATAAAATAATTAAAAAATAAAATTTTCTTACACTGTGACAATTACTCAAAACTGTACCATTGGATCTAGGGTGGCTTTTTAATTTTCTGGGAAATTATGGTTGCCTTTCTTTTTCCTTGACAACAGATATCATGTTCATATACATATATGCAACATTTTCAATATATCACAGAGAATAGATAGGATCTTAATTACACACCAAGACTGTCACACCTACTGGTATTGACCCAGGCACTGCCCCCATGTCTAAGCATCCCCCACAGACCTCAAGGACCACTACTTGGAGGCAGTGTCCCTCCCCTACATATCAATTTCACAACCTGGCATCAGAGGCTGCACATGATCCTGCCTCTCGTGCCTTAAAAATACCCCCATTTATTAAAGTAACCCCATTTATTAAGGGGGTTACTGTCTGTCACAGTGATAGATGCTGTGACAAGTATTTCATGACTGGCCATGTTGCCTCCACTTTAGACGGGAGAAAACTGAGACTTAAGGAAGGAAAATCACTTGTCTGAGGACACATGGTGATAGGTGGCACAGCCAGAACTTAACTCCAGAGCCTAAATTAAAACCACGTAGTCACTCTGCCTACATGGCCCCCATTAGCAAAGATGGAAGATGTCCTCCCCCCTTCCTGCTCAAGGGGACTCTGGGTGGGCCTGGCCAACCCAGAGAAATAGCTGGTTGGGCACCACTTGCAGCCCCCAACCCTCCTCCCCCCTAGCTAGGCTCTGGGAAGGGTCCGGAATCAGGAATCACTGGGTAGCTGCAAAGGCCAAAGGTCAGACTGGGGTTTCCTGCCTACCCCTGGGAACTTCCTCCTTCCCAGCTCAACTCCTGCCTCTTTGATGAACACCATCCTGGAGGACCCCCTCTCTGCTGTCGACTACCCCCCACTCCATTAACCTGGATGATGGGGGGATGGTTCTCCACAAGGCACCCTTCACCCTACTGAGCCCCCCAAAGCAGCGTACAGCAATGGTGTTTTTGTCCAGCATCCTCTCCACACGCTGGCCTCTTTGCCATCAGCCCCCATCCCTCCCTCCTACCAGCCTTGACCCCAAGGAACTAGGGGCTGTGTCCCACTCTGTCTCCCTGAGGGTCCCTTCATCAGGTCTGACGCTGACACCTCAACCAGCATGGAGGGTTTTCCTGGAGTTCCTGGTTCTGGGGGGATAGCCAGGAGGGCACACTCAGAATCCTTTGCTCCTTGGTCCTCAAATCCCCCTCTTGCCCACCCCAAGGGCTGACCCCCAGTGAAGCTCAACCCCCCACCTATCTGGCACTTCCCACTCACTGTCACACAGAGCCCAGAAATAACACTTCCAGGAGGAAATGCTAGTAATAACAAAACAGCAAGCCCTTTCTTAAAACCCCCCTCCCTGGCCCTGTAACCAAGGGATCCCACAGGGATACCCATCTCACAGAAGGGGAAACTGAGAACAGACAGGAGAAGCCCCTCCCTTGAGCTCCCTTGGGCCAAGCCTGCTGTCTCAGCTCCAAGTTCACCGCTGCTTATGCTGCTGTTCGAGGAGTACTTAACACAGCACCTTTTCAAACAGGGCAACGGATGGGCAGACAGCCCAGGGGGCCTCGGCCACTGCCATCCATGCATCCGCCCTCTGTGAAGAGCCCCGCTAATGCACACCTACCGCGTGCCTGGCTCTGGGCCAAGCGCTCCACCTGACTTGGCTCACACGGTGGCCACACATCTGTAGCTAGTCCACCAGGAGGTAAGGCCAGCTCTGCGAACCACCGGTGGGAGACTCACCACAGTCCCTTTGCCTCCCTGTGCCTCAGTTTCCTTCTCCACAAGACAGGGGCCACGACAGGAGATACTATGCAGCCAGTGCCGAGAACTGCACTTGACACAGAGCAAGGGCAGGGGAGAAACTGAGGCTCGGGGTGGCCGAGCAAGCGCTGCCACCCAGCCGGTGCCCCACCCAGTGGCCACCAGAAGGCCAGAAGCACCGCCGCAGCCCTCCCTTCACAGCCAGGGTGGGAGTGTTGTGATAACCCACAGCCCTCATTTCCTCCCGGTCAGGAAGGAGCCAGGCAGAGGAAGTATTAAGAGGAGTAATATAAACACTCCCCCCGTCGGGGCAGGGTGCAGAGGGGCAGCTGCCGCCACCCAGAGCAGGCCGCAGGGCTGAGCAGCGCGGGTGACCAGGCAGCGGTCGGGCGAGATGGGCCTGCCGGTGGAGCACGGAGGAGCCTACGCGCGGGCAGGGGGCAGCCCCCGGGGCTGCTGGTACTACCTGCGCTATTTTTTCCTTTTCGTGTCGCTCATCCAGTTTCTCATCATCCTGGGCCTCGTCCTCTTCATGGTCTACGGCAACGTGCATGTGAGCACAGAATCCAACCTGCAGGCCACCGAGCGCCGGGCCGAGGGCCTGTACAGCCAGGTCGTGGGGCTCACGGCCTCCCAGGCCAACCTGTCCAAGGAGCTCAACCTCACCTCCCGCGCCAAGGAGACCATCATGCAATTGCTGCTGAATGCCCGCCGAGACCTGGACCGGATCAACGCCAGCTTCCGCCAGTGCCAGGCTGACCGGGTAAGGCCTCAGGCCGGACGCTCACCCTGGGAACTCTGGGCTGGTCACATCATCCAACCGAGCTTCGGTTCCCTCGTCCGTGAGCCAGAGACAGTCACAGGCTCTATATTGCATGCGCGGAGCCCATGTGGATAAGCAATGCTTATTGTGATAGTACAAGTATTTCCCACACAATACTGGGGACACATTTACCTTTACTTATTTATTTATTTATTTATTTATTTATTTATTCATGAGCGACACAGAGACTGGCAGAGACGTAGGTAGAGGGAGAAGCAGGCTCCCAGTGGGGAACTTGATGTGGGTCTTGATCCCAGGACCCCGGATCACAACCTGAGCTGAAGGAAGATGCTCAACCACTGAGCCACCCAGGTGCCCTGAGGACGCACTCATCCTAAAATAATTTACTCTTTATTTATCTGGAACTTAAGTTTAACTGACTGTGGATTGGCATCACTGTGGGCCCGTGATTTAATATGCATAACGTGCTCAGAATGTGCCAGCACATACCAGCTATGAATAAGAGCTGGCTAAATAAAAAATCAGTCTTTGGTTCTTACTCAGTAAGAAGGACGAATAGCTCCTATCTGCCTTATGCTGGGTGTGCATTTTAGAAATATCTCATCATTGGGATGCCTGGGTGGCTCAGCGGTTGAGTGCCTGCCTTCAGTTCAGGGTGTGATCCTGGAGTCCGGAGATCGAGTCCCACATCAGGCTCCCTGAATAGAGTCTGCTTCTGTCTCTGCCTGTGTCTCTGTGTCTCTCTCTCTATGTCTCTCATGAATAAATAAATAAAATCTTCCAAAAACAAACAAACAAAAAAGGAGGTCCCAGGCCTCATTCCTTTTTTCACTTCCTCCTACAGGAAGAAAGCCTCTTTCTCATCTCATGTTTGGATCCAACTCATTTTGTTGAAACCTACAGATCTTCCTCTTCTGTGGCTTTTTGAGAACAAAAATCACTAGAACTTCCAGAGCTATTTCTGCCTTCCCCCTAACCCCGGGGTCATGAGCATAGGGCCAGCTTCCAAAGGTATAAGGACAAGGAATGACAGAAAGGCCAACCCACTGCATTCTTCATCGCTTTACTTGCAATATTTCTGCAGAGGATTCTGTTCCACAGTTTGGAAAACACACCTTGTCGAATTGTAAGAACTTCCTTTAGAAATAGCTTTATTGGGACGCCCAGGGAGCTCAGTGGTTTGGCACCCACCTTCAGCCCAGGGCATGATCCTGGAGTCCCGGGATCGAGTCCCACATAGGGCTCCCTGCATGGAGCCTGCTTCTCCCACTGCCTGTCTCTTTGCCTCTATCTCTCTCTCTCTCTCTCTCTCTCGAATATATTTAAAAAATATTTTAAAAATTTAAAAAATTAAAACAGCTTTATTGAGATACAATTCAGATGCTCTACAGCTCATCCATTAAGAGTGTACGGTTCAATCATTTGTAGCACCTTCACAGAGCTGGGTGATCATCACAATTGGTTTTAGAACATTTCATTGCTCTAAAAAAGAAGCCCTGTCTCCATGAGCGGCCATTCCCCATCCTGCGCCCTCCCCCAGCCCCTGGCAACCACTGATTTCTGTCTCTATGAATTTTGTTCTGGATGTTTCATATAAATGGGGTCATAAGGTGTCCTTCTGTGTTCTGGATGTTTTGTATAAATTCCTACAACAGGTGTCCTTTTGGGTCTGGCTTCTATCACTCAGCATGATGTCTGGAAGGCTCACCCATGTTGTAGTGTGTGTCAGGGCTCCCTTCGTTCCTTGTTATGGCTGAGTAATATTCCATTCTGTGGATGGACCACATTTTGTCCGTTCCCCTGTTGATGGATGCTTGGGTTGTTCCCACCTTTGGGTGATTGTGACTAGTGCTGTTATAAACATGCATGTAAAAGTCTTCATGTGGACCTATGCTTCAATTTCTCTTGGGTATATACCCAAGAGTGGAATTGCTGGGTCACATGGTAATTCTTTGTGTGACATTTTGTGGAACTGCCAGACTGTTTTCCAAAATCACTGCCCCATTTTTTAAAAAGATTTATTTATTTAATTATTCATGAGAGAGAGAGAGAGAGAGAGAGAGGCAGAGACACAGGCAGAGGGAGAAGCAGGCTCCATGCAGGGAGCCCGACGTGGGACTCGATCCCGGGACTCCAGGATCACACCCTGGGCCAAAGGCAGGCGCTAAACCGCCGAGCCACCCAGGGATCCCCCACTGCCCCATTTTTATATTCCAACCAGTACTACCTGGAATTTCTCATTTCTCTACAGCCTCACCAATGCGTGTTACTCTCTGTTTTTGTTTTCCATTTCATTTATAACCATCCTCCTGGTTGGAAGACGAATCTCATGGTGGTTTTTGTTTGCATTTCCCTGATGACTAATGATGGTGAATATTCTTTGATGTGCCCGTCAACCACATGTGTATCTTCTTTGAAGGAATATTTCAGATACTTGGCCCATTTTTTCAATTAAGTTATCTTTTTACTATTGATCCATAAGAGTTTACTTTTGTATATTCTAGATACTAATCCTATCATCAGATACATTCTCTGGAAATATTTTCTCCCATCTATGGGTTGTCTTTTCCCTTTCTACCTTTTTTTTAACTGAAGTATAGTTGACACACAACGTTACATCAATTTCAGGTCTACAACACAGTGATTTAACAGTCTTTTCCCTTTCTTGGTAGAATTCTTTAGGTACACCTGGGTGGCTCAGTGGTTGAATGTCTGCCTTTGGCTAGGGTCATGGTCCCAGGGTCCTGGGATTGAGTCCCACATGAGGCTCCCCACTAGGAGCCTGCTTCTCCCTCTGCCTATGTCTCTGCCTTTCTCTGGGTCTCTCATGAATAAATAAATAAAATCTTAAAAAAAAAAGGAAAATTTTAAAGCAAAAAAGTTTTTAATTTTAACAAAGTCCAATTGATTAGTTTTTCTCTTTGTGTTTTTGGTATCACATCTAAGAAACTATTGCCAAATCCAAGGTCATGCAGAGTTAACACCTATGTTTTCTTCTAAAGAGTTCTATGACTTTAGCTCTTACATTTGGGTCGTTGAGCCATTTTGAGTTAATATTTGTATATGGTGTGAGGTAAGGGTCCAAATTCATTGCTTAACATGTGGAGATCCAGCTGTGCCAGCACCATTTGTTGAAAAGACTTTTTCCAAAAAGAAAAAAAAGACTTTTTCCCCCATGGAATGATTTTGCCTAATTTTCTAGGGCTGCCACAAATTGGGTGGTTTGAACAATAGAAATTTGTTTTTGCACACACACGAGGTCAAGATGTGAGTTCCTTTGGAGGGTTAGGAAGGAAGAGTCTGTTCCAGGCCTCCCTCCTTGCCTTGTAGATAGCCACCTTCTCACTGTGTCTTCACATCATCTTCCCTCTGTGCATTTCTGGGTGTCCAAATTCCCTCTTATAAGGACACCAATCATCCTGGATTAGAGCCCCCCTCATGACCTCATGTTAATTTAATCCCATCTTTAAAAGACCCTATCTCTCACATTCTGAGGTCCTGGGGGTCCAGACTTCAACACATGAATGAGGGGGGCACAATTCAGTTCATAACAGCATTGTTGTCAAAAAGTCATTGGCCACAAATGTGAATTAATGTTTTTTGTTTTTGTTTTTTTTTATTTATGATAGTCACAGAGAGAGAGAGAGAGGCAGAGACACAGGCAGAGGGAGAAGCAGGCTCCATGCACCGGGAGCCCGACATGGGATTCGATCCCGGGTCTCCAGGATCACGCCCTGAGCCAAAGGCAGGCGCCAAACCGCTGCGCCACCCAGGGATCCCTGAATTAATGTTTTCAAGGTTCATCCAAGTTGTAGTGTGTATCAGTGCTTTCTTCTTTATCATTGCCAAATAGTATTAACTATAACAACTTTAAAACAATTTTTTTTTTTTAATTTATGAGAGAGAGAGAGAGCATGAGCAGGGAGAGGGGCAGAGGGAGAAGGAGAAGCAGACTCCCCACTGAGCAGGGAGCTCAAGGCAGGACTTGATCCCAGGACCTGGAGATCATGACCTGAGCCAAAGGCAGACACTTAACCAACTGGGCCACCCAGGTGCCCCTAACTGTAACAACTTTTGAAGATCCAGCCAGCATCCCCTATAAAGGAGCATGCCCTTGTGAACTGGGCCAACCCAGGCCACCTGGATGTGGAATCTGAGCCCTCAGCCCAGAGGGTCTGGGCAAACCAGGAGCAAGGGGACCCGCAGGGGGCAGACTGTGAGCTCTGACCTGTGTCCCATCCGGTTAGGTGGTCTACATGAACAACCAGCGGTACATGGTGGCCATCATATTGAGTGAAAAGCAGTGCCAAGAACAACTTAAGGAGACCAACAAGAGCTGTAATGGTGAGTGGTCTGGGTGTTAGGGAGCAAGGGTGGTAGATTCCCCACCCGGTGTCTTGGCTACCCACAACCTTCCTGAGATTTATTATCCTGTACCTGTAGCCCTTTTCCTCATGCTGAACCAGAAGGCCAAGACGCTGGAAATGGAGGTGGCAAAGGAGAAGCAAGTGTGCACTAAAGACAAGGAGGCGCTGGTGCTGAGCAAGCGCGTGGTGGAGGAGCAGCTGGCCGAGTGTGGCAAGGCCCGGGAGCAGCAGCGGCAGGAGCGACAGCTGGCTGAGGATCGCTTGCAAAAGGTGCAGACCCTCTGCCTCCCGCTGGACAAGGACAAGTTTGAGACGGAGCTGCGTAACCTCTGGAGGGACTCCATTATCCCACGCACCCTGGACACCATGAGCTATAATCTGTACCATCCTCTGGGCTCAGAAATAACCTCCATCCGGAGAAGCTGCGACCACATGCCCACCCTCATGAGCACCAAGGTGGAGGAGCTGGCCCGGAGCCTGCGGGCTGGCATAGAGCGTGTGGCCCGCGAGAACGCGGACATCCAGCGCCAGAAGCTGGAGGTTGAGCAGGCCCTGAAGGCAAGTCAGGAGGCCAAGGAGAAGTTGGAGAAGGAGGCCCAGGCCCGGGAGGCCAAGCTCCAGGCTGAATGCGCCCGGCAGACACAGCTAGCGCTGGAGGAGAAGGCAACGCTGCGGAAGGAGAGAGACACCCTGGCGAAGGAGCTGGAGGAGAAGAAGCGGGACGCAGAGCAGCTCAGAATGCAGCTGGCCGTCAGCAACTCCGCCTTGGACACCTGCATCAAGGCCAAGGTGGGCGAGAGGGCCCTGAATTCAGGTTGCATTGGAGTCGGGTCTGGGGGCCATGTTGGTGGTGATGTCTAACTTGGGTTTGAGTTGGGCTTCCCGGTCTAGGTCTGGTGAGTTAACTCACTTGAGAGTTTCACTGACATAGGATTGGGGTGGTTTGGAATGACACTGAGAGAGGATTAAGGATTGAGATTGAGTTTGGGGTGGCTGGTGGGCCTCAAAATTCATTCAGGGTGAGGACTGGTGATTCGTGGAGTATTCGTGTCAGGGTTGGGATGTGTCTGAGTTGAAGGCTTAGGTTGGCAGTTAGACTGAAGATTAAGGCTGGTGTAGAGGAAGGCTTGGTGTGGAGCAGAGTCTGTGTTTGTATCAAGGTGAGTTCTTGGGAATGCTGTGTTCAGAGTCGGTTTGAGTTGGAGTTAGGGCTCCATTGAAGATTACATCAGTCTTAGAACTGGGGTTGTGTTGAGTTTGGATCGTGAGGAAAGCTTGAAAGGTAGATCAGGGGTCACATGCAGGGCGGCCGGTGAGTCTAGCTTTGGGTGTAGGATGTCAGTGGCTCTGCAGTTGGGTTGTGTAGAAGCACCAAAGCTGGAGTCGAAGCTCAGGTGAATGTAGGTGGCTGGTGGGTCTAGAGATGATTAGAAGTTTGGGGCCAAAGGTGAACTTAGAATTTCATGGGCATTAGGATTGGGATTGGTGTTGACCACGGGTCAGCAGTTGAAGTTGGTTTTGGTTTAGGGCAGCTGACTGAGAAATGGATGAAATCGGGCTGACGTCGGGATATATTTGAAATGAAGGATTGGGTGACCCTGAGTTAGGGTAGGGAACCTGGGACAGGGTGAGGGTCAGGGCTGGGTGTTGAGAAGAAACTGTACAGATGCTGATCTTGGAGTGGGGCTGGTTTGGGGTTCCATATGGGGTAGAGGCTAGGGTCTAAGGCTGAGTTGGGATGAGCATGGTGCTGGGAAGGTGTTTATGGGTGGCCATGGTGGAGCCCAGGACTGGGCTGCGGGAAGGAGGATGGGGGTGCACTTTTCATAGCAGCCAGGTCTAAGGAATGCGTTGGGTCAGAGTTAAATATAAAGTTATAGTTAAATCAGGTTTGTCATTAGGATTGGGTTTAGGTCGGAGTTTGATTCTAAGGAAGGTTCTGTTTTCATGTAGGGATTAGATGTCAGGTGATTGAGTTTAGAGCTGGTTTTGGATTTCAGGCACAGGGTTGTGGGAGGGAAGGCAGCTGATTTACAGAGTGGGTCAGCTTCAACCTCGAAGGGGGCTGTGCTGGGTGTTGGGTGGGTGAACTCTGTTAGGGTCAGGAATTGGGACTGGGTTGGAACTAAGACTATAGCGGAGACTGGAGCAGGTCACGGCAGGGTCTCTGGGGGACCTTCCAAGGAAAGCCAGTCCCTGGGGTCCCCAGTCCTTTGTGGGGAGGTGGGTGCAGGTGGTTGTACATCCATTAGTGTGGGTGTCTTTCTCCAGTATCTGCCCTGGAAGGAGCTCAGACTCAGGTATTGAAGGGCATGGAGGAGGGGAGCCTCCCTGGCACTCTGGTACAAGGGTCCCAGCTTCTGCCAACCTCTCTCCATCTTTCCTCCCACAGTCACAGCCGATACCTATACCAAGACCTGCGGGCCCTGCCCCCAACCCCCAGCCCATTGGTGAGTAACAGAAGGCAGGGCCAGGAAGGGGGTCGGGATGGTCCTTTCTACTTCTTACCCCGTCTCAGCCCTGCTATAGGGGCTACCAGCCCATCCCTAGCCCAGGGTTGAGGCAGTTGGTTGGAGCTGACTCGTCCCTCTCGCGGCAGACCCAGCTGGCCTGGAGGAATTCAAGAGAAGGATCCTGGAGTCCCAGAGGCCCCCTGCAGCCAATGCTGTAGCCCCATCCAGGTGAGACACTGGGCAGACTGAGATGGTTCAGTCTCAGGGCTTCAGAGGAGGCTCGGAACAGGACTAAGGGGGGAAGGAGGCTCATCTCCTACTTGCTGCTTCCTTAATTGAGTGCCTGCTGTATACCAGGCCCTATGCTGGGTCCTGGGGACACAGCAGTGACCAAGACCCACACAGATCGGTTCATTAAACTCCCTGAATAGGGGGTGAGAGAAACAATGAAGGAGCCACAAAAAAAGAGAGACCAAGAGCTGCGGCCGAGTGTGGTGCTGAGGTGCTTAACTGTGAGTTCACAGTTGAACTCACTCTGCAAGATTAACTCACCCAATGCTCACAACCCTAATCAGTGGGCGAGCCACTGTTATTGGCGCTTTCCAGACTAAATAAGTGAGGCACGGAGAGGGTGTGCATCGTGGCCCAGATAACCCAGCTGGGGAGTGCAGAGCTGGAGACACAAACCCAGGCTATTGGGGTCCAGGCAGGCAAGAGAGGGCTTTGGTGGGAAGGAGGCCTTTGTGCTGGAGGATGTGGCTGGGGAGGGTGGCTGGAGCAGTGGAAAGGAGGAGGGACAGCGTGCTGAAGACCCTGGGCCTCTCACCCCTCCCCTCTGAGCCTCTCTTTCTACCTCTACAAAAATGGAGGTCTCCGAAATCAAGGGCACAGAAACTCTTTGCTAACTGTAAAGTGCTGTCCACAAATGCCTAAACCAAGGGGCCGGGGGTTGCAGCAGGACGCACCAGGGCACCCGTCGGCGTACACCCAGTTCAGGACTCAGTGCCAGCACCACCAACACCCACCACCACCCCTCCCCCACCACCTCCCAGAGCACGGCATGTGCATCACAGGGAAGGTGACTCAGGCCACCGCCCCAAGAACATCCTGTGCTCCCTCCCAGGTGGTGGCCATGCTCCCGGTTCAGGGGTTCAGGATCACATCGCTGGCCAAGGAGTCTGGGATGAGCACTGCCATTCACAGTTTGGGACTCAGGGCTCAGAGACACCTGGGATTTTAAGTCACATCCCTCCGACCCCAAGCCTGTGCCAAACAGGGCTCTGCCAGCAACGCTATTGTCCCCCTGGTTTATTTTAGCCTTAAATGTAGGCTTCGGGGACAAACAGACTTCCAGAGGTCTGTCTTCAAATCCCAGGGGTCCTCCACCTCCAGCTCCATTTCCCCTCTGCCTCTTCTTACATAGCCCCTCTGACAGGGAAGGGAGCTCACCTCCTTGCGGAACTTGTCCCTTCACTCCGGATGGCTCTTTCTGGGAGAAATCCCTCACCCCCACCCACCCCCCAGCAGCTTGATGAGAGAGAAGCCAGAGGGTGGAGAGAAGACCCTGCTCTAAGCAGTTTTCCTCTCTCTATCTTGGCCCAAAGCCATCATGGCAAGGAAGAAGGTTCTATTCTTATCCCCACTTCTCAGAGGAGGGAACTGAGGCCCCAGGGAAGTGACCAGCCTGGGGTCCTGCGTCACTGAGTCAGGGCCAGAGCCAGGCTCCCAGCCCAGGCCCGTCCCAGCAGAGAAAGGGGAAGCTCTTGAGATTGTTTACCCCAAAAGACATCCCTCTACCGAGAAAACAATGAGTACTTAAGCAGGGCCCCTCCCGCAGCCTCTCTGCAGGGTCTCAGGAAGGGCCTCCTGCTCCCTGGGCTCCAGCCTTGGTTCACCTTCCCGGGAGAAAGGGCCCATCAGCTCTGGCTTGGAGCCCCAGCGAGGCCAGCCACTCGCGGGTTAGCCCACGCCAATCACGTCTCGCTTTTTCGTTGGACATCTTTAAGTCATTTTCTCCTGATGGCAAATGTACTAGTTTTCCTTTTCACCCGGTAAGACTGTGTCCTCTGGCTATGGATTTATTTAAGTTAAACCCAGACACCGACACGGACACACACGGGTGATGTGAAGACACATAGGAAGTACTGGTTTAGGGGCAAAAGGTACAGTGTGGAAGGTTGAGGATGGAGACCAGCCCTGGCTCCCAGCCGAGCCGGGCACACAGCGAGTGTGGCTCAAGTTCATGGCCGTCACTATCCGGTTCCTTTACTCAACCCGTGTGTCTGGAGCAGCTGCTGGGTGAGGAGGACTCGGGAGGAATAGGCACAGAAGCCGCTGCCCTTGTGGGGCTCCCAGTCTAGCTGGGGGGCAATCGGGGGACCAACCAGATGAATGAGCTGCTGTCACAGGGCCCCGTGGCGGCGTGAGGGGCCGGGGAGGCTTCTCTGCACTGCACGAGGGTGAAGTTGGAGCAGAGAACAGGACGAGGTGAGGGAGGAACCACAGGGGTGGGGGGGTCCCCCCGAAGAGTGAACCAGGCAGAGAGAACACAGCCTATGCCAAGGCCCGGAGACAGGACCAGGACCGGCCCGGTGAGGAGGCTGGTGTGGCTGGCGGTGGGGGGGCTGAATAGGAAGGGAGGGGGTGCAGGGGGCTCAGATTGGGCAGGGCCAGTGACAGCAGGGAGAACCTGGGGAGCCCGGGGACAGTGGTGAGCCCAGGAGGACAGGACGGGACCCAGGTGTTCACAGGCACGCTCTGGTCGCTGTTGGGGGGTCGAAGCCCACTGTGCTGTCCAGGCATGTGATGATGGGGCTTAGGAGCCTCAGTCTCTGAGAAATGGCCAGGGCACACCCCCCCCCCCCCCCCCCCCCGCAGGCTGGTGGGCAGGAGCGGGCGAAGAATGTAAGTCAGGGCTGGCCCGGAGCCTGGTGAATCCTGGTCAAGCTGGAGCCAGGGAGGGGGGCCAGAGGCAGCCAAGGAACGTGAGGCGGCTTGGCCCCAGGGAAGAGCCGGGGAAGGAAGGGAGGGGGCCAGCGGAAGCAGCACTTGGCTGAGGCCCCCTCCTCCCAGACCAGGAAACAGCGTCTGAGCCAACCCCTGACCCCTCACGAGAACCTCTGCTAGGCCAAGGAGGGGGAAGGGCATCCCAGACAGCAGGACGGCTCCTGCGAAGGCAGGGGGAGGGGTGAAGTGAAGCCATGCCTCGAGATCTGGGGGGACTTTGGCAGGGTTTGAGTTTCTCATGAAGAGGACTGGTAGGGACAGAGTGGGTGGAGCCTTGAATGCCGGGTAGAAAGGATCTGGCTCGGTCTCCAGGGCACAGGGGAACCAGGGAGAGTGTGTGGAGAGGGGCAGGCCCCTTGGAAAAACCCTCCTGGGAAGGAGTGAGGGGCTGGCCCTGGGGGGTTTCTGCGGAGACAAAGGAGGGAGACCGAGGCCCTGTCTGAGGGGTAGGGGTGTAGACAGGGGCTTTGGGGCAGACTCCCAGGATCCCACCGGCCTTGGGAAGCAAAGGTAAAATGCAGCAGAGGCCGGGCGCCCGGAAGGTGGCCTCTCTGACCCCTGGCTCTTCATCTGTCTAATGAGGAGGCCCACGTCTCAGTCCCGCCCTCCCAGAGAGGTTCAGCAGGTCCGAGTCTCATGGGGAGGCTGAACCCCGAAAGAGCCCAAGAGTCCTTGGTAGCAAGAAGGGGCCTGCGGTGGGAGGAGGTGGGCCCGGGCAAGGTTCGTCCTTCCGTCTGTCTGTCTGACTATTGTGTTACCATCTCCTTCCTGCCCTAGTGGCTGACGAGGCTCTGGCCCCTGAGGACCGAGGTGCGGCCCCGACTGGCCAGTCTGCGGACCCCGCGCAGCGAGACGCCCCGGGCACACGAGCAGCTGGGGCCACCGCACCGACTCCCGCGCACGCCCACGGCCCGGACCCCACACTCGTCCTCCCCTCCACCCCACCGCACCCCCGACACCTTCTCACCGGCCCACACCTGCCCACCTGATCTCTCACCTGAGACAGCGATACCGCAGTGGCGTCACACGAAGATGCAGTGACATCACACAGACCAGGCGATGGCATCACACAAGAACCTGGCAGTGGTGCCACACAGACGCAGGGAGGATGTCACCCACAGATGCAGTGCCGACGTCACACACACGCACATGCACACCTCCGCCCAGCCCTTGCCCGATGTCACACCCTCCCACGCACGCGGGCCCAGGCGACCGCAGCACCATACCCATCTGCCACCTCTGTGCCCTCGCCACACCGCCCTCCAGTTTTCTCCTCTTCTGACTCCTCACCCCCAGGGTGCCAGGCCTAGGGAAGCAGGAACGGGAGACATTAGCCTCCGTCCCCTCAGGGACAGTCTCCTGGCTCCCCTGCCAGGCCGCACTTGAGCCCAGGGCCGATGTCACCCACAGGCCCCATCAGAGCCCCTCCCTCCCTCTCCAGCCACACCTAGCCCGGCCTGTGGCCCGTATAAATGCTAGTGGCACTAAATAAATACTACTGAATCCTTTCAAAGATTCCAGAGTGGTGATTTCTCTTTTTTTTTTTCTTTTTTTAAAGATTTGATTTATTTATTCATGAGAGACACAGAGAGAGGCAGAGACACAGGCAGAGTGAGAGCAGGCTCTATGCAAGGAGCCCAAAGCAGGACTCGATCCCCGGTCTCCAGGATCACACCCTGGGCCAAAGGGGGCACTAAACCACTGAGCCACCCTGGCTACCCTTTGTTTGTTTGTTTGTTTTAAGATTTTATTTATTTATTCATGAGAGACATAGAGAAAGGCAGAGACACAGGCAGAGGGAGAAGCAGGCTCCATGTCGGGAGCCCGATGCAGGACTGGATCCCAGGACCCTGGGGATCATGACCTGAATCAAAGGTAGACATTCAACCACTGACCCTCGTGTCCCCAGAGTGGTGATTTCTGCTTTGAAAAGGTACCACTTAATGATGCTGTGAGAAAAGACTGCAAGCTAGGAGCCCACACCCCACACCCTGACCTCCCAGCCTGTCCCCAGGCCAGAAGAGCCTGCAACCAAGACAATCCTAGGGCGACAGTAGCTTCCCTCAAGGTAGAGGCATCTAGAGGCATCTCTGTACGTGAAGAGAAATGGCAAGAACCCCAGTCAGTGAGGGTTTCACCAAGTGGCTCAAAGTCCCACATTGTGACAACTTTGTTGTCAATCTAGTGTTTCTTCAAAGTAGCGGGCATTTAAAACAAATAAAAATGAAAATAAAATAATAAAATAGCAGATACTTAAAAGCAGTTTCTCAAAAAAAAAAAAAAAAAAAAAAAAACCACAAAAAAACAGGTTATCCATCTGTGGCTTCATCTTCCTAAGATTTGCAAAGATTTCCCCCAGGTACTGACAAGAGTTGCTGAGGCACGACCGTAGGAGGAATTCCTCTCCAAAACGGCTTCAGGAACAGTATCACTACTGGCTCAGGCCATTTGTTTTGTCTTGTTTTGTGGCAAGATGGGATGTCAGAAAGGGCACCAGGGCCCAGTTGGGGAGTGCTTTAACAGATTGACCATTAAATTTGTGGGGAAAACAGGAAAAAGTACATTAGAGGAATACAGGGAAATCCCATGGTACCCACCAGACAGGAGGGAAAAAAAAAAAAAAAAAAAAAAAAAGGTTTAAAAAGCCATAGTACCTACTGCTGGTTAAGATGTAGAGAAAAGGCATTTTCTTACAGGACCCCAAGAAATGTAAATCTCATCACGGCCCTTCTGGAAATTAGTTTGGTGACATTTAATTAAAGTAAAGGTGCACCAACCCTTTGACTCAGCAACCCCATTTCTAGGATTTTATCCCTAAAAAGAAAAACTTCAGGAAACAAAGCAAATGGTCATCAGTAGGAAAGCGGCCTAAAAATTGTGCTCTAGAATCTCAGCTTGTCATTTGCTGCCTCCACCCTCCTGACCTCCCCCCAGCCCCCACCATCCCCACTGCCCCAGCCTTGATTCCCTCCCAGTCCATACCCCCTGGGACCCTAGACAGGGAGGGGGATGAGTCACAAGGAGCCAGGGCTGGCAAAGCCACGCTTAAGGCAGGCTAGTCAGGAGGGACAAAGGAGCGATATTTCCTGGATACGGAAACTCGGGTGAGAGACGCCTGCTGCAGGAAACACTCGGCTGGGGCCCCGCCAAGCCGGGGCAGGGGGGTCAGCCAGGCCAGGCCGCCCAGACGGGCCAGTCTGGAGGCCCCAAGGAAGTGAGGACGTCCCTGACCCTAAGCCTACTGCCTGGGCAGCTGGAGACTGGAGACGATGATGACACCAGCCAGTCACAGCCACCACAGGATGTCTGAGTTTTGGGTTCTGGAGCCAGACATCCCTGGATTTAAATCTTGACTCAGTTGGTCTCAGCCTCCATTTTCTCATCTGAGAAATAATCGTTCTAAACTTTCTGGACACATGGGCACGGGCCTGATTTTTCGTTCTCTCCCATCCAGAGCATCCCAGGATATCGTCCCTCCAGCTGGTCCCCACGCCCAGCCCTGCTGGTCCAGGGGTCCAGGGACACCTTTCCATCATGGGATCTGACCATGTCCCTCTATCCTCTGTGGCTCCCCATTATCCTGGGAACAAAGTCCGGTTCCTCAGCTCTCTTGTGTCCCTGTCCCCAACCCCCACTCCCACTTCCAGGGAAGTTCTTGACTCCAGCAGCCCTGGATCTTTTTTTTTTTTTTAACGATTTTACTTATTTATTCATGAAAGACAGAGAGAGAGAGAGGCAGAGACACAGGCAGAGGGAGAAGCAGGCTCCATGCAGGGAGCCCGACATGGGACTCGATCCCAGGTCTCCAGGATCATGCCTTGGGCTGAAGGTGGTGCTAAATCACTGAGCCACCTGGGCTGCCCCGAGCATCTCCCTTCGGCTCAGGGCATGATTCTGGAGTTCCAGGATCGAGTCCCACATCGGGCTCTCTGCAAGGAGCCTGTTTCTCCCTCTGCCTGTCTCTGCCTTCTCTCTGTGTCTCTCATGAATAAATAAATAAAAATTTTTAAAAAAGATTTTATTTATTTGAGAGAGAGAGAGAGAGAGAGAGAGAGAGAAGGAGCAGAGGGAAGGGCAGACAGAGAAGGAGAAATAGACTCCCTTCTGATCAGGGAGCCAGATGATCTGATGACATGGGGCTCATCCCAGGACTCTAGGATCATGACCTGAGCCAAAGGCAGATGCTTAACCGACTTAGCCACCTAGGCGCCCCTGCCCTGGACCTTTAATTCTAAAGATTATCTCTTAATTTGTGCTCTCAGACTAAAATGCCTTGTTCTTCTTCCTCCAAGGCCCTCCCTCAGAGGTCCCACCTCCAGGCAGCCCTCCTGATTGCCCCAAGTATAGCCCTTCCTCCCCCTGGGGGAATCCCCAGCTCCATCCCTCCCTTCCTACAGACCTACCATGTAACTCTGACTCCCCCAAGTTGGTGGCTCCCCTAGGAGCAGGGCAGCAGGGAATGAATACCTGTCAGGGAGCAATCCACAGACCCCCTCCCTGACCCTGTGGTCCAGCCAGCCGATGAGGTTGTGACTCTTTAGGGATTTCCTGTGACCTCTATAAATAACCCCTATGGCTGCTTCCCACAAACCACCTCACCCTTCTTGGAAAAAAGGGACTGTAGCCAAGGACCTCAGTCCAGCTGTGTGCCAGGGCCTGGGAGAGGGGGGTGGGGCCCAGGCATCCTGCCCCAAGAACTTCTCTCTCCCAACCCAGACCCCACTTACCCCTCCTGGGAGCCCTCTGGTCCCTCCCAGCGTGGAGGACATCTGGACACCCTCCTATGGCATTGTTTCTCTTGTCTGGGTATCGTTTGTAGTCCCGAAAAATAGACATAATAACAATATTCATGGACTCAGCCCACGAGTGATCCTTTCCCTCCTTGAGCCCCCCACACTCCGGCAGCCCTAGGTGCTGAACAAGAAAACAAACCAATAGTGACAGATTGCCATGAAGTCCGTGAAGACACGGGGGGGGGGGGGGGGGGGGAGGATTCCAGATGCTTCCTGAAAACTCTCTTCATATTCTTCATCGGCCCTGGATACCTCCCAGCCTTTGCTCAGGTGTTCCCTAAAACCTGAGAGCTTCTATCTTCCATCACCTGAGATAGGACTCTTTCTGATTCTGGAAGGGATCCTGAATCTATTTAAGACTGTTTCTACCCGTGGCAAGGAAAGTTAAACATTTACCTGCTGCCACGTGGTGTGGAAACCTGTCTCCCAGGGTCCTTAGAAGGCCAGAGCTTTGATGGGTGGGCGCCCCCCCAACCCCTGCCTGGACCTCCTTTTGTTGGAGCAAGGCGCCCTCTGCTGGTGCGCCACCAACATAGCAGGCCCCTGTGAGTCTCAGAATCCAAGACCTCAGCACTAATTCAAAGGGACATATGCACCCCCACATTCGCAGCAGTATTATCTACAATAGCCAAATCATGGAAGCAGCCCAAGTGTCCATTAACAGATGAATGGATAAATAAGATGTTACATATATACAATGGAATGTTATTCAGCCACAAAAAAGAATGAAATCTTGCCATTTGCAAAAACAACACGGTTGGAGCTATAGAGTATAATGCTAAGCGAATTTGTCAGAGAAAGACAAATACCACACGATTTCACTCAAATGTGGAATTTAAGAAACAAAACAAACAGGCAAAGGGAAAAGAGAGAGAGAGAGAGCAAGAAACAGAGAACTCCAGAGAACACATTGCTGGTTACCAGAGGGGAGGTGGGTGGGCAGGTGATGGGTAAAATAGGGATGGGAATTAAGAGGTGCACTTGTCATGATGAGCACTGCATACGGTATAGAAGTGTTGAGTCGGGGCACCCGGGTGGCTCAGTGGTTGAGCATCTGCCTTTGGCTGAGGTCGTGATCCCAGGGTCCTGGGGTCGAGTCCCACATTGGGCTCCCCCCTCTGCCTGTCCCTGTCTCTCTCTCTGTGCGTCTCTCATCAATAAATAAATAAAATCTTTAAAGAAAAAAAAAAAGAAGTGTTGAATCACTACATTGTATACCTGAAACTAATATAACACAGTATGTTAACTATACTGGAATTAAAATTTTAAAAACTTAATAAAAGAAAGGATGAAGGGATCCCTGGGTGGTGCAGCGGTTTAGCGCCTGCCTTTGGCCCAAGGCATGATCCTGGAGACCCGGGATCGAATCCCACGTTGGGCTCCCGGTGCATGGAGCCTGTTTCTCCCTCTGCCTGTGTTTCTGCCTCTCTCTCTCTCTCTCTCTCTCTCTCTCTCTGTGACTATCATAAATAAAAATTAAAAAAAAAAGAAAGGATTAAAAAAAATCAAAGACCTATCAATCAGATGCTCCCTCTCTTCCTCCACTCATCTCCCTCCTCTCTCCCCCTCACTCACTACTTCAGCCATACTGGCCACCTCACTGTTCCTTGAACACACTATGAGGCTCCCACCTCAGGACCTTTGCACATGCTGTGCCCTCTGCCTGGGATACTGTCATCAATGTCCTCCATCTGGTTTCCTTCTCACCATTCGGCTGACAGTACCAATGGCACCTCTGCAAGGCAGCTTGCCCTCATGTACCTGAGCAGGGAGGTCTCCTCATCAGAAGCTCACATGGCAGCCATCAGATCTCACCATAAGGAAACAGGTTTCTAACATGGGCAGGGGCAGCATCTGTGACAATCTGTGTCCCTCTGTGTCCCCAGCATCCTGCACTCAACCTGTTGCACAGAAGGCCTGCAGCAAACTCAAATCGGAAGTCCAAACAAACCTATGTGCAAATCCCAAAGGTGGGGATGTCCAGCAAGTAACTAAGTCTCTGAGCATTAGTTTCCCCATCTGTAAAACTAAAAGAAAATACTCTTTGTGTTGTGCTGTTATGAAAACCCAATAAAATCATGCATGTAATTCTAGCACACAGCAGGTGCTTGATAGTTACGGAGGGAATGAATGCATAAGCTTGGACGGCATTGGGACCCAGGATCTTGCAAGGCTCTTTTAAATATTAAAAGGCAAAGCTTCAAGATTAATACTAAAAAGAATGACAACTTGCAGAGCAAATACACAACTTATGTACAAAATATAAGACAAAACATATATATATTTTAAGATTTTATTTATTTATTCATGAGAGACATCCAGAGAGAGGCAGAGATACAGGCAGAGGGACAAGCAGGCTCCCTGCAGGGAGCCTGATACAGAACTCGATCCCAGGACCCGGGGATCACGACCTGAGCCCAAGGCAGATGCTCAATCACTGAGCCATCCAGGTGCCTGACAAAACATATTTTATAGGTGTGTCCACAAGTATGTAAAAGAGCAGAGAAAATCCTGGAAGTACACAAGTTAAGCCGTGATCCCCAAGGGATGGGAGGGAGATTGCCATGTTTAGGCATTTCTGAATCACCTGAATTTTGTCTGTTCCTTTGGTATTTGCAAAATAAATTAAGAACTACAAAACAAAGACCCCTGAGGCCCTCCCAAAGACCCCACCCCCATCCAACCATCCACTCCTACTCCCTCCAGCATCGGACACCCAAAGGGACCTCCGTTCAGTTCCATCCAAGGCTTGAACCCCTAGCATTTCCCCACAAGGGAATGTGGCTGGCTGTAGCTTACTTACTGCCAGCAACAGGGAGCTCACCATTTCTGAGGCAGCTGGTTTGCTCATTATTCTGGGGACAAGGTCTTTCCCCATGGGATGAAATTCTCACTTGGCCTAAGCTGTGCCCACATGCCTCAGGGCTTCTGGCTGAGAGCTTCAGTGGTCCTCTCACTTGCCCACACAGAAGTCCCGGAAGATGATGTCCAGGATCTCCTCAGTGTCCCCTCCACCGGTGATGCGGGCCAGGTGGCCACGGGCGAGTCTCAGCGCCTCAGCAGCCAGGGCTAGGTCTTTTGTCTGCTTGTAGTGGCTGAGAGCATCCAGGCAGCCCTGGAGATGATGCTGGTGCCTTGCCCGCGTCAGAAGTGGTGGGCCTGTAGACGGGTCCCCACACCTGCAAGGGACAAACCATGCAGTCTTTCTCACCTTTCACAACTACCACTGGAAGGGGGATGCTCACTTGCGCTCTGTAGGTACAGAAAACGAGCCTGGGGGCAGATAGGCATCCAAGGCCAGTGGCTCAGCCCTGACTTGAAGGCAGGCTGAGGCAGGCTGCGGGGCAGGGACAGGCGGAGGGATGGGCGGAGGGGCGCGGGGTGGAGGGTGGCTCACACTTCAGCCAGCTCCTTCCTCAGCGCCTCCAGGAGGCCGTCCAATCCCTCTCCGGTCAAGCAGGACAGCAGCAGATGCGGAGGCAGGTGGGGACTGAGGTCTGGGCCCCCTCGAGGCAGTAAGTCCGATTTGTTCAGCACCAGCAGGAGGCGCTGGCTGTTCTCACTGGGGCTCCCAGCTCCCGCGGGGACGACAACGGTGTCCAGGAAGCTGCGGCTGGACGGAGAGGCCAGGTCCGTAGCATCTAGCACGGCCAGAATGAGATCAGCCTGCTCCAGCCTGGGGGAACAGGGAGAACCAACCGGGCATTGACCCCAGAGTTGAGTAATTAAGGGCATGAAGATTAAGGAGGGCGGAAGGGCCGGGTAGGTGAAGGCGGGGCGGGGTGTAGTATGTGGGGCGGGGCAAGAGGGGAGGGGCAGGAGCAGAGGCTGAATTTCATTTTATTTATTCACGAGAGACACCCAGAGAGAGGCAGAGACACCGGCAGAGGGAGAAGTAGACCCCTGGCCCGATGCGGGACTCCCCGGACTCCTGGATCACGACCTGAGCCAAAGGCAGAGGCTCAACCGCTGAGCCACTCAGGCGTCCCAGAGGCTTAATTTTAACTGTTGTTCTCCCCATATCAGAGTCCCCGCTCGAGGGAGCTTAGCAGCCTTTCGTGATTTGAGAAGGACCCAAAATAAATGCAGCAAGGAGAAACGGGAACGGAAGGGCTCTGTCTCCCCATCCCACCACCCTGCAGGCCTACCTCTGGCGGGCGCGCCGCACGCCCTCCTGCTCCACCGGCCCCGCGCCCTCCCGCAACCCCGCCGTGTCGCTCAGCAGCGCGGGGAACCCAGCCAGGTCCACGGGGGTCTCCAGCACGTCGCGGGTGGTCCCCGGCTCCGGCGACACTATGGACACAGGCTTCCGGCCTAGGATGGAGTGGGGAGTAAGGGTTATCACCAAGGGGGCGGGGCAGAGGCGACGGCGCCCCTCCCCCAGGCTCCACCTCCCGGCTAGACTGCGCGGCCATCCTCGAGGCCCCTCCCTCATACCTGAGCAGCACCCCAGTTCCCTGCCCCGCCCCCGACACTAGGCCCCGCCTCCGCCCGCCTCCCACGCACTGAGTAGGTTCACCAGGCTGCTCTTGCCGGCGTTGGGGGGGCCTGTGACCACTATGTGCGCTCCTGAACGAAGCCTCTGCCCGCGCCTGGCATCTCGAAGATGTGCGCTCAGCGCCAGCTCCAGCTCCCGCACTTGGCTGTTGGCTGTGGATGGAAGAAAGCAGAGGGGAAAGGATGTGGGAGCTTCATAGGGCTAAGATGCCAGGTGTCCCCAACCCTTAGGAGGACTCACCTCGCTCGAGGACACCCTCCTCCAGGTTGTCATCCTCACCAAAATCGATATAGGCCTCCACATGAGCCAGAGCCTGGGGGAGGGGGGGTAGGTAGGGAGGTGGAGGTGTGGTCGTTCAAGAACCCAGGTCCAGCCTGACCTAAGGGACCAGACTGGAGGCTCAGGCACAGGAAGTTCTCACACACAGAATGGCAGGTGGGGTCTCTAAGAGGAGAATGGGTGCAGAGGGGGCTTGCCTTGGTGAGAGTCTTGGCCCAGCCATGGCAGAGGTGGCCCAGTTCCCCATCCAGCTGCCTCAGTGCCTGCCGCCGCTGCGCCTCGGTTTCTGCATGAATTAGATCCGCCAGCCCCTCCACCTCGGTCAGGCTCAGCTTTCCGTGAGCGAATGCCCGCCTGGTGAACTCACCGGCCTCGGCGGGCCGCAGCCCTGGCACACTGCCTGCGGGAAGGTACTGGGTCCTGAGCTCCCTGGCCCCCACGGGGTCCCCTGGCAGAGCCAGACTTCGAGCCCAAGGCTGCAGACTCACCCAGGGCCTGCAGGACGCCACTCACCACCGCCGAGCCTCCATGCACGTGGAATTCCGCGCAGTCCTCACCCGTGAAACTTTGGGGACCTGGTGTGGCGAGATGGGAGTCGAGGAGTGCGGCTAGGCAAACGCCGGGCAGGTGTGTGTGTGTGTGTGTGTGTGTGTAAACTGGGTCAGGAGAGCTACAGCAGGTTCGGGATCTGGAGCCCCTCACCTGGGAACCAGAGCACCAGCGCGCGGTCCAACGGCTCCCTGGAATGGGGATGGCTGAGCAGGCGCAGGCAGGCGCTGCGAGCCGGGGGCAAGTCCCGGGGCGCCGTGAGGCTCCGGAGGGCGTGGCCGCTGGCGGGGCCGCTGGTCCGGATCACCGCGATGCCGCAGCGGCCTTGCCCGGAGCTCAGCGCGAAGATGGTGGCCCCGGCCCCGGGGACCGGGGCGCCGCTGCCCTGGCGCGTGCACGACCTGGGACTGCAGAGGAGGGGATCAGTGCCTCTGGGAGGCTCTTTGGCAGAGAGAAGGTGGACAGGGAGTGGGGAGATGCCCCGGGGGAGGCTCTGCGGCTGGGGGATGGGCAGAGTGGGGCGCCTGAGGCCAGAGGGTGACCCAGATGTGGGCCTCCGACAGGGAGATGGATACATTGTGAGGGGGCGGAGGCTGGTCTTAGAATGTGACCCGAACGGGTACTCTGAGGTCAACAGGTGACCCAGATGTCGGCTCTGCGGCAGGGGGATGAACGGATTGGGGCTTGGAAAAATGCGAAAGGTGATCCTGCCGCAGGGAACTGGGCCCACAGACCCCAGGGAAAGGGTTCGGAGCCCAAGCAGGCACCCCCACGCTGTCACGCCCGTTTCCTGTATCGCCCCACCTGCGAGGCCCACGTGCGCCCCGGGCTACTAGGCTCCACAACCCCCGCCACATGGATTCACAACCAGCGACCCGCCTACCCGCTCTGCCTGGGTGGCTTCTAGTCCTGGCAGGAGGACCCGCCCACTCCGCGGCGTGACTGGTGGAGCGCGGAGACGCTCGATCGTCATTGGGCCCCTCAGGAGGCGTACGGCCCACCCACGGAAGATCTCCGTTCCTATTGGCTGGCGACAGGGAAAGAGGAGGGCGGAGGCCACACGCGGGGGTGTCGCGAAATGGCGTTCCCCCGGCAACATTAGACCGAATTTTTAGGACCCAAGGAAGCGCGGGTATCCCAGACACCGGAAATGGAGGGTGGGAGGAAGGACCGGGCTTGGCCCAGGGCCGTGGGAATCACACGGAGGCGAGGGTGCGAGCCCCGTATTTAACATCCGGCCACTCCGCAGCTTTAGGCGGAGCAAGAACAACTCAGGGGCGGAGAGGGACGAGTTCCGGGGAGCCCACGCCCCGGCCCCGGCCAAACCTTGTCCAAATTCCTGGGAAGATGCCTACCTGTGTGCCCAGAACTCCGTTTCTCCCCTACCCCATCCGTGCCTCCCGCCGTTCCCTCCTCGGAGTCCCTTCATCGGACCAACTCGTCCTCGGGCCCCAGCTCTAGGGCCCCCCCTCCCCCGACAGGACGCCTTTCTGGAACCCCCCCGCACCACGCTCTCTGCCCCGTTGGGCTTTCCTGGCCCGGGCCTGCCCCGCGGAGCCGAGTGTCCGGTCCTCCGGGCCGGGCTCCCCGAAGGCCAGAAAGGGGAGTCTCAAGGATTCCTCTCAGGTTAACCCAGGACAGCGCTGGCGAGCGGGATAAAGCGCTGAGGGTGGAATTCTAGGCGCTGGGCTGGGTCTCCGCCGGCCGCGGTCGCACGGACGGTTCTCTGGTTCTCGGACGGAGCGGGCGGGCGACGCACTTGCATTTGGGGAAGAATCTGTCGGTCCGACCCGCTGGAGTTCGGATCCCTGCCTCGACCCGCTCGACTTTTTCATTTGTCAAAGAGTGACGAACGCGGACACTCGCCTTCCCCGAGTTGTTCCCTCTGTCACAAGTACACATCAGGTGCCTGCTGTGTGCGCTACGAACCTGGAGGGGCCCCTGCCCTCGCTGGGCCCCCGGCCTACCCGAAGTGCCTGCGCAGGACAGTCAGGGGTCTGGGTGCAGATGAACCTATACAGGACGTCCAGTTCAATGTGAATTTCAGATAAACAATGAATAAGGTTTTGGCATAACTACATCCCACTAAACGTGTATTCGTTTGTTGAAATTCATTCACGTTTAACTGGGAGGACTGTACTTTTATTTGCTAAAATTGGCAGCTCTCTCGGGTCCTCTCTGAGGACGTTTCGTCCTGAGAGGTGGACGGAGAAGGTGCGACGAGTGCCCTAAGGAGCTGACCGGCACATGCTAAGGCCCTGAGGGCAGGACTTGCTGTGACTATTAATTCGTATTCTAGCTGCGGTGAAGTTACTGCTGCCTGGAATCTCCTCGGCCCGGGCCCACCCCTTCCCAAGTCCTAACGTTGTCAAAATCAGGCCCAACTCAAGATTCCAAACCGCACCCGTGCAGATGGGGAAACTAAGGCTCCGAGGGGGTGAATCTGGGGCCTGGGGCGGGCGGCGACGAGACCCAGAATTAGACCGCGGGCGGGGACACGGAGGAGAATGCATCTTTGGTGCGGGCGGAGACGGGCACCAGAAAACGAAGTGGGCGGGCGAGAATGAAATCCAGAAAACAACACGGGCGGAGTCGAGAACCCAAGAGCGACGTGCGCGGGGACGCGAAGGAGAATCGAGGTTCCGCGCGGGCGGAGACGACAAGCAGCGCTCGGGCACGCGGGGACGGCGGCCGGCGCGGGCGGGCGCGGCCTTTGTCTCCACCTCCAGCGCGCTCCGCCGGCTGCACCGGCCCGATGAGCCCGCGGCCCCCCGGCGCTCGGGCCGCCCGCAGCCCCTGACCTGACCTGCCCTCGCCATGGCCGAAGCCACCTCCAGCGCCGGGGGCACGTCCCTGGAGGGCGAGCGTGGCAAGAGGCCCCCGCCTGAGGGCGAGCCTGCAGCCCCGGCGTCTGGAGTTCTGGGTATGTGTGCGGCGGCCGGATCTGACAGCGCTGCAGGTGCCTGTGGTGCGCGGCGGCCGGACGGGGAGTGGGATTGGGGTCAGCCGTCCCGGGCCTAGAGTCCTGTCGAGGGGCCGGCTTCTCCCGGCACTGCGGCTGCGGCGAGGCCGGCGCGGCTGGGACGGCGCAGGGGGCAGGGGTCCCCGCGCAGAGACGCGGACACGCCCCTCCGAGAACCCTGGCCTGGGGCTGAGCTCAGTCACCCCCTGGGCTATCAGATCGCAGCCCGGCAGGGATGCGCTTGAGAGAGCCTCTCCGCAGAGGATACAGAATCCTACGGTCCTGGGTTCGAATCCCAGCTCGCCTGTGTGACCTTGGGTGCGTGACTTAAACGCCCAGGTCCTCAGTTTCCTCACCTGTGAAATGGGGGTAAGAACCGCGCCCAGCTATGAGGACGCGCTGACATGATATGGTGAAGTGCTCAGGGCTGCTAGTGAGCGCCCCATCGATTGTGGTTTTGGAGGCGGAGCTGGGCCTCAAGAATGAGTAAGATTTGTAAGGGAGGACCTGGGGGAAGGGCGTTCCTGGCTGGTTGCAAGGACGAGGGGGGAAGGAAACAAGCCAAGGCCAAAGCTTGCAGGTCCTTGAACGCCAGACCGAGTGTGTGAGCAGGGGCTAGGGCGGGAATGACTGAACTGGAGGCTGGGGTCCTGGTCTGGGAGTGGCCTGACCTGGGTCCTGCCCCGCCTGCCCCCTAGATAAGCTTTTTGGGAAGCGGCTCCTGCAGGCTGGTCGCTATCTGGTGTCACACAAGGCGTGGATGAAGACGGTGCCTACGGAGAACTGCGACGTGCTGATGACCTTTCCAGGTACCTGCCCGCTGCCCAGATGTGCTCCCCTGAGCTGGGCTCCCCTGAGTAGGAGTCTGTAAGAGGCCTCGGACCCCTTGTGGCAAGAGCCATCAGTCCCTGTGCCCCTTGGCAGACACGACTGATGACCACACGCTGCTATGGCTGCTGAACCACATCCGCGTGGGCATCCCCGAGCTCATCGTGCAAGTCCGCCACCACCGCCACACGCGTGCCTATGCCTTCTTCGTCACCGCCACATATGAGAGGCGAGTCTCTGTCCCTGGCCTCTCGCTGACCCTGCTACCCAGCTCCCCGCCCTTCAAGAACCAACTGCAAGGTCTAGCGCCCTGCATTTGTCCCAGGTGGCCGCCAGGTACACCAACCCTAGCTCCAGGACGTGAGCCAGGGGTCTCCCCGTGACCCCAGCTCCGTGTCTTCCCGGCAGCCTACTTCGAGGAGCCGACGAGCTGGGTCTGCGCAAAGCAGTGAAGGCCGAGTTTGGCGGGGGCACCCGCGGCTTCTCCTGCGAGGAGGACTTCATCTACGAGAACGTGGAGAGTGAGCTGCGCTTCTTCACCTCCCAGGTGCGGCCAGCTCTGGCTCCCAGTGCGCATCCCTAGTCCTTGGGCTGCTGCGCCCTGTGCTCAAGCCCTGTCCCCCGCAGGAACGCCAGAGCATCATCCGCTTCTGGCTACAGAACCTACGCGCAAAGCAGGGCGAGGCGCTGCACAACGTGCGCTTCCTGGAGGACCAGCCAATCAGTAAGTGGGCGGGACCAGCCTCCAATCACGCGTGGGGAGCTGGGTGGGGCTTAGGGTGCAGCCTATCGGGAGCGAGGGGGCGGGGCCTAGAGACAACCGCCCAAAGGCTAGTGAAGAATTGGGTGGGGTCCGGAGACATCAATCAATGCGGTGAGGGGGTGTGGCCTTAGTGTAGGGGTGTGGCTTAGCTCCCGGGAGGCGTGTCCAAGAGAAACCTTTCTCTGGGTCTGGGGTAAGGCAGGGGCAGGACCATGGACAGCACTCCATGCCTTGTGAGGTGTGGCCCTGGGCCTCAGTTTCCTCTCCCAGAAAGCAGCTGCTGCAAGTTCACCTTCTGATGCCAATTTAGCACCATTCCTCAGACGTTCGCAGCAGTGAACTGAGGCCGATGGCTTTATTTAAATACAAGGTTCCACCCTAGGACCTCACCCTCCAGGTGGATTCCTGCACCCCCTCCTGCCTGCCTCTGCACCTCCCAATTCTGAAGGAGAACCAGACATCCTGCCCACTCAGAACTCCTCCCCTGGGAAGAGCTTCTGAAGATTTAGAGGCAGGGAAAAACTGTGACTTGGGTTTCGACCAAGGTCCTGCTCTTATCGCTCCACAGTCCCTGAGCTGGCAGCCCGTGGGATCATCCAGCAGGTGTTCCCGGTCCATGAGCAGCGCATCCTGAACCGCCTCATGAAGTCATGGGTGCAAGCTGTGTGTGAAAACCAGCCTTTAGGTGTGGCTCCAGGTGGTGTGGGGGGGTGCGGGAGTTTCAGGAAGCGGGCAGGGCTGACCAGGACCCCCTGACTGTGCCCCTGGCAGATGAGATCTGTGACTACTTTGGAGTGAAGATTGCCATGTACTTTGCCTGGCTGGGTTTCTACACATCAGCGATGGTATACCCAGCTGTTTTTGGCTCCGTCCTGTACACATTTACGGAGGCTGATCAGGTGCTGGGAATGGGCTGGGCAGGGGCTGGGGTACCTGAGACACCTCCCTCCTCCCTGGGCCAGCTTGGCCAACAGCTCAGCCTTCTGCCGTCCCCAGACAAGCCGGGATGTTTCGTGTGTGGTTTTTGCCCTCTTCAACGTGGTCTGGTCGACCCTGTTCTTGGAGGAGTGGAAACGGAGGGGGGCAGAGCTGGCCTACAAATGGGGGACGCTGGACTCACCTGGAGAAGCTGTGGAGGAGCCACGACCCCAGTTCAGGGTCAGTCGGGGGTATCTGAGTCCACGGACTCCAAGAGTGAGAGGTGGAGGTGGGGGGCACTGCAGGGCAGAGATTGTGTGAAATTGCATTTGAGGGACTGGAAAAGGTGTACTAGGTGTGGGCACCACAGAAGCAAAGGCGTGGTGGGAGGAAATTGAATTCAGAGGACTGGGAAGGTGGGGGAGGGGCAGGGGCAGCCCCTCTGGCCTCCTGCTGAGCCCCACCCCCACCCTCTGCCAGGGCATCCGGCGCATCAGCCCTGTGACTCGGGCTGAGGAGTTCTACTACCCACCCTGGAAGCGGCTCCTTTTCCAGCTGCTTGTGAGTCTCCCGTTATGCCTCACCTGCCTGGCCTGCGTGTTTCTGCTCATGCTGGGCTGCTTCCAGCTGCAGGTGACCTCCAGCCCCCAGCCCTGGCCTTGGTCCTTGACCTGGCAGCCACCTGCCCAGGTCCACTCCGAGCTAAGCCCGGATGCCAGGGTGACCTGTGAACCCCCTGCCCCTGCAGGAGCTGGTGCTGAGCGTGAAGGGGCTGCCCCGTCTTGCCCGTTTCCTGCCCAAGGTTGTGCTGGCTCTGCTGGTCAGCGCAAGTGCTGAGGGCTATAAGAAGCTCGCCATCTGGCTCAACGACATGGGTACGCCCTGCCAGGGGAGGTCCCGCTGCCCTGGGGAGGGAGGCCCCTACTGCCCTGCAGGGCCCCCTGCTGCTTTCAGGGGGCTTGGGCCACCTCCTCACTCACCCCTTCGGCCCCCAGAAAATTACCGGCTGGAGAGCGCCTACGAGAAGCACCTCATCATCAAAGTCGTCCTGGTGAGCGGTGGCCAGCAGGCAGGCAGCAGGGAGGCTGCAGGGGGCGTGCGAGGGGCTCCTGGGGACAGGGCAGCAGAGCGATTGCCCACCTTACTTACTTCCCACAGTTCCAGTTTGTTAACTCCTACCTGAGCCTCTTCTACATTGGCTTCTACCTCAAGGACATGGAGCGCTTGAAAGAGGTGAGATCCCCAGCCCAAGGCAGTGCCCCCCAGTGGCGGCCAGTGGGGGGTCGGACTTGGCCCAAGGGGTCCACGGGCTCTCCAGCCCCTCCCCCGCACCCTCCATCCTTCTCTCTCTGTCCGTCCGTCCGTGTGTCCTCTCTCTGCCTGTCGTCCCCCATCTGTCCGTCCACCTGTCCGTCGGTCCCTCCACAGCTCCTGCTCGTCCTGTCCCTGTCCCAGAGCCTCGAGCGGCAGCTTCGGGCGGTGCTGGTCCCGCTCGCGGCCCTGCGGTTCCACCTGCTCCTCCTCTCCCTCCGGGGCCTCCTGCTCATGGCCCGGGCCAAAGTATGGGCAGACGGCAGGCCTGCAGGCCTCGCCAGGGCGGGCAGTGTGGCTGTGCTTGGGGCCTCACGCTGCCTGAGCCTCGGGTGCATGTTCCAAGGCGCCGGGGCCCTGCTGATGGGGTGCAGATGGCAGGGGCCTCTCGAGGCCCTGGGTACCAGCTGAGCTCCTGGGCAGGGCTGCAAGCAGGGGGACCCCACAGCAGGCCTCCCTGCAACATGCGCTGCAACTGCAGGAGGTTGGCTAGGAACGCTGTGGCCCACTGGGCTATGGTTTGTGGCAGATGAATGGTGGTAGAGGCTGCCGGGGCTGAGTGCTGGGGCCTCCACGTCCGTCCAGGGACATCTAAAGGGCTGGAGTTAGCTACTGGCTTCAGGGCATGTGTCTGGAAACTTGCTCCCGGAGGGCGGGTGCCCAGTCCCAGCAGCCCGCCCCGGTGCCCCGGGCCCCGCCCGCGCCCCACGTGGCCTCTCTCCTCCCCCTTCCTGCCCCCAGATGCTGGCCACTCTGCTGATCACCCGCCAGTTCCTGCAGAATGTGCGCGAGGTCCTGCAGCCTCACCTGTACCGCCGGCTGGGCCGAGGCGAGCTCGGCCTGCAGGCAGCCTGGGAGCTGGCCCGTGCCCTGCTTGGCCTGCTGAGCCTCCAGCGCCCCGTGCCCCGCCGCCTGGAACCCCAGGCTGAAGAGGGTGGTGGTGGTGGTGGCAGCGGGGGCCGCAGGTGTCTCAGTGGGGGCTGCGGGGCACCTGAGGAGGAGGAGGAGGCCACAGTGGAGCGGCGGCCTGCAGGGGAAGGTGGGGAGGTGGGGGATGGCCCTCGAGGGGGCAAGGAGGAAGAGGAAGAGGAGGAGGAGGAGGAGGAGGAGGAGGAAGATGACGAGGAGGAGGGTGAGGAGAGTGGCCTCCTGGACTGTGGGCTCAGGCTGAAGAAAGTCAGCTTTGCTGAACGAGGGGCTGGGCGGCGGCGGCCTGGCCCGGAGGCCCTCCTGGAGGAGGGGAGCCCCACGATGGTGGAGAAGGGGCTGGAGCCGGGAGTGTTCACACTGGCCGAAGACGACGATGAGGCCGAAGGGGCTCCCAGCAGTCCTGAGCGGGAGCCTCCGGCCATCCTGCTCCGCCGGGCTGGGGGCGAGGGCCGTGACCAGGGGCCAGATGGGGGCCCAGACCCAGAGCCGGGCTCGGGAGACTCGGGCCGGAGGCAGCGGCGGCAGAATCGGTCATCTTGGATTGATCCGCCCGAGGAGGACCACTCTCCGCAGCTCACCCAGGCCGAGCTTGAGAGCTGTATGAAGAAGTACGAGGTGAGGATGGCATCTGAGGATCAAGGCCCGGCCCTCTGAGGGCAGGGCAGGCAGTCTGAGGGTGGGGCTAGGGGGCTGGAAGCTTGCTGGAGGGGGCAGCTCTGGGTCCATTCAGCATAATCAGAGGGAGGTGGGCTTGAGAGAAGAAGGTAGTCTAAGGAAGGAGGCATCCTGGTCCAAGGGAGGGCCCAAGGCCACACCCAGGCACCCGCCTGCAGGACACGTTCCAGGACTATCAGGAGATGTTCGTGCAGTTCGGCTATGTTGTGCTCTTCTCGTCTGCCTTCCCCCTGGCTGCTCTGTGCGCCCTGGTCAACAACCTCATCGAGATCCGGAGCGACGCCCTCAAGCTGTGCACGGGGCTGCAGCGGCCCTTCGGGCAGCGGGTCGAGAGCATCGGCCAGTGGCAGGTGTGGGGACGGCCGAGGCCCAAAGGGAGTCAGGGTGTGCCGGGGAGGGGCGGGAGGCCCAGGAAGGGGGGCCGGACCCCACCTGAGCGCCCCACCCCCGTGTTCCCCTGCAGAAGGTGATGGAGGCCATGGGCGTCCTGGCGATCGTGGTCAACTGCTACCTGATCGGCCAGTGTGGGCAGCTGCAGCGCCTCTTCCCCTGGCTCAGCCCCGAGGCGGCCATCGTGTCCGTGGTGGTGCTCGAGGTGGGGCCGGTGGCTGGGTGGAGGAGCTGGGGCGCGGCAGGGCGTCCCCGAGCCTGCAGCCTCCTCCTCTGTCACCTCAGCACTTCGCGCTGCTCCTCAAGTACCTCATCCACGTGGCCATCCCCGACATCCCAGGCTGGGTGGCCGAGGAGATGGCCAAGCTGGAGTACCAGCGCCGGGAGGCCTTCAAGGTACGCTGGCGGGGGCTGGGCTCGGTTCACGCCTTCCCTCGGTGGGGCTCCTCCGGCCTGCCTGGCTGGCAGCCCGCTTCCCAGCAGCAGGGAGGAGGTGCAGAGCCCAGTGTAATAATTAGCACTCCGAACAGGCCGGTCCCTCCCGGAATCCCTGGTGGCATCCAGCACCAGGCTGGCACTTGTGGGCCTTTAGTCATCGCCAGCTCACCGGCGGTGTCCTGTTTGGGGCCAGGGACACAGCTGATGCTTCCTAGAAGCCCAGCTTCTGCCACATTCCTCGGAAAGCTGCGGAGTGGGCCAAGGAGCTCAGCAGCGCCAGGCGGCGCTCTCCACGATGACGGAATGTGTCTCTGCGCTGCTCGCGTGGCCCCTCACTACAGGTGGCTGGCGGGCGCTTGACATGGGCTTCGTACAACTGCGAAATGCAATTCTTATTTTATTTTAATGATTTAAATCAACACCGACAAAGCCACATGTGGCTCCTGGACTGGCCAGCATGGACTCTGGTCTGTGTCAGTCGTGATTCTATCGCTGGGTCTCCAGAACGCAGAGAACTGTTGAGGCCCGATACGTGTTTACTGCTCACCCAGGTGTTAAGACAGTGTCTGGCACATGGTGGGGGACAGAGTTGGTGGCCAGTAATGTTCGCTTTCTAAATTCTCAGAAAGCACTGGCACAGATCCAGGAATGCAGTCGGTGCCTAATAAGTGGTTAGATCTCTCCCTGCTTCCTTGGAGAGCCCCAGGGCAGTTCCAGGGATGCACATGGGACCCAGTAAGTGGTTAGATCCCTCACCACTTCCACAGAGAGCCCCAGTGTGGGTCAGGAATGCAGCTGGTGCCCAAAAGGTGTTTGGATCTCTCCTCCCTGCTACAGAGAGCACCAGCAGGGGTGTGGGGGCCCCAGCTGGCACCTGCTCAGCTCACACGCATTTTCTGCCCGGTCCCTGTGATGGCTCTGTTCTGCCCACAGAGACACGAACGCCAGGCCCAGCACCGCTACCAGCAGCAGCAGCGGCGGCGGCGGGAGGAGGAGGAGCGCCAGCGCCACGCGGAGCACCATGCCCGGCGAGAGCGCGATGCCAGTGGCCGGGAGGAGGCTCGGGCCGAAGGCTCAGGGCTGGACCCCGCTGCCCCCGAGAAGGCCTCCACCAAGGCCAAGGGCGGTGGGGCAGGTAGCCATGGGCAGGAGCGGCCCAAGCGCCCGGGGTCCTTGCTGGCACCCAACAACGTCATGAAGCTGAAGCAGATCATCCCGCTGCAGGGCAAGTTCCTGTCGTCGGGGGCTACGTCCTCACTGGCCAGTGCGGGGGCCGGCCCTGCCGCCCGGCCACCCCCTGCCCAGTCACCCACGGGTAGCGACACCCGCCTGCCAGCCTTCCTCAGCTTCAAGTTCCTCAAGTCGCCTGAGACCCGGCGGGACCCAGAGCGCAGCCACTCACCACCCAAGGCCTTCCACGCCAGCAAGCTCTTCCCTTTCGGCGGGGCCCGGGCTGACACCGGGTCCAACGGGGCAGGCGGGCAGGCCCGGCTGGACGGGACCCCCGGCGGTGGAGGAGGCCGAGCCCAGCGGAGTGGGCCGGTGGACGAGGCTGCGGTTGAGGAGCCGGACGCCCCCCGGCCTGAAGAGGAAGGCTCAGGTCACAAGCTTTAACTCGGGGGTGGGGACTCTGGGCCCGGCTCTGTGGGAAGGGGTGGGGTGGCCAGGCCTGGGGAGAGGGGCTGCAGGGGACAGAGGAGGCCCGGTCTCTGGTACCGGTTGGGAACCTGGGTATGTGGTATGTGGAGCCTCTCAGTCCAAGCCTGCCCAGTGTCTCCAGGACCCCTGAGAGCCAAAGCCCCCTGTCCCAGTGCCTCTCCCAGGGCACCCTGCCCACCCTGCTCTGGGGCCAGGAGAGATGAAGGAGGCTTCTTCATTCACCACCTGGCCCAGCCTCTCCTGTTCCTATAAGACCCCACACCCAGCTCACTCTGGGGGGACTGGACCCCCCAGGCCTCTATGCAAGTCCCTACCTGCAGCCCAGCTGTTTGAGGAGGCCTTCCTTGGAGGTCGGGGCTGGAGCTGCCCACTCCCGGAGCTCGCGGAGCTCGGGGTGCTTGGCCACAGGCCACACCCACATCTGTGCTCAGCAGAGGTGCCAGTCTCATGCTCCTCCCCACCCCCACCCCTACCTTGCCAGTCCCAACCCCAGCCCCACCCAGCCCCAGGCTCCAGCAACTAACTCCCCTGGGAGCCCGAGGTGGCTGCTGCAGCACCAGGGACACAGGTCAGATATCAGAGGGACTTCCTCAGACCGTCCTTCTCCCCATGACGGGGAGGGGCCCAGTGCCCAGAGGCAGGGGACGCACCAGAAGACGCCCACCCCTTGTCACTGATCAGAAGCAATAAGGCCCTCGATGTGCCTGGAAGCCCGGGAGGGGGCGCGGGCAGGGTCCGAGCGGGGTCCGGCGGCGGGGGCGGCACCCCCCCGGAACGGCCCCTCTCGCCTCCGCAGGGACAGCGCTGGCCCCCGTGGGCGCCCCTGCCCTCCGCAACCGCCGCAGCCGGAGCCCCGCGCCGCCGCCGCCGCCGCCAACGCCGCTGCCCCGGCCCCCGACGCCGCCCGCAGGCTGCTGGCAGTGGGACGGGCCCTGGGGCTGCGGGGGCGAGGGCGCCGCCCCCCGCCAGGCCCCCGCCCCCGCCGCCGCCGAGTGCCCGCCCTGCGCCCTCGCCGGGCCCCCGCCCGCCCCGCAGCCCCTGCCGGGGGACGCCAGCTTCTACAGCCTCCCCCCGCCGCCCACCTCCGAGTCCCCGGAGCCCCCGGCGCCCTCGCCCAGCCCCAGCCCCAGCCCCCAGGCCGTGTGCTGGCCCAGCGGCTGGCACTAGCTCCGCCTTCCTGTTCTCATATGCAATACCAGTCCGGGGACGGGGCGGCGGCCGCCACCCAGAAAACGCGCTGCGCTTCGGCCCGACGGCCCCCCAGTGTTGGCTGCCCCCTCCTGGGGCGGGGCCGGGGGCCGGGCCTCCCCTATCTGCCGTTTTCCTTCCAACCGGGATGGGGGAAACGAAAGGAATCCCCCCCAAAAAAACCAACAGAAAACACAGAATAGGCGATTATTTATTTGTTTTTAATTTATTTTGTCATATTTTTGTAAAACGGCAGAAATGCAATAAAAAGTATATTTCAACAGTGCCCGAGGACAGAGCAGTGGAAGGGGGATCAGGGGGCCCAGTGACCTGTAGTTGGTGCTGGCTTTCCAGGGACCTAGCAGGCCTAGGGTGGGTGCCCCTCCCATCCCATGACCCTTGGGGGCCTCCTCCTAAGAACTGGGTCTTGAGGCCACAGATGGAAAACTCCAGACTGCACCAACTCCAAGTCGGCCCAGATTTGGGGGCCCTGGGAGGAGCTGCAGAGCCTCAGGCCCTGGCTTCAGCCTCCCAGACAAAGGAAGAAATCTCAGTGTTGAACAGACTCAGCAGTTTGGGTGCTAGGCCTGGGTCCTGAGTTGGCCTTGGCCCTGTAGGGGGACAGGGGTGATACAGTCCTGTTGGCCCCATTTTCTGGCATAACTGCTTCCCCGGCTGCCATGAGGAGCCACATGCGGTGGAAAGAACTTGGGGTATATGAAAATCAGAAGGCACCTGGCACCCGCGTCTGGATGTTGAGGGGATGGCACTTGCAGGGATGGCATTGGGGAGCGGCCGCGACACCCTACCGCAGGGGTTGCTGTCAGACCCAGTTGCTGGGACTCTACTTCTACCTCGTGTGGTCAGGGGGGGTGTGCAGCCCCTCCCACCCTCAAGCGTGTCCACAGCCAAAGGCTCCGAGTCTAGTGGGCCCTGCCGAGTGGCTGGGGGGTCCTGGGGGAGCCAGTGTGAGGAAGGGGCACTTTGGAGGGTTATGAAAGAGAAACCAGGGTTCACCAGAAGCAGGAGAGCAGCCTGTGCAAAGGCACAGAGGTGTGGGAAGGCAGAGTTTGGTGTCTGAAGGAGCAGAGGAATAAGGGGCGGTCCCAAAGGCAGGAAAAGTGGGCAAAGGCTGGCTGAGGAGCCCACACTCAGGAGACCTCGGTGGTCCCTGGCTCTGGGACCCCTGCCTGAGCCACGGATTATGCTGACAGGAGACGAACCCAGTCTCTCGGGGAACCAGGGCAAGAGGCAAGGGCAGCAGTGACACCTGTTCCCACTGTCCTGTGGCCTTTGAAGCTAATAATTAGCAACACCACATGCCTGCCTAGCATCAGACCAAGCCCTGGGGCTGGAGATTCCAAGGCATCTGAGCACCTCTGGGGACTCAGCCCACCAGAGCACCACCCAGGTCAGCTTGCATCTGTGACTGAAAGGACTCAACACAGGTATAAAAGCCACCCAGAGCTAGGAGGAAAAGCTCCTTGGCCCCAGGGCACACCTAGGTGGTGAACCCTAGAACCTTCCACCTGGGAGGCAATGGGTGGCCCATTCCGGAGCAGTCTGGCTCAGTCAGGGCCCTCCACAGTGATAATCTGGGGTGGGTTCCCCCTAAGGCCTGGTATTCCTTCCAGCTCCATAGCCCAACCATTCATCTCCCCAAAAAGCCACAGCACTCAGTTCCCAGACATGGCCCCCACTTGAGACTGGTGCAGAGGGAGAAACAGAGCTCCCCCTAGCCCCAGGCCCAGTGTTCGAAGCCTCAAACCTTCTGCCTAGAGCCTGAACGCCCCCTAGGTCTCCAAGCTCAGGCCCAACTCAGCCTAGCTGACAGCCCACGAGTGGCTGTGGAACTCCGCTGACTGACACAGCCCCTGGGCTGGGTGTTCCTTGCAGCTCCGTGCACCTCATCTCTGAATCAGGCGCACTTGAGGCCAGGCCACCTGGGCTGTCTCCACAGTGGCTGGTGGGCATGCCACCCTGACCCAAGGCATCCAGGGCGCGGGTTGACCACAGTTATGTCCTTGGCGACATGGACCATCTCTCAGGGGTGTCCTGGTCCTTTGGGACACCTTGTCAGGTGAGGCATGGGGGTGGGTCCAGACAGGTCTTGGCTCTGAGCGAGGTGGCCATGGCAGGCCCATGAGAGAATCCAGTGGGTCCCAGGGCCCTGGCACGTGGGGGCCCCTCTTGGCTCCTCTTGGTGATGACGAGTCGACTCTCAGTGGCTCCGTCCTCTGGGGCTGAGGCACACGGAGCAAAGACGCGAGGTCGAGTAGGAAAGATCCTTTTATTGGGGTGGACACGGAGCACGCACTAGTCCATGATAAAATGACTTAAGAGAAAGATCCGGAAATGCCGACTTCTCCCCCTGGCACACATTCAGAGCAAAGCCTGGGCACAGAATAGGTCCCAGCCAAGTCTTTAAGGCCCGGACTGGAGAGCAGGAGCAGGGAGAAAGGCTCCCACCCATGCTGCTGGGCCACAGCAGGGCCCTGGCTCTAGACCCTTGCAGACAAGCTCTGGTTTTTCCGGAGGAGAATTGGAGGGGGGTGGGGGAGTAAAAGGGGGTTCTGGGTAGTGGGGTTTGTGAATAACAATGTTTTTTAAAAAGCATCTACCAACATCACACTACTGGGTCTGACGTCCCCTTTAACCATCGCTTGGTACATTTTACAGCATAAATAAAAACTCAAGGAAAATAAATACATCGGCTCCTATGAGGTTGGAAGTGGTATGGTCAGGTGTGGTGGGCCGGTAGGGGCAGGGCAGGGGGCGCTTACACAAGGCGGGCGGGCGAGGAGCAGACAAGACAGGAGGCGCCTGTGGGGGAGTGAGAGTCTTAAGTGTCCTCATGCATGTCCGGGCTATCGGTCCGTGCGACCTTGCGGGGGGGTGCAGAGCTCTCACCCTCAAGGTCCACTTGCTCCTGGTCTCTCTTCTTTGCGGCATTCTGAGAGGCACGGGAAAGGAGAGGGGTTGTTAAGTCTTCACTGGGGTGAGCTCCTGAAATCCTGTGTCTGGGCCTGGAGCAGGGCAGTCAATCCAGGGTCCCTCCTGCCCGCCAGACCTCCCTGCACAGCCACAGTCTGAGGGGCCGCCAGCCTGGGACTGCCAGGCACTTCCTGGGCACTGTGAGAAGTCACCACCGCTGGCAATGACCCACACCCCATCCAAAACACCTAGGGAAGCAAGCCGCCCAGCCAGGACGGGCAGAAAGAACTCAGGAGCCACCCAGGGGAGACGTGCATTGCTGCAGAATAGGAAAGCGGGCCTGGGTGGGGAACTCTCCTTTCCAAGGTGGGAAGTAAGGTCTGTGGGGTAGGAGGACTGGGTGGGCTAAGTAGCTTCAGATTTTCTGAGCAGTCACTTCGTCATGCGGTCCCCCTCCAGCCTGGCCCAGGGCAGGTCTCTGTCTCACGTTCAATGTTAGGCAAAAGAATCCCCAAACCGACTATGATGCAGAACAACACATTAACATCTTCATTCAAGAAAAAGAAAAATTGGGGGCTCCTGGGTAGCTAAGTCGGTTAAGTGTCTGCTTTCGGCTCAGGTCATGATCTGAAGATCCTGGGATAGAGCCCCACATCGGGGCTCAGCAGGGAGCCTGCTTCTCCCTCTCCCTCTGCCCCTCCCCCTCCACTGGTGCTCTGTCTCTCACATGCTCTCTCAAATAAATAAAATCTTTTTTATTTATTTATTTATTTATTTATTTATTTATTTATTTATTTATTTAACTTTTTTATTTATTTATGATAGTCACACAGAGAGAGAGAGAGAGGCAGAGACATAGGCAGAGGGAGAAGCAGGCTCCATGCACCGGGAGCCTGACGTGGGATTTGATCCCGGGTCTACCAGGATCGCGCCCTGGGCCAAAGGCAGGCGCCAAACCGCTGCGCCGCCCAGGGATCCCTAAAATCTTTTTTAAAAAAAGTCCTGTGTCAGAAAGGAAGCCTCAGGGGAGTGGGGGTGCAGCTTCTCACTGTAACTATGCCTGCTTGTATCCCCTAAAGTTTTAACCATGTGTACGTTTCAGCACTGAACAGTGACTCTAGGTAATAATGCAGTCTATCTGCTGCCAGGGCTGCTCTGGCAGGCTGTGGGGAGCCAGGCCTCCGTGGTACCCAGACCTTGGCACCCCCTGACAAGCCCCTGCCTGTCCCTGAGCACCAGAACCCTACAGCCTCCATGCAGCCATCCACTCCTCTGAAATGCTCTTCCCTCCCCTGGCTGGCCTGGCAAACTCTGATTCAGCTACCAGACACCTGGTCCTCCAGCCACCTGTGTCCTTCCCCCACTTAAACCCCCGCTGCTGGCCATTACCGTCCCCATGAGCTCTAGCACCTGACCCCATGTGCCTTACCTTTTTGTCCCATTGCTGATGTAGGTAGCGCAAAAGGATGTTTGTCTTTTCTGTCACGATGACTGAGGAGAAAAGGCAGAGAAAGTTGCAGGCAGAGGCTGCAGGTGACCCAGCCCCCACCCTGGCCTGCACTGCTCCTACCAGGACAGGTGCTCACCCCTCCCAGGTCTCCTGCCCACCTCTGCTCTGGGTGGCCTTGCTGGGACCCCAAGTCTGCATCCCACAAACACAGGTTTTTGGGAAGCCTAGTGTTTTTGCTCCCAAATACATAGCTACTACCAGGGAACCGAGCCGGCTACTCCACCTGGGTCCCTGCTTTCTAGGGAGAGATCGAACCTTCTGCCACAAGTGGGATGCCACCCCTGGGTAGGGAAATGAGCCCCAGCACATAGGTCCAGGCAGACCAGGAACACAGATCTGTACAGCCGGGCCCCAGGGACCACAGAACCCACCATGCAGGGTTCAGGTAGATTCTTCTTCGCAATTAAATAAAACACAACCACAATAACCTTAATTAAGCTTCTCCTGCGCTGCAGGCTCTGGGCCTTTCTCTGCAGGTCCCTCTACCTGGTCGCCTCTACTTCCCTGAGCTGCCTGCCCCAGTCTGGGTGGGATCCCTCCCACAGTACCCATCTCGGGGTCTGTGATGTGGTGCTGGTAGGGGACACCCAAACTTATGGGAGAGGAAGGGGAAAGGGCTGGTGAGCAGCAGATAAGGGCTAATGAGGGCCCTCTCGGGGGCTGGACGTGGATCCCAGCATGTGGAGATTAGGACGGTCCCAGAGAAAGCCAGGCTTCCCACTACTCCCCGGAGCTGGGAGCTGAGTGGCATCCCATAGGTCACCACCTGTGCTGCCCTGCGGCTCTTCCCCTCAGCAGCCAGGATGAGACAGACAGGCCACTTACTCTGTTCAGATGGGTACTCCCGGGTGGGCAGGTAGACTGAAGGACGCCGGTTCTGCAGGAGAGTTGAGGAGACATGGGTTAGGAGAGCACGCAGGCTGACTGGGGCCCCTTCACCCTTCAACTGGGCACCCACCCTCCAATGAAGATAGAACAATGTGCAAAGAAGTTGGGCGGCACCTAGCTTAACGACCAGTCTCTGCTCCCCGCGAGACCCCAATGGGCTGTGCCCATCACCCCTTTCCCTCTGGCAGCTCCCCAACCGCTTCCAGTGCCCGGAGCACGAACTCACCGAAGCTTTGCACACAGAGTCAGCATGAAATCGACTAAAATTGCTTTTGTTGTAGACAGGCAGTCCTTTCAAAAAATCTGCCTAGAAGACAGGGAAGATGGTAAGTGAGACCAGGCACAGTTCAGGTCACCCCTGGAGTACTCATGAGACTGGGCTTCTGGGTGACTTCCAGTTTCCATCTTAGTGTTCTTCTGTTAAGTTTTCCAGAATGCTACCCTTAAGCTGGCTACCTGATGTGCATGCTGTGGTGACCAGAAAAAAGTTAGGGGGCCCTGGGAGAATTGAGCATTCTCTTTTGGGGTCCTTCCAACAGCCCTGTAACCAGGCGAGAGGCGGGAAAACTGAGGCTCAGAGAGGACAGACCATTTGTTCAAAGTCAGGAACAAGCAGCAGGGTGGGAAGCTGGACCTGGACCCAGCCTCTATGCCTGCTGAATATTAAACTCCTGGTTTCAGGGATCCCTGGGTGGCGCAGCAGTTTGGCGCCTGCCTTTGGCCCAGGGCGCGATCCTGGAGACCCGGGATCGAATCCCACGTCAGGCTCCCGGTGCATGGAGCCTGCTTCTCCCTCTGCCTATGTCTCTGCCTCTCTCTCTCTCTCTCTCTCTGTGACTATCATAAATAAATAAAAATTAAAAAAAAAAAAATAATAAAAAAAATAAACTCCTGATTTCAGGCGGCCCGGGTGGCTCAGCGGTTTAGCACCGCCTTCAGCTAAAGTGTGATCCTGGAGACCCAGTATCAAGTCCCGCGTCGGGCTCCCTGCGTGGAGCCTGCTTCTCCCTCTGCCTGCGTCTCTGCCTCTCTCTGTGTGTCTCTCATTAATAAATAAAATCTAAAATAAAATAAAATAAAATAAAATAAATAAAATAAAATAATAAAATAAAATAAAATAAAATAAAAAAATAAAATAAAATAAAATAAAATAAAATAAAATAAAAAAATAAAATAAAATAACATAAAACTCCTGGTTTCTTTTCCATTTATCCACCTTGGCCTGGATCTGGAATGGGAAAAACTCATCTATCCTTAAAAACCCTGTGAGCCAGAGTGATGAATTAACAGAGAGCAGGGCCTTGGGTAAAGGGGAGAGAGTGGCCAGTACACAGGCTGCGGCTCTACAGTAACCGTAGTCCAGGGTCAACTGAACTCCCAAGTCGTAAGAAAACTCAGAAATCCAAGTCTTAATGTGCCGTCACCAGGTTGTTCAAGTTGGCTGGGCTTTTTATAAAATGCTGTGTAGACCAAAGCAAACAGGTCTGTGAACAGGGGTCAGCTCAGGGGCTGCTCCTGGGGCACATGACCCAGAGGCCACTCCATGAAGGGGAGCGTGCCCTGTCCACGTGCGGAGCCTGGCCTCTCACGGGGAAGGCCAGATTCTGCAGATCCACAAGGCTGCCGGGAGCCAGCAACTGACTTTATTCACAGCCCTGACTCGTCAAAAGTCCTTTTGCACTGATACTCCGGCATGAGCTGGGCAAAAAAGGGTGAGGATTCTGGAGGGGAAAGGCTCCGACTCTGCATAGGATGGGACTCTCAGCCATAAGATAGGGGCAATAAGGTCCATGAGGGATCCCTGGGTGGTGCAGCGGTTTAGCGCCTGCCTTTGGCCCAGGGCGCGATCCTGGAGACCCGGGATCGAATCCCACGTCGGGCTCCCGGTGCATGGAGCCTGCTTCTCCCTCTGCCTGTGTCTCTGCCTCTCTCTCTCTCTCTCTCTCTCTCTCTCTCTGTGTGACTCATAAATAAATAAAAATTAAAAAAAATAATAAAAAATCTAAAAAAAAAAATAATAATAAGGTCAAATAGAGCTATGTCCACCTCAAGAGACTGAGGCACTAGAGCATGAGGATGCTCAGAGAGGAATGATGGCTGAGAGCCTGGGATAGGGAGTGACTTCTCAGCAGAACAGGAGGGCAACGCTGTCATCAGGCCTGGAGTGGGGCAGCTAGGGAGGGGTTCCCCAAATGGCCCGCCAAGGGCTGAAGTCACCGCATAATAAAGATGAGGAAATTGAGGCCTTAGAAGGGTCACATGGTACTTGTCTGAGGTCACTCGGCCCCAACAAGAAAACAAGGAAGTAGACGGACCCAAGTTCACCCAACCTCAAGAAGCCAAGCTCTTTGTGTTACATGCCATGCCAGTGCCTCAGTTTCCCTGCCTGAAAACCAAGGGCCCAGAGCCCCTGCAGGCTACATTAACCCTGCTCTGGGAGACCCATCCCCATACCTGAGCCCAAGCTAGGCAACCTCAGGGAAGCAGCTGTTCAGATGATCCCTCCCACCAGCCTCTAGGGCAAGCAGAAGCAGGTGTCCTCACCTCTGCAGGGCCCAGCCCTCGAAGAAGACCTACAGACCTACCACTCTGGAGCCAGCTCAAAGCCCCTCTAACTTGCCTCCTCCATCCCAGGACCCTTGCCCCAACTCCACCCCAGACTATGGGGCCAGCTTCATCCAGCCCGCAAGGTTTTCCTCAGGCTCCAACTACGTGTCAGGCCTGGCACCAGCCACAACAGAGTGGCTCTTGGCCCTGGGAAGCATCTAGTACACAAGGACACAGGTGCTCATTAAAGAGCCGTGCAGTGACTACAGAGTGGCTATGAAGACAGGGTGCCGTGAGGTGATGTGTGAGACCCAGGACAGCACTGGGGAAAGATGTGGCTGATTTGGAGGGTCAGGAAGGGCTGCCCAGAGGCAGTGATGCAGGCACTGAGCCCTGAATGGTGAAGAGAGGCCCCCGTCCCTGTCAACGCCCTCCACAGGTCTGGCTCAACTTGGCCTATGCTGTCCTCCTGCCACAAACCCCCTATCTCTGCTGGTGCTGTGCCTTCCTCCCAGAATGCCCCTCCTCTCCCCATGTGGGAAACACCCACCAGCCGCTCCATCCAGCTCAAAATCCCCCTCTGCCTCTTTCCTCTCTCCACACCTTGGGGACCTCTGCCAGAGCCAAGATCACACCCCAGCGAGGTCATCTGTTGACACATCCACCTCCCTTGCTGGACTGACTCCTCCCTGAGGGCAGGGCAGGGCTGTCTCAATGCTGGACCCCTGGCAGGGCTCACATGGAGTGAGAGGTATGGAAGCCCCAAGCCCACACTCAATCCTGGCCGGGCCCCTCACTGGCTGTATGACCTGGGGGAAGTGGCCTCCCAGCCTGGAAAGAGCTTCTCAGAGAGCTCCCTGGAAGGCCAGCTGTTACATCAATGTGTTTGTGCTGAATAAATGAATGAAGACAGTATGACTAGTACTTCCTGTCAGCTAAGCAGGAAAACAAGGCCTTGGACACAGGGAAGGAATCCTCACTCAAGCCAGACAAATCCTAGCCACAGCTAGGCCTAGAAGCTGTCCACAGCCTCAGCAAACACTCACTGAACATGTGTGTGCCATCCCTGGGGCAGACAGCCCATAAGCGATCCAATCAAAGGGAGATGAAAAGAAAAGGTGTGTCAAGAGAGGAGACACAAAGGGCCTCCTGAAGTCAGGAGGGGATCCTCCGAGAAGGTGATGTTCACAGGAAGAACATTCCAGGCAGAAGAAGCAGCAGGTGCAAAGGGCCTGCGGTGGAAGGGACTTAGCAGTGTGAGGACATGAAAACAAGGCCCGTATGGCTAAAGCTTGGAGAGGGAGGAGTGAAGAGTAGAGATGAGGTCACAAAGGTAGACAGGGGTCTTGGGGACTGAGGGGGAAGCTGGGGTTTCATCTGGGTTACAAGAAGCCCTTAGAGTATCTTATATGCTAGAAAGTTGTATAATGAGATTTATATTTTAAATTACAAGCTCCCTCTCGTTCCAGGTGAATTACAGACTGCCAACAGGGCAGGATGGAAGTGAGGAGATCAGGAGGTGGCTGGGAGAGGCATCCAAGCAGAAGGTGGCAGTGCCTGGAGCAGGGCACACAACTGTGGATGAATTCACAATGCATTCCAGAGACAAAGCCATTAGAACTTCTTATAGACTGGACATGGGGGATGAAGTTGCAGCAACGAATCAAGGACAACACCCAGGTCTGGGGACCCCCATGCTCAGAACCCACTTTCCTATCTCCTTCTTTTGCCTATCCCCCACCACATCCCATGAGCTCTGGGTTGTGGGCTGGGACTCTGGGTCCAGCGCCAATGGCGTTTTGACCTGCCCTGACAAAAGCTTGCATCACCCGTCAGTCCTGGGGATGCCAAGTAGTGGGGGATGGGGGGGGGGCCTTGGGCACAAGTCTGATGTCCCACACTTTACAGGTTGGGGGACAGAACCCCAAAGAATCATTAGAGACAAACCCCAGGATGAGTAAATGGCCCAAACGGCTGGCATTATTCCCACTTCAAGATAGGAAGCCAGATGGGAGAAGATGCCCCAGGCCCCAAGTCACCCAGCTCATCTGTTGAGCGTTCACTGTCCTAAGCCCTTTATGACATCAGTTCTCTGAATTGTCACAACCCTATGAGGTCTGGACTGCTGCTACCTCCATTTAACAGGGAAGAGGGCTGGGGACCCGAGAGATGAAGTTACTCCGTCCTCGGGGCAGGTCAGGGCCGGGAATGCTGGGGGTGGGATCAGGGCTCTGGGGGACCTGGGCAGTCTGTGATGTCGCACTTCCTTTGGCGACAAAGCCCCACATGTCACAATGTCAAGCCCCCCTCCCCCGCCCCAACGCCCAGACCCGGCTCCCAAACCCTCCTGAACTGGAGAGACCCAGGCCGGGTAAGCCAAGGGCTAGGCCTGAAACGGGGGTCTCGGGGGACCCCGTCCCCACCCCCACCGATTTCCGGGGTACCAGCGACCCGGAAATGAATGGATTGTCAGGGCCTGGAAGCCTAGATGGGGTCAGGGGTCGGAGAGAGGAGCCGGGGCGCGGTCAGCAGGAAGCTCACAGCAGGGTCCCAAGGTTGAAGGTTATAGGGCAGAGCGAGGGGCGGGGCGGGGCCTGAGGGGGCCGGGCAGGGAGGTGAGGGGCTTCAGGGATTACTAGAGGTGGGTGGGCCCGCGGCGCCATTTTGTCGAAGGGAGGGGAAGTACGGGCCCGGCAGCCTCTCTCACCATCTTCTGTTTCCTCCGTCGCTGCCTCAGCCACCGCCTCAGCCGCCGCAGCCGCCACCACAGCCGCCTTCTTAGCCGCCGCCGCACAGTAACTTCCAGCCACGGCACAGCGCACACTGATGGCGCCGCCGCCCCCCCTCATTGGCCTGCCTTCTAGCCCCGCCTCCAAAGTAGCGGCCTCTGCGCACTCCCATTGGCCAGATCCCGTAAGTCACGCGTCCATTGGCTACCCCACCTCCTCCCTTTGTGGTCAAGTTCGGTTGAGGAAGCAAAACCCCGCCCGGGAATTGGAAGCGAAGGCAGCAAATTCCGGAAGTGGGCGGAGGCCCTGTCCCCGAGGCCTCTTGGGACTTGTAGTCCACAACTCCGGGAGTTCCGCAGGTCTCTTCTTTTTCTAGTGTTTACTTCACTTTTTAATATGGTGTGTCATGCAATTTGCACAGCAGCCCCGGAAGAGAGGGACCTACCGCAACACTCCCAGCATCCTCCGCAGAATCCAAACTCTAGGTTTCGGCATATCTAAACTGCTCCGTACTTGCTGCTTCCTCTTTGAATTGACAGCTCAGATTCTCTTGTTCATATGCCCCTGTGGCTCCCCAGCCACCCAAGGACCCAGTCTCATTCCTTTGGCCCCGAATTTTGGGACCCTCCGGGGGGTATCCTTTTATCCTGACCCCTGGATCTAATCCTTTCTCCCTTTGGGCCCTCCCAGGTCCTGCTAACCGCTTCCAGGAAGCCCTCTGTAACTACGTTCTTCCAAATCCAAGCCAAGCAAAACTTCCTCTGGGCTCCCATGGCCCTCACAATCCTCCTCTCAGCCCTGACTACTTTGTCTCCAAACTGCCTTTAAGTTTGAAGGCAGCAAGGTTAGACAAGGACCCAGCACCCAGTACATAGGAAGCGCTCAAAAGTTCTAAGTGGAAGCTACTGAGTATTATTATTCCAACAATGCGGCCAAGGGGAAATAAGCACCTCATTTCATAGGAGCCAAATGAGCCTCAGAGGGCCAAGGGCTTGCTCAAGGTCACACAACCCATCCCCAAGGAGCAGGGGGATTCACACCCCAACTCCCCACAAGACCCCCCAGACCTGTTAAAAGTAATGACGTAAATAAGAAAAAATGGAAATTTCAACATTTATTAGGCAATGATATTAAGGAATTCTTAACCACTTTTTTTAGGTGTGTAAAGTTTTGTGATTATGTCTTTAAGAGCCCTTTTCTTGGAGAGATGCATTCTGAAATACTTAAGAAATAACCCAATGTCTGAGATCTGCTCTCAAATAACACAGGAGGGCGCAGGTGGGTTGTGGGTAACTGGTGGTGAGAGCCGTGAACAGAATCCACGGGGTTCACTGGTGACCACTACTGTATGTCCGGAATTCTTCCTAATTCAGTATCGTAGAAAGAGACTCGGCAAGGTCTGAGCTCCTGCTTCTACTTTCGGTACAACCCTAGACTTCCCCCCAGTTCGAGGAGCGCTCATGTCTGAGTTGTCCCAGCTCCCCACAAAAACAAGAGCAGGAGCGGTTCCAGGAAGGGGAAATGCTCCAATGGGGCGGGGCCGTGGGGGGCGGGGTAGGGTCCCGCCGGCAGCTTCGCGCTCCTCAGTGGCTCAGCGACTTGCGGCCTTTGAGCATGCGGCGAAGGATGACCTGGACGCCGGCTGGCGTGCTCAGGCGCCGGATCCAGCCGTGTTTGTGCTTGCGTTTGATGTTGCTCGGCTGATACTCGTTGCCACGCGCCTTACCCCGGTTCTGCTGTGTGGCGAGGAGTCCCCAAGCGTGGGGAAGCCCGGGCCTGGCCCGGGTCTGGAGCCACCTGCGGGGACGGGGGCAGGGCGGAGAGACGGCGAGAAAGGTCAGAGGGGGCGCTGCGTCCCTAACCCTAACCTCTTGGAGCCTCGGCGCCCCCACCCGTGCCGGGACGGAGCAAAGGCGCGAGGCGTTGGCAAGTCGTGTTGTCGGTCAACAGCAGACACCAGCCCCCGACACCGCCCTTGTTCCCGGATTTGGGGAAGGGTCCCCGTGGGGACTCACCCGACGCGACCCAACTGGCGACCTACGGATCCCATCAGGAGAGCCATGTCCGGCCGCCGGGCGCGCCGTCCTCGCGCCAGCTACTCCAAAGTGAATAGGCTCCGAAGCTGCGTTAACGAAAACCCCTGGGAAATGTAGTTTGTCCTACGCGGAGCCCGCGTGGCCGCCGGGTCCTCCAGGAGTGGTCGTTCTGCGCCTGCGTCCCATCGGCGGGAGCGTCCTTCTCCGCAAGGGCGTGTAGGTCCTCACGCCGGCCAGCAGGTGGCAGGCGAACGACACCCTTTAGGCATGCGCGTGCGTAGAAGACGTTGTGTCCCGAGGTCCGCTGGGAACTGTGGTTCCTTCTCCTGCCGACCGGCAGAGGGTGCCCGGAGGTGACCGTGGCGCAGCTGGTGGCAGCCTCAGGAAACGGCTGGTCGAGCCTCCTTCCCCCAGCAGGCGGCAGGCAGATGGCACACAGCTGGCTGGCAGCTCTTCTCTGGGCCCAGCCAAGTCTCTGCTCCTTGGCGGGGAGCCCAGGAGACCTAAGTCGGGGTTGCCTGGATGTCCTTGGGGTGGTCCCTGCTTCTCTCGGGGATTCGGTTTCTCAATCTAAACCTCATGTGCTGCAAGCTTGCCCTTGGTGGTACCTCCACTCGAGCTCTAGAAAAATTTTTCTAATACTCAGAGCCCCTTCCCCCCTCTCACCGCCTCTACAGCTCCTCGTTGCCCCAGGGAAGATATTCAGCTCCTCTGGCAAGCATATGAAGCCCTCTATACACACACACACTAAATTTCAGCCACACCCTCCTATGCCTGATTCTTTATTCATCTTTTAAAATCCTCAGATTTTTTTCCTCTCCCCAAGCCCCATCTCTCCCTATGACCCAACCCTACGATTCTCCCCAGACTCCCCCAAAAGTCTAGGGGGCCCTCAGGGGGGCCAGGCTTGTGGCTGAGTCTCTGCAGGGGCCCCAGAATCTCCCAACTTGGAGGGCGGGGGGTGGGGGGGTGGTTTCTGCATGAATCAACTGTAGTCTTCCTGGAGCACCCTGAGTGGGCAAGAGTGGGAGGTGGGACCTAATCCAGCTCTGGCAGCAAATTCCAGGAGTTGGGAGTGGGCAAGGAACGGTTAACCCCTTGTCCTCTGAAGCCCATCCTACCTGCACCATCACTTAGCAAACCCAGTACAGCATTATACCACTAAACCAGTACGGGAACGCCGATGATGTATTGAGCACTTATTGCGCTGGGTGTTTTTACCTGCATAGCAAATTCACGAAGGGATCAATTTCACAGAGAAATAAGTGGAGTCTCGGAGAAGGGGTTTGGCCAAGGTCACTATCAGCGAAGGGCAGAAGCTGGATTTGAACCTTGGGATCTCTGACTCCGGCTGACACCACAGAGTCACCGGTTAGATTGGCCGATCTGGGAAACTCCAGTTCCCTAATTACTCATAGCTTCAAGTCGTCTGTTTAAAGGTTTAACGAGTAACGACTTCCAGGACTTGATACCACAGAGCCGTGGTTTTAAGTTCCGCCTCTGCCCCGCAGCCCCCCAACCCCGCCCCCGCCCCGACCTTGCCTTGTGACCTTGTGGTCTTTATGAGCCTCAGTTTCCCCACCCGAAATTGGAAAGATCTGGGAGTCTCTAGAACGGAAAGGTCAGCACCGACAGGATTATGGGGTCCCGGTTTGGAGGGCACAAAGCAGGTCGGAGGCAGGGGCTAGATGAGGGGGATCCCATTCGCAGTAAGGGGCTCCGGCTGCTCTCCCCCCAGGGCTCCGCAGACCCGTCCGGGACCCCTTCTGGGCCCTGGGCCAGGCCCAATCCCTCCCTCCACCTCGGTAAGCCTCTGAAGGGGGTGGGGCCGTTGTCCCCTGAGCCCGCCTCCATCCCGGAGCTCCCGCCTAGGATTTGCAGTCTAACTAGGCCAGGACACTTCACGGCTTTGATTGGTCTAGACGCCCATCCGTCGGCATACGACCCCTCCCCCCGGGGAGACACTTAAAGGGCCGGCTCTCTCGGCGGCCGCGGGATGCCCCCGCGCTGACCGCCTTGGGCCCGAGCCTGCCCGCGTAGACGCGGCTGGTTCGACCCCGTGCCACCATGTAAAACGGCGCCGCAGGCGGACGCTGGCTTCCCCGCCCGGGACCCCTCCGCCCTGCCCCGGGCTACGGGGCCCTCGATGAGGTGAGCGGGGAGTGGGCTCCGGCGGGGGGCATCGAGGTCCCTGGGGCTTCCACTTGGGAAGGGGGTGTGCACAAAGCCAGGGCTCCGGCTCTTAGGAAGCCGCGGAGCCCCAGTGGCTGCGACCCCGCCGCAAGGCTTCCTAGCACCGGAGAGGCAGGGATCTGGCTCTGGGGAGGGGACCTGGCGTGGCGCATCTGCGTCCCCCTCCGCAATCCGGGGCTGGGATTCCACTGGAGTGGGGGGCGCGACCTGCCTCCCCTGTATCACCGAGTACGGGCCTGGCCGTGCCTTCGGCGTGTCTCATCCCCGCGGCGCCCAGGATGGGGACGGGGGAGGGGTCGGTCCCATCTCCAGGCCCTAGACAATGGGGGTGCGCTGCACGGGTATCCCCCTTGAGTTATGTAACTGCCTGTGGTTGCCATGGACACGGGGGGGGGGTGGCCCAGGGAGCAGGATAGAGGCCTGGAGGGGCCCCCAAGGGGGGCTTTACCTTCTCCATCCTCATCTCCACCTTTGGGGATTGTGTGTCAGACCCCCGGAAGTCAGGGTACCGACATGGGTACAGATAGTCTGGGCTTCCGCTTGTCCCTCTGTGTTATTGATCCAGTCTGGGTCTTGCGGAGCTGGACAAGGCCTTCTGGAACTCAGTCCCTAACCCCCTTGCCCAGGGCCTCACCTTTCAGGAGCCAGGTTCCCAGACCTGGGATGGGGGCTCATTGGAATCTACACCTTCCCAGATGCCTTCAGAGGCAGTCAGAATGTGCCCATTTGGTGAAAGTAAGTTAATGAGAATGTGCATGAATGGATGGATGGATGAATGAATACGTGGGTTACAAAAGCCATCGCTGCTATAACCTGGAACTGGAGGGGGTTCTCATATGCCACAATGTCTCCTCCTCCAAGAAGCAGTGCTTGACTATACCACCTTCCCCATGGACACCTCTTGGGGTCTGCCATAGCCAGGTCCTTCTCTCTAGGATAAGCTAGGAGGGTGGCCGACCAGCATGCAGGCACTGGCTAGACAAAATACCTCCGTGCTTGGCTGGCTCTGGCCCTCCAAAAACTTGGAGCCCAGAAGGCGCCCCCCTGGTGCAGCTCACCTGACCCAGGTGCAGGTTTTGGGTGCTGTGGGGATGGAGGGCTCCTCATTTATTAGATGGCCCCTGAGATGGCTGTGGCACTACTTGCAGGACACACCATGCTGACTGGGGTGACCGACGGGATCTTCTGCTGCCTGCTAGGCACACCACCCAACGCTGTGGGGCCGCTGGAGAGCGTCGAGTCCAGTGATGGCTACACCTTTGTGGAGGTCAAGCCTGGCCGTGTGCTGCGGGTGAAGCATGCTGGGCCTGCTCCGTCGCCTAATCCACCACCACTTCCAGATGCTGCCCATGGGGACCGGTCTGGCCTGGTCCGCTGCCAGCGCCGAATTACCGTGTACCGCAACGGGCGGTTACTGGTGGAGAACCTGGGCCGGGCACCTCGAGCTGACCTCCTGCATGGGCAGAATGGCTCTGGCGAGCCACCGGCCGCCCTAGAGGTGGAGCTGGCCGACCCAGCGGGCAGCGATGGCCGCTCAGGCTCAGGCAGTGCTGGAAGTGGCAGTGGTGGCCGGCGGCGGCGAGCCCGGCGCCCCAAGCGCACCATCCACATTGACTGTGAGAAGCGCATCACGAGCTGTAAAGGTGCCCAGGCCGACGTGGTGCTCTTTTTCATCCACGGCGTCGGCGGCTCCCTGGCCATCTGGAAGGAGCAGCTGGACTTCTTTGTGCGCCTGGGCTATGAGGTGGTGGCACCCGATCTGGCCGGTCACGGGGCCAGCTCGGCACCCCAGGTGGCCGCAGCCTACACCTTCTATGCGCTGGCAGAGGACATGCGTGCCATCTTCAAGCGTTATGCCAAGAAGCGAAACGTGCTCATTGGGCATTCCTACGGGTAAGCCAATGCTGGGGTGGGGGTGAGGGTGAGGGGTGGCAGGTGGCAGGGACTGGACACCCACTTGCCATCACTGATTTCTCTCTTTAAACACTCTCATTAACATCTGTAACAAGATAGGGATTCCCGCCACCTCTGCTATTGTTTCATACCATTTTAAAGCAGTGTTTCTCAGCCCCGACACTACTGAAATTTTGGGTTAGGTCATTCCTCTCTGTGAGGGGCTTTCCTGTGCACTCTAGGATGTTGAGCAGCATCCCTAGCCTCTACCCACCGGTTGCTGCTGGCACAATGACCTAGTGATGGTCACAATAATCAAAAGTATTCTCAAAAAAAAAAAAAAAGAGAGAGAGAGAGAAAAGTATCTTCAGATACTGCTCTAGGTTCCCTGGAGAGAGAGAGAGAGAGAGAGAGAGGGAGAGAAGTATCTTCAGATATTGCTCTAGGTTCCCTGGCAGTCAGAATCATACCTGGCTGAGAACCACTGTCTTTTAAGTTCAAAAATCACTTGTTCTGGAGATACCAATGCCTCCAAGGAAGGGCTAATTAGAATCCCATAAAGTCTTTTTACAAGGGCACTGGTTGCTCTAATTCACTCCCCCTTAAAGGGGTGATAGATAATACCATTTAGCATTTAGGTGAGTGCCCACTGCTTTTAAGACTCTGTGCCTGGGTGCCTGACCATTGCCAACTGGTACCATTCTCTCTCTTACCCAGGAAGAAAGGCAGGATCTGATCAGTCAGCTACTTTTTTTTTAATGCTTTATTT